>NC_133336.1:73211469-73533819 GCF_042186555.1 Aquarana catesbeiana
AAAAAAATTTATAAACTGGTGCAATGCGAGAACACTGCGAATCCACTGCGGGTTCCCGAATCGCACCGACTCGAATGTCAGTTCACACTTCCATATGCGAATCACTGGGGAGTGTCAATACATTGTTAATGACACCCCCAGTTCAGCTTTCATATCGCACTGCGAACTGACAGTTCGGACATGAATCGGATCGCATATGTGTGAACACACATGCGATCCAATTCTGGTCCGAACAGAAAAAAGGGTCCTGTGCGTGTTTGCACCGAATGCGGTGCGATATCAGCCATACTATCTGTACGGCTGATATCACACCGCACAGACATCGCATGTAATGTGAATGGCAGTGTGCTGCGAATTACATGCGATGCCTGTGCGATGTCCAGCATCGCACAAGTGTGAACTGGGCGTAAAAGTTAACACCCCCAAATCAGTTCGCATATCGCAGTGCGATCTGCAAACTCGGACAGTAATCGAATCGCATGGGAGTTTGAAGACCCATGCGATCCGATTCTGCTGTGGACCAAAAAAAAAGGGCCCTTTACGAGTTTGGTCCGAATGCAATGGGAATTCAGCCATACTATCTGTATGGCTGAAATCGCATCGCACAGAGATCGGATGTGATTTTGCACTGCAGTGCGGTGCGAAATCACATCCGTTCTCGGACACCGCAGCAGTGGGAACTGGCCCTAAATCATATTGCATTTGCACCAAAATGGTACAGGACCCTTTATTTGGTCCGCACTGGAATCGAATCGCATGGGTGTGAACACCCATGCGATCCGATTCCTGCACCATTACATAGTTCGCACTGCGATCTGTGAAATGATCTAGGGGTGTCATTAACTTTACATTGACAACTGCAGTGGTACGCAGATGTCAATGTAGGTGCGATGTGAAAACCCGCACAGGAATCACGCATCACACAAGTGTGAACCCAGTCAGAGACGTGAACATCTAAAAAAAAATAGATAGAGCGCGCTCGCTCTCTCTCTCATATAATATATATATATATATATATATATATATATATATATATATATATATATACACATACATACATATACACTATAAATTCCTATCCTGCTGGTTTTGGGGTGTGTAATGGTGGGGAAGATGTACTATGACTGTTTGGTGAAAGAAAGAAGTCAAAAGACTTCTTGCTTTCTCCAGAATACTCAGCCAGTTTCAGGCTTCTCGGTTTCATAAAAAGACACCAATTATCTGAATTATACGGGACAAAACAGTGATTTCTATTATGCTGGAGATTATTATTATATCAGGGGAACTAAACTATATTCAGATCAAACCTAATGAATGGAAAGAACAAATCAAAGTTAAAAACAAAAAAAACAAAAAAATTGATATACGTATACACAAAAAAAATAAATAATGGATAGGAATAAAGATAAAATAAAAATTGAAATGGGAATATAAAATAAATTATATATATATATATATATATATATATATATATATATATATATATATATATATATATATATATATATACACATATACACACACACACATATACACACACACACACACACATACACACAAAGTGTACAAATACACTTCCATGGTTTTACTATCTATTATGTATCCATGAAAGTGAAGTGTGTACGGAGATGTATCAGAAGAGAAGACGGATTTTAACACTAAAAAAAATAAGAGAAGCCATGGACCCACAATGGATGATTGTACCTCGACAAACCAGAAAAGAATGGGAAATGGCATACTGACCCATACAGTACGGGTGTTAAATAACCTAATACACATAAATCATTACATTATATATAAAATTATTATTACTATGTAAGTGTTTAAGAACCCTAACCACACATCTATAGTGCTGACTCCTAGATATATAATCTAATTGATGGCAAACACCTATATGTGTGTGTGGGTCACAAACCATGTGGGGGGGGGGGGGTGTTATGGGAAGAAGGGGGGGGGGGGATGTGGAACAATTCTTACAGATCCAGAAGAAAGAATGAAGAGAACCAGATCAGATGACAGTGCTGACCTCGATCTCTTCGTTCATACCATTCGATCTCTTCGTCCATACCATGTATTGAGGGTGATAATTCAATACGTTTCTTGACGGCATAGAAACCGTTTTTCTGGTGTGTATGTATCCGAGATCGATTCTAGAACCCATACCTTAAGCTCTCTGGATGATTGCTGATGGTGCTGTAGAAAGTGGCGTGGGACATTAGGTTTTGGAAGACCCGCATCAACAAATCGCGGTGTTCCCCAAATCTCACACGTAAGGTTCAAATCGTACGGCCCACATAAAGCTTGCCACACTGGCAAGACAAGCAATAAACCACAAACATGGAAGAACAATTGTGGAAGATATTAAAATGAAAAGTTTTATCCCCGTGGCTGAAAGATTTTGGGCCATGTTGGACATGGGCACAGGTTAGACATAGTGAGTTCTTACATTGAAACATACCAACCGGGGGGGTTAATGTTAACTGTTTCTTTATGGATGTTTTCTTGGATCTAATTTCACTAGGGGCAATTTTCCTTTTGATGTTAGGTGCTTTCCTGTAAGCAAATTGGGGAACAGCTGGGATCGTGTTTTCAAGCTGTGGGTCTTGCTGTAATATAGACCAATGCCGTTTAAATATGCCCTCCATTTTCCAGTGTTTAGCATGGAGCTGTGTGACAAATCTAACACCTGAATTATCTGATATTCGTGTTTTTGATTCAGGGATTTCATCTGTATTGTAAAACTGCTGGGCTTGATCCAAGAGATCAGGAGGATAACCTTTTTCAATGAATTTTTGTTTCAAGGTGGCACTTTGTGAATTATAATCCTCCAGTCAAGTGCAATTATGTCATAAATAACAAAATTGGCTTTTCAGAACATTTTTAACCCATCTAGGATGGTGACAGCTGTAATGATGCAGAAAAGAATTTCCTGTTGTCGGTTTGGTATAATTCTTGGCAATGATAGTAGTCTCTAGGTAACCAAGTACTAAATCTAAAAAACAAAAGGGAAGTGGCATTTATTTCTGAAGTGAAGGATTGTCCAAAATCATTGGAGTTACAATGCGCAACAAAATCATGCAATATATGAATAGGGCCATCCCAAACAATGTCATCTATGTACCACCCATAGAAGACCAGGTGCATCACAAACGGATTGTTATCCCAGATGCACCTGGTCTCCCACAGGCCCATAGTTAAATTGGTGTACCTAAGAGCAAAATTTGCTCCCATCGCCATTCCAGTGGTTTGAAGGCAACAATCCTCCTCAAATTTGAAATAATTATGCTCCAGACAAAATCTGGTAGCAGCAAGGATTAATTGGGATTGTCTGGAGTTGATGTCTGAATTTCTGGAAAGAAAATGCAATACTGCTTGGAGACCCATCTCATGAGGGTTGGATGTGTATAATGAACACACAACCAAGGAGACCCAGTTGTATGCAGGCCCTCAAATGTATGGACGTAACAACTCCAACAAATTGGTGCCATCCCGAATATAGGATGGAAGGGCTTGAGCAAGGGGTTGCAGAAAAAAAAAAATGAATATATAAAAAAGGAAAAACTGGTGGTAATACTTTCCATGGACGCCAGTCAAGATTTTCATGTACCTTCGGAAGGTGATAAAAATAAGGTACATTATAGAAGTCTCTATGGAAAAAGGAAGCTTCTGTTTTGGAAAGTATACCATCAGATTGGGCTGTACTAATCAAATTCTTAGATTCCCTGATCGATTCAGGGAGGGGATCTTTTTTTTAGTTTGGCATATTTTATTATCAGAGAGGAGGCGATGTGATTCATTCAAGTAAATCTCTCTATCCTGAATCACTATTCCCCCACCCTTATCTGCCATTTTAATGACTATTTGGTCATTTTTTTCTTAGTTGGTCAAGGGCCAGACGTTCCAATGGATTAAAATTGGATGGACCATGGAAAGATTTAGATTTTTTACATGTATTGAGTAATTCTGAATATACGACTATTTACAACGATTTTTGGCCTAAAAGAAGTATGTTTAATAGGTGGAGAATAAGTTAATTGCTGAGATTCTAGTATTTGATCTAAATCATCATATTCATCCCATAATTCAATAAGATCGTTTAAGGCTCAGATCTCTACCGAGGTATTAATTATGGTCTCTGTGTCCATAGAAATATTAGCATCATTATTAGTGGTATTGTTTCTATTTTTGTCATCCTGTAAATCGAAATGTTGTTTAAGGGTGATGTTCCGAATAAATGTATTTAAATCTTGAAAAATGGTGAGGGATTAGGAGGGATGGAAGGGGCAAAGTTAAGGCCACATTTTAATAGTGATGTTTCTACATCTGTGAGTACTTTAGATGATAAGTTATACAGTTTTTTTTTTTTTACAGTTTCTGTATCTTTCCCAGATGTGGTGTTTTTAGGTCTACTCCCTCTCCCGTCTCTTCATCGAGTTTTCTTTTTCTGGGCTAGATCGGGGGGGGGGGGGGGGGGGGGGCAGAGTTGTCCCTAAAAAAGATTTATTGGATGTTGTGGTAGATTTGCATGTGTCCATATGGACTATAGTAGTATTGGATAAGCAATCGTAGACCACAGACTTCCCACCTAAATGTCCTATGTAAGATGACACTGCATGAGGTGCCTGTTGTTACCTAGAGAGACCTCCTCTGTACCCCAATCTGATCACCCCCCCCACATCACACCCCAATCGTCCCCACGTCACACCTGGTGACCCCGATCCCCTGTCCTGGCGATCCCAGTCTGGTCATTCCTCCATGTCACACCCAGTGACCCCAGTCTTATTCCCCAACGTCACACACGCGGTGACCCCGATCCCCTGCCCTGGTGATCCCAGTCTGATCATTCCTCCACGTCACACCCAGTGACTCAGATGGTCCCCACGTCACACCCGGTGACCCCGATCCCCTGTGCTGGTGATTCCAGTCTGAATATATTCCTCCACGTCACAACCGGTGACCCCGATCATCCCCACGTCACACCCGGTGACCCCAATCCCCTGTCCTGGTGATCCCAGTCTGAATATTCCTCCACGTCACACCCGGTGACCCCAATGTGATCATTCCTCCACATCACTCCCGGTGACCCCGATGGTCCCCATGTCACACCCGGTGACCCCGATCCCCCGTCCTGGTGATCCCAGTCTGAATATTCCTCCACGCCACACCCGGTGACCCCGATGGTCCCACGTCACACCCATGACCCCGATCATCCCCACGTCACACCAGGAGACCACGATCCCCTGTCCTGGTGATCCCGATCCCCCCAATGTCACACACCCAGTGACCCCGATCCCCCCAATGTCACACCCGGTGACCCCAGTCTGATCATTCCTCCACGTCACACCCGGTGACCCCAATCATCCCCACGTCACACCCGGTGTCCCCAATGTTCCCCCCATATCCCGGGGTCACTCACCGGGTGGTATGAAGAGAGTGGCCCGCACTCTGCCCTCCCTCACCGGGATCCTGCTGACTCCTTCCCCCAGGAAGCTCCTCTCCTGGACCGCAGTGCTGAGCACATCTCCGGCCGGCTCCTGGTGGAGGGAGAAGCGGACAGTCAGGGGGCTCCGCACGTCCTTCTTCACCATCCTCCTCATACCATTCCGGGGCTCCAGAGCCCACAGGGGCCCCTCCGCTTCTACTCCGGTGAACGTGCCGCCCTCCAGCGCCGGGCTCCGGCTCAGCTCCAGATCCCCTCCGCTCCCGGCTCGGTACCGACCCAGGGAAGTGAACGGCTCCCCGCCTTCATCGGTCAGCTCGGTGCGGAGAGACACCTCCTGTCCGGGGATCAGCCCGATCACTTCCAACCGGAGAGGATCATCGAACAGGCAGCGCTCCGGGGACACCCGCAACTCTACCGAGCCGGACATGGAGCGCCGAGCCTGGGAGAGATCAGAGCCGGACATGGAGCGCCCAAAGCGGGGAAGATCAGAGCCGGACATGGAGCGCCCGAATCGGGAGAGTCCGGCGGAGGACTTGAGCAGAGATCGGCACATACACTGCATGACAGCGGACTGACCCTGGGGGCGGGGTAGGTAGGGCCGGGGACACATACAGGGCATGATAGCGGACTGCTCCCGGGGGCGGGGCTTCACTTGGAAGCAGGTGTCCTGTCAGAAAGCCAGGTTCGACATTTTGTCAGAACAGCTGCTTTCTAATAGAACACAGGCTTGCTAGAGGCGGGGCTTTATTAGGGCGGAAGAGGTTGGCACCAGGCGATACATACATTGCACAAAAGCAGGCTAATGAAGGGGCGTGGCTTCGCTGGGGGCGTGGCTTACTGTGAGAGCGGGCTAGGGGCGGAGAAGATTGACACCAGGTGAAACATACTCTGCATGACAGCGGACTGGTCCTGGGGCGGGGCTTCCTTGGGGGCGGAGAACACGGGTCATATGAGGTTAGCCCTGTTAGCAAAATGTCTAGTCTAGATCAGTGACTTTCTATCAGCCTCATTAACTATTTGTCTATCAGAGCAGTTTGTAATGTTTTTTTGCACACATCTTACAATCAGCATTCTTTGCTAGAAATTACTTGAAAGTATAACTAAAGGCGAGACTTCCTTTTTCGTTTTGGATAGAGTGGAGAGGAATAAGATACAGAGGCGGCCCGTACATTAACCACTTCAGCCCCGGAGGATTTTACCCCCTTCCTGACCAGATCACTTTTTGCGATGCGGCACTGCGTCGCTTTAACTGACAATTGCGCGGTCGTGTGACACTGAACCCCAAAAAAATTGACGTCCTTTTTTCCCACAAATAGAGCTTTCTTTTGGTGGTATTTGATCGCCTCTGTGGTTTTTATTTTTTGCGCTATAAACAAAAAAAGAGCGACAATTTTGAAAAAAAGCAATATTTTTAACTTTTTGCTATAATAAATATCCCCCAAAAATATATATAAAAAAACATTTTTTTTCCTCAGTTTAGGCCGATACGTAGTCTTCTACATATTTTTGGTAAAAAAAATCGCAATAAGCGTTTATTGATTGGTATGCGCAAAATTTATAGCGTCTACAAAATAGGGGATAGTTTTATGGCATTTTTATTATTCATTTTTTTTTTAATTAGTAATGGCGGCGATCTGCGATTTTTATCGGGACTGCTACATTATGGCGGACACTTTTGACACTATTTTGGGACCATTGTCATTTATACAGCGATCAGTGCTATAAAAATGCATTAATTACTGTGTAAATGACACTGGCGGTGAAGGGGTTAACCACTAGGGGGCGGTGAAGGGGTTATGTGTGTCCTAGGGAGTGATTCTAACTGTGAGGGGGCTGGGCTTCAACACACAGGACAATATTCTGCTACGCTTTACAGCCTCAGCGCCGGGCGATGGCACCAACCATGTAAGCAGCCATTTGGCGTTTTGTTTGTTCTTATCTTTTTATAATAAACGGGATTACACTATTTTTGGTTTCCTCTACATTTTATCCCATATCCCATCTTCAGAATTGGAAGACTTGTCCACAGGATTTATTTCAAATTGGACTTTTTATTCACTTGTTTATGTGATTATTTTTTTGATTTGATTAAGCAACTTTGTGTCAACAACACAGGCTACTCACTGCCATCACAGCAATGTGGACTGTTTGTTTATTCAAATTAGACCCCTTTCACACTGGGGCGCTTTGCAGGCGCTACAGCGCTAAAGCACCTGCAAAGCACCCTGAAAGAGCTGCTCCTGTCTCTCCAATGTGAAAGGCCCGAGGGCTTTCACACTGGAGCGGTGCGCTGGCAGGACGGTAAAAAAAGTCCTGCTAGCAGCATCTTTGGAGCGGTGTATACACTGCTCCTGGCCATTGAAATCAATGGGGCAGCGCGGTTATACCGCCGGCAAAGCACCGCTGCAGCGGTGCTTTGTGGGCGGTTTTAACCCTTTTTCGGCCGCTAGCGAGGGTTAAAACCACCCCGCTAGCGGGCGAATAGCGCCACCAAAACGACGGTAAAGCGGCGCTAAAAATAGCGCCATTTTACCGCCCGCGCCCGCACAGCCCCAGTGTGAAAGGGGCCTAAGGTCTTTTGTGTCACCACATAGATCAATCACTGTCATCACATTATTGTGTATTGTTATTGTGTATTTTCATTTGCACACTACTTATGTTATCATCACAGAGGTATTATGCCACTCTTATGGCTTAATTGCATTAGCCATTAATTCTCGTCACATTTTAATTAGGTAGGCTTGTGCTTCACATTTTATTATATCTAATTTTCTTTTTATTAAGGTATTATTTTTTAGTTTATCACTTTTCAACCCAGCGCTCCCTATTAAATTTGTTTCAACTTGCACTAATGATAATATCATTCAGTTTGGGGTCAGCAGCTCATTATTATTTTATTTATCAACCATTTTTTGTTTAGTGTTATTTACTATAATATTTAGTTTAATAGGCGTGAGATACACCTAACTTCTTCACACAGGACAGTGATCTCTGTCCTGTCACAAGGCAGAATGGGGAAATGCTTTGTTCACAAAAGCATCTCCCTGTTCTACCTCTCCGTGACACGATGGCGGCCACCCGGCGGACATCAAGTCCGCGGGACCAGCGGTCATGGTCACGGAGACAGCTGTGCGCCCATGCAGCACCGCTTCTTAAAGGGGACGTATCTGTACACCCTTTTGCCTACCAGTGCCATTCTGCAGACGTAAATCGGCGTGCGCTGGTCGGCAAGCTGTTAGGGGGGAATGGGCGCCGCCCCCTTATCCATGCGTCCGTCCTCTTTCATGATGCCGTACACATAGATTCTATTGCAGGGGTGGTGGGTTTTTTAGAAGCACCTGATTAGAGCCAGAGGCTCTAATAGGCTTCAAAATAGGGTGGGCTTGTGGCACATAGAATACGAACAGAGCCCATCCAGGTGTGTTACAACAGCAAATGAATATTCACTGTTGTAACACTGATCCTCCTCCCGGCCAATCAGGAAGCGGGTTTTGAGACCTGCCACCCGATTGGCTGAAAGGACAGGCGATCCTATTGGACACCTAGGAGGAGAGGAGGAAACGCATGGCCGCTGAGAGGAATGGAGGAGATACCTGCCATCTAGATGGGGTAAGACGGGGGGGTGTTTGAGGTGCCGCTGGGTGGTGACTTGTGTTTTTTTGGAGGGGCGAGTGTCAAACAACCACCCCCCCCAAAAAAAAAATAAAAACACCAGCCGCCACTGGATTAGAACACCTGATAGTTTTTTTAGTCCTGTCTGTTTCCCCATTAGGCAGATTCATCCCCTGTATTTGTTATGTTTACCATTGAAAGTAAAAGAAAATCCCAAATGTTGGGTTGTCTCAAAAACAGAAATAGAGGGGAAATCTTCCAATGGGGACACTAGTTCTGGTGATCCTGGTGACACACCAGGATTCCCTTACTTTGAAGAGATTTCCTCTCGCTTCCTGATTTGGGTGTGGGACAGGACGTGCAGATGACAAAAAGAAAACTTATGGGGGTCATAACACTTACCCTTACTGTATCTAAAACGAAAATAAAAAATAAAGTTTTGCCTTTAGTTCTACCTTAAGCTCCATCCCAAACAATTGACCAGCTGCTTACCTGACTATAGTGTCTAGCCACTTTAAGACCAGGCCTTTTTTTGACATTTGTTGACATCAGTATTTTTTGCTAGAAAATTACTTAGAACCCCTAAACATTATATATATAGATAGATAGATAGATAGATAGATAGATAGATAGATAGATATAGATATATATACTGTACCTGTATATATATATATATATATATATATATATATATATATATATATATATATATATATATATATATATATATATTTATATTTTAGCAAAGACCCTAGACGAATTAAAATAGCAGTTGTTGCAATTTTTTATGTCACACGGTCTTTCATGCGCAATTTTATGGGAAAAAAATACACTTCAATGAATTAAAAAAATAACAAGACAGTAAAGTTAACCCATTGTTTTTGTATAATGTGAAAGATGATGTTACGCCGAGTAAATAGATACCGAACATGTCATGCTTTAACCACTTTAATACTGGGCACTTTCACCAACTTCTTGCCCAAGCCAATTTTCAGCTTTCAGCGTTGTCACACTTTAAATGACAATTGCAAGGTCATGCAATGCTGTACCCCAAAAAAATTTCCTGACAGACTCCATGGCAGCCTACGTGTGGGTTTACCCCACCTCCTCTCCAATGCTTTTGGCTCAAGGTCACAGAGTACATTCCTCTATGGACCCTGTGTGCTTACCTGCACAGTGGTGGATTGATGTCCCAGTCTTTAGGAATAATCCCCAGTCACAAGTCTGCTGGATTCGGGCATGATGGATAAGTAGTGCAGTAGCCCAGGGCCCACTACTGGCAAGGTCTGGAAGATGGAGCACCTCAGGATAACAAGCCTCCATGGCAGCAGTCTGTGTTTATTTGTTCTTCCTGTATCCCTCCTACTTATTATGGACATATCACCGCCTCCCTGCGGCCAGCCCTCATGCATAAGGTATGTGTAGGGGGGGCGTCTGGCGGGCAGGGCACACCTGAGGTCCACTTAAAGCACATCCCTGTTAACAGCATGCTTCTCTCTCTCTTCTCCCTCTTGTGTGTTAAGCCCTTCCAGGTTGGATCGCCAAACTTTGGCTAGTGAAGACAGAGACCTTGCCAGCCTGCAACGTCAGCACTTTTTATCTAGATCCAGATGCCATGGCTCTTCATCTAGGATCCAACATCAGGGCAGAAGTTCAGATTCCTCCTCCAGACACCGCTCCCACCATCATGACAGCCGCTCCTCTAGTTAACGCAGCAGTTATCAGACTGGCAAAGCATGTCACTCTTCCCTTAGAGGACGTCCTGTCCTTCAAGGACAGTCTTGAGAGAAGGATCAATATAGACCTGAAAAGGATCTACATGATGGCGAGAATGGCCTGCAAACCTGCCTTGGACATGGCTACCATGAAAGTTTGGATAAAAACGTTGATACAGTACCCAGGGGCGTCTCAGAAGAGGTGGCCAGAGGCTCAGCCGTTCAGGAGCTTAAGCTGGCCTTGGTCTTCCTGGGTGAGGCATCTATTGACATTATAAACAAGAAAGGAGATGGGAATCCTGCCTATATTGGACAAAAAGTAGCACTCACCGAATATATATTGGGGGGTGTAATCAAATTACTAAGACAAAAATAAAAAAATAATAACAAACCAAATGACCAGAAACACACCTTAAAGAGTTAAACTACATAATTTTATCAGCTATAAATGAGCAAAATACAAAAAGGCAATAAAAGGTCCCTAGATCCCCTATAATGGACCAAAGAAGGAAGTCCCAACAAAATGGGAACCCACCAGCTTGTCTATAGCCTCCCAAAGAATAACCTGTAAAACAGATGATCCATGCAGTATTCACCTTCATAAAAAATGGAAATCTGCAGTCCATAGAACCTTCCCTCCCCCGATATAAAGCACTCTCCTTCTACACCTTTAAATACCCCCAGCTACTTAAGGGTGAGGGCTGAACTGTAAATTTCCTGAAAGAACAACGTGATTCTGCAAACGCAGAAATATTCACACTGTTTCCTTAATAGAATGACACAGTTGCCGACCACAGAGAATACAAAAAATACAAAAATCAACCATTGGTCAGTCTGTCAGTCAAAAATGGAAAAAAAACGTGATGGAAAAAGTAGGGAACAAGATTGGAAAATGTATGGTAGTCCAAACAAAAGGATGCTGTACTCCTTGTAATAATAAATATCCTTAAGTGTGGGTGATTCCAATTGTTCTCATCCTATAATCCAGGTAAAAAGATCGTTGTGAGACAATGGACACTATTAATAGATCGCTAGGTACTGTAGGGTATACTGTCACAGTGATAGAAACATACTTTCAAATATGTATACCATGTAACCATATGCTGAGGTGCCCACTACATGCAGGTATGTCCTCCAGGCTGTTGTAGCAATAAAGGCTGTGTAAAGATACAATTTTGGTTACTTACTGGTAGCTGTATATCCTCCAAACAATTGTAGCAAGCAGAGGTATGTGGAAGCACAACGATTACTCATTGATGGTTGGTCACTCAGATATCTCTCTGATAAATAGTGAGATTCAGTCTATCGATCAATGAACGTGCTGTGAATATCCAGTTGATGCTCAATGTAGTATGTATTTCCAGACAGTATCTCAGTACATCTGTATTTTCAAAGTGGTGTCTCAGTATATCTCACATGAGTTGGTAACAGCCCAGAGGATGATTGTCATCCATGTCCATGATGTCTACTGGTAGTGTTGATTATCCGTGGTTGCCCATCTGAAGGTCATTGAAGTTATTCACTTCCAAGGTAGTGTTGTCAGGTAGCAGTTCAAATGCCCTAACACCCACAAACGAGTGTTAGCTGGGGTGGGTGAATGGTGGAGGTGCTCTCCCAGAGAACAATGGGAATCACCCACACTTAAGGATATTTATTATTACAAGGAGTTTGTTTGGACTACCATACATTTTTCAATCTTGTTCCCTGCTTTTTCCATTACGTTTTTTTTTTTTTTTTCATTTTTGACTGACGGACTGACCTGTGTCATTC
This sequence comes from Aquarana catesbeiana, assembly GCF_042186555.1. Taxonomy (NCBI): domain Eukaryota; kingdom Metazoa; phylum Chordata; class Amphibia; order Anura; family Ranidae; genus Aquarana; species Aquarana catesbeiana. The sequence goes on from NC_133336.1 coordinate 73,224,010, forward strand.
CACTAAGGAAACAGCGTGAATATTTCTGCATTTGCAGAATCACGCTGTTCTTTCAGGAATTTTACAGTTCAGCCCTCACCCTTAGGTAGCTGGGGGTATTTAAAGGTGTAGAAGGGGAGTGCTTTATATCGGGGGAGGGAAGGTTCTATGGACTGCAGATTTCCATTTTTTATGAAGGTGAATACTGCATGGATCATCTGTTTTACAGGTTTATTCTTTGGGAGGCCATAGACAAGCTGGTGGGTTCCCATTTTGTTGGGACTTCTTTCTTTGGTCTATTATAGGGGGATCTAGGGACCTTTTATTGCCTTTTTGTATTTTGCTCATTTATAGCTCCATTGACATTATCCTCCTGCTGGCCTGGACTATGCTCTCTTCCATGACAGCCAATCGAGCATTATGGCTGCGTGCCTGGCTCGCTCATCCAGCCTCCAAGCAAGCTTGGTGTAGGATCTAGTCTTGTGCACAACGGAAAATTTTGTTTTGTTTCGGTTCGTTGTCATTCCTAAAATATATAATTTCGTTCTGTTATATTCGTTATGTTACGTTAATTAGTTTTCAGATAATTTGTTATTTTTGTAAAGAGTCGATATTCGTTATACTGAATCTCGAATCATGTCAAATTCATTCGTTATATCCACTATAATTTCTTTCATATTAGTTGAAATTCGATATTTATGTGAATTGTATATTGATTCGTGATAATGATTTGTAGTTTGGAAAGTCGTTTGTTTATTGAATCTATTAACACACACAATGACAATATCTCTTCTCCTCTGCTCAAATACAATACAACACCCTTCTTACTCAGTTCTTAGGAATGCACTTTGCCAGTAATCCAACCTCCAGCACAAAATTAATCAGCTGATTGGACTGTAAGATTTACTTTGAGTTGACCTTTTGTTTCATTAGATCTTTAACGAATTACCGAATCATGTTGAATTAATTTGTTATATCCGCTATAATTTCTTTCGTATTAGTTGAAATTTGTTTATGTTTTTTTATTCGGACATTCGGATGCATCCGAATGCTTGAAAGATGCAAAATTCGGCCGAATTTCGATTCGTTACAAAACATATTGCACATGTCTAGTAGGATCCCCTTTGAGAGATCCTCAATATTTGGCAACAAGCTGGATAGTGCCATAGCCCAGGACACGGGTGGGAAGTCGGGGTTCCTACCCCAGGACAAATGCCTTTTTGGCCAGAAGAGGCCCCAGTCAAGAAGACGGAGCACAGAATGGGCAAGGGATGCGCGTTTCTATAGACCAGGTGAGGACTTCAGGAGAAACTGGAAGACGGGACAGACACCCTTCCAGAGATCTGCCAAGAACTCAACTTTTGGTGGACATGAGCCCTCCAAGTCCTTTTGAGATTGGGCCCATTCAGGCATGTCAGGTGGGGGCGCAACTGCTCCACTTTTGACGTGTCTGGGCGGCCTCAATCTCGGATTACTGGACCATCAAGACAGTCTCCTCGGGACACATATGGTCCTTTACAAGTACGCCTCTTTTTAGATTCGTCCCCACGCTGTTACCTCGCTCAGAGGATAAGAAGCAGGTGCCGCTGACCTACGTGCATTCGCTGGTGGTTCAGAGGGCTGCAGTGCCCGTCGACAAGGGCGAAGAATTGCAGGGCATGTACTCATCTCTCTTTCTGGTTCTGAAAAAGAACGGCTCATGGCACCCAGAGATAGATCTCACATATTTGAACAAGTTAGTTAAGAATGAAATGTTCAAAATGGAAACCCTGTCTACAATTCAACAAGCTGCCCAGCCGGGCGACTGGCTAGCCTTCATAGATGCATACTTTCACATACCTGTTGCCAGAGGAGTTCCGCAAATACCTCCGGTTTATGGTTGGGCAAGAGCATCTTCAATTCACCTGCCTTCCTTTCGGACTCTCAACCTCACCTCAGGTATTTTTGAAGTTCTTCTGGCCTTGGTAGCCCTCATCAGAATGAGAGGCATATGCCTACATCAGTATCTCGATGATCTCCTGTCACAAGACAGAGAGCAGCTGTTATTTCACATTTTTACTCTTCTGGAGTTTGGCTGGTTACTGAACCTAGAAAAAGTAATCTAGAACCAACACATCGCCTAGTCTACCAAGCTGCCCAGTTCGACGCGGTCCAGAACACTATTTCCCTGCCTCTGGAGAAGATCCCGGTAGTACAGGACAGAGTTTGCCTGGCCCTAGCTTCCTCATGCCTGAGAGCTTCACAATGCCTCCGAATCATAGGCACAATGGTCTCTTTGGCCCCCATGGTCAAATGGGCACTTTGGCAGTTGCGCCCCTTCCAGAAAGGGTTTCTCCAGCAGTGGGACCCAAGCAGGAGAGATCAGCACATTTTCATAACTTCAGGCATGAGGGACAGCCTTTTCTGGTGGCTGCAAGGCGGGAACTTGCTCAGATGCAATTCCATCAGCCCCATTTCCTGGGTCACTATTACGATGCCAGCAATACAGGATGGGGGGCCCACTGCGGGTCAGAGATTGCCCAGGACAGATAGGATACTCATCTTTACACTCCAGTGTTGAATATCTTAGAACTACGGGCAGCATTCTGTGGCCTTCCACCATATGATAAAGGGAGAGTCCATGCTGTTGAGAATGGACCACACCACAGTGGTCTACTATGTGAAGAGTGGAACTCAGAGTTTTCCCCTACTTCAGGAAGTGGAGCCCATCATGACATGGGCCCAGAAGATTTCCTGTCTCATACCCAGCTGGACAGCAATGAATGGCCCTTCCATGTGGAGACATTCAGGTAGATTCTGTCCCTTGAAATTGATTGCAAAGTCGTCCTGTTCACATCCCCCTGCAACTTCAAACTCAGGAAGTATTACACTCAGGGCTGTTGCAGCCAGGCCTCCAGGATACATGCACTGAGCAGTAGGACTTCAGCAGAGTGTATGCCTTACCTCTGATCCCAGTCATCGTCAGATTCTTGCAGAAACTCCAAGCAGAAGCCGTTAAATTAGTGGCAATAGCACCATACTGGCCGAACAGTCCATGGTTTCCTTTGCTAACACAACTCAACTTTCTTGACCCAATGCCCCTTCCCCTCAGACCAGACCTTCTGTCCCAGGGGGCAGTTCTGCATCCATGCCCAGCATGTCTACAGCTGATGGTCTGGTTCTTGAGAGGGAGAGGCTGGAAGCCCTTGGCTGTGCATCAGGGGTCAGCTACACCCTCATGAGTTTGAGAAGAGCTAGCACAAATTTGTGGAGTTCACATCCTCCATGGGAAGATCATTCAGGGACCCGGGGGTTCAAGAAACGCTGGAATTCCTACAGTCAGGCTTAGATCTGTCTCTGTCTGTTGGCTCCCTTAGAGTCCAAGTGTCAGCCCTATCAGCCTTCTCGGGAGTTTCGTTGTCTGGTCACCCTCTCGTCTGGAGGGCAGCAGGCCCCATAGAAAACCAAGATTCCCCAAATGGGATCTTCCCCTTGTCCTCGACTAGCTGCCAGAGCTCGGAGACGTCGTCAGCCGGACATCTATTAAGGATCTCTTTGTCAAGTCCGCTTTTCTTGTGGCCATCACATCGACCAATAGAGTTTCAGAGATTGGTGCCTTCAGCCACAAATAACCATTTTTTAACCTTCTTTCCAGACCGGGTAGTACTCACACCCATGCTTGACTCAAATCCCAAAGTCGCATAGGTCTTCCACGAAAACCTGAGATCATTCTTCCTACCCTCAAGGCACCAGAAGCCGCTGAGGCTCATCCCCTAGATGTGGGTGAGACACTAAAGGAGTCTTTGTCCTTTTTTCCTGGAAAAACAGGGGAAAATATGCTTCGTCTAGGAACATTTGCTTCTTGGTTTGTCCAGGCCATCCAGCAGGCATATAAGGTGAAGGGCTTGATTCCTTCAGAGGCGGTGACAGCACACCTGACTAGAGGCGGCTCGACATGTGGCTCCATATGTTATCTGCAGGGCCACCTCATGGGCCTCTATCAACACTTTAAGGTGACATTATTGTGTAGAACCTGCATCCTTATCCTTTGTGAATTTTGGTTTAAGAAACCTGTCAGTTGACTGGGCAAATTAAAACTTTATTTCGTTCAGCAATTCCGCCCACATAGTTTATGGCTAGTTATTTCCCACATGTAGGCTGCCATGGAGTCTGTCAGGAAAATGGAAAATTTCCTATCAAATACTTACCGTAATTTTCCTTTCCTGATGGACTCCATGGCAGATGGAGCTCCCATCCATTGGTCAAGAGTTGGCTAGTTACCGAACGTACCGAACGTAGTTTGTAAATACGTAAGTAATTTTTCTCCTTCACTGATGAGGCTACACTGACGAGCATTGATAGGCTGCACTGATGGGCACTGATGAGGAGGCACTAATATGGCACTAATATGCAGCACTGATAGGCAGCACTGATATGCAGCACTGATAGGCGGGACTGATATGCAGCACTGATGGGCACTAATAAGCAGCAGTGATGGGCAGCCTTTATGGGCACTGATCGGTGCTACTGATGAGTGGCACTAACGGGCACTGATAGATGGGGCCGACAGGTATACCAGATGGGCACTAATAGGCGGCACTGATGAGCAGCCTTTAGGGGCACTGATTGGCGGCACTAATGGGCACTGATAGATGGCACTGACAGGCATCACATATTGGCACTGAAAGGCAGCACTGATGGGCACTGAAAGGCAGCACTGGTGGACATCATTGGTGGGCATTGATGGCCATCGCTGATGGGGCTGTACTGATAATCAATGCACTGATTATCAGTGCAGACCCCCCTCCCCCTGTCAGGTCATGCTGTCAGCATGAATAGAGGAATGCCGATAACCGGCACTTCCTATTTAAACTGATTGGACACAGCCGATCACATGGTAAAGAGTGCAAGGGTGAGGGAAAGGTTCCCAGAAAGTCGATATTAAGTGACTCCAGGCAGTATGCTTACAAAAAATGTTATGTTTATTGGACTAAAAGTTTATTAAAAACAACTTTCTGGGAACCTTTCCTTCACCCTTGCACATTTTAGATCTTTTTCGGTATGTTGACCCACACATATATTTTTGGAATGACAGATGCAATATAAGTCCCTCGGTGATTCCCCTACACTAGGGTGAGCCGCCTAGCCTTCCTTTGCTGTCACATTGTAAAGAGCCTACATCATAGACTGTTTACTGTGATTGGAAATGCGGTGTGTCCGAGCAACACACTGCACCACCGATCGCCACGCGCATGAGCGGCGATTGTAGTGTTGTGTGTTGTAAAGGATGTCATATGCCACTTAGTCACAACAATGAAACCCCCGGCCACCCGTCATTTTGCTATAGGCTAGGTGGGAAGGTGTTAAAATTGCGCAGGCTGGAATGGCGACAAACTACAGTACTTACGGTACTTTTAGGCTACTTTCACACTGAGGCGCTTTAAAGGCGCTACAGCGCTAAAAATAGCGCCTGCATATTGCCTGTAAAAGAGCCCCCCCGTCTCTCCAGTGTGAAAGCCCGAGTGGTTTCACACTGGAGCGGTGCGATTGCAGGACGGTAAAAAAAGTCCTGCAAGCAGCATCTTGTAGGAGCATGTAGGAGCTCCTAAAGTGCCCTAAAGCGCCCCTGCCCATTGAAATCAAAGGGGCAGCGCCGCCAAACCCCCGGCAAAGCGCCGAGCGGCGATTTACTGGCGGTTTTAACCCTTTATTGGCTGCTAGCGGGTGTTAAAAGCACCCTCCACTAGCTCACGAATAGTGCCGCTAAAACGGCGGTAAAGCACCGCTAAAAATAGCGGCACTTTACCGCCGACCCCCACCTGCCCCAGTGTGAAAGTAGCCTTATTCCTATTACAAGGAATGTAGGCATCCCTTGTAATAGAAATAAGCATGACAGGTCCTCTTTATTGAGAGATCTGGGGTCAAAAAGACCTCTCTCGCAGCCTATAAAAGTGATCTCACTGCGGTTCCCCTGCTGGGACCACCAGCATCATGCTGTGGGGGTATTTTTCAGCTGCAGGGACAGGGCGACTGGTTGCAATCGAGGGAAAGATGGATGCGGCCAAGTACAGGGATATCCTGGATGAAAACCTTCTCCAGAGTCCACCAACGTTTACCATCCAACCTGACAGAACTGGAGAGGATCTGCAAGGAGGAATGGCAGAGGATCCCCAAATCTAGGTGTGAAAAATTTGTTACATCTTTCCCAAAAAGACTCATGGCTGTATTAGATCAAAAGGGTGCTTCTACTAAATACTGAGCAAAGGGTCTGAATACTTAGGACCATGTGATAGTTCAGTTTTTCTTTTTTAATAAAGCTGCAAAAATGTCAACAATTCTGTGTTTTTCTGTCAATATAGGGTGCTGTGTGTACATTAATGAGGAAAAAAAATGAACTCAAATGATTTTAGCAAATGGCTGCAATATAACAAAGAGTAAAAAATTTAAGGGGGTCTGAATACTTTCCATCCCCACTGTATATATATATATATTTATTTATTATATTATGCATATATATATATATATATATATATATATATATATATATATATATATATATATATATATATATATATATATATATATATATATAGGCACTAACTCCACCCATTACATCACTAAGAGCGGACTTCTCTAAAAGGGGACCTAACACCCACTTACAAAATTCCCCCTCCCATACTATACTGGCAACAGAGCCATCTAGTGGCAGACAGCTAACTGCACCTGCCAACATATTGCCACTTGAGCCTTGGTGACTAAACATGTTGGTCTGTTAATGGTTAACAGCTGTTCTGCTTGGTAGTAAAGGTTAAAGTTTATGTCATAATTTAAACTGATTTAAACCTAATAAATGGGCAGCGGTCTAAATGTTTTTACAATCCTTGTCGTGTGTTTACTTTATTACCTAAGTATGTTGTTATGATGTGATGGATGTTAATCAGGTGTATAATCCCATACAATAGCACAGCTGGGAGAAATCCTCCATGCCCCTCAATCCATTCCATTTATATATTTTTTCGATCAGCCAGCCAGCTGATTAAAAAAACAATCCATGTTGGCTACCCTTAGGCCTCGTACACACAGGCCGAATGTCAGGTGGCATCGGCCGGTTCAATAGAAAGATTCCCGGCCCACATTCGGCCCTGGTGTACTACAGTCAGCCTGACAGAAGCCGGCTTCTGTCGAATGGGCCTAACCGAAAAAGGTCTGCCGAACCAGTGGGAGTCGGTCAATGGCTGAGAGCGCTGATTGGAGTGTTCTGGTGGGGGGCTGTCCCCCTTGTCAGAACACAATAGAACAGCGGGGGGTGGGGGGGGGAGATCGCTGTACGATCATCAGACTGTTAGTACAGCGGCTCCAACCTGAGCTGTTTGTTTATTTTTGTCGTTCAGTCTGCTGGGTTGAACGAAAAAAGAAACTAGCAGTGTGTACTAGGCTTTATGCTTACTGGCCTTTAAAGTACATTGTCAAACAAAGAGCTTGGCAGCCAAAATAGAAGTCGTTGCTTAGCAACCCTTGCAAACAACACTGACCCGTCTGTCATTACTAGTGCAAGAAGTTAGTGAGGAAATGTGATTATAATCTCACTTCTATGTTTTAACTGGAGATTAGGAGCTGATCTTTTCTGCAGGTAAACAGGTAATGAATACTTTTTATCTACCAATTTGGAGAGTACATCGTAACATAGTTTTATTATATACATTTCTATAGTGATCAGTGTAATATTTGTCTGATCAGAATTGTCTCAGAACTGTTTTCTGAGGTCTTTAGCTTCATAAGAATTCAAACAGCTAGATCATAAAATGTATGCTTTATTAACTAAATTATTGATAAGAGAATAAAAAAAAAAATTGTGTAATGATGGCCATACATGCTTAATTTATTTCCCGTTTAAACTTTCTCGATAGGAATAATTGATCTATGGACAACAACAACCCATTTGATCATTATGCCACATGCAGGGAAGTGGATTTCGATCAATAGTTGGAAGATAGATGTCGATGCGGAGAACTTAAAGTCGGTTTAGGTATACAATCGTAAGTATTCAATTACTTCTGTTTTCACCATGCAATCTCATAATATGATTGATCTCAGCATTACCAACTGATACAAACTTTCTTCTCTGACCGATCGATTCAGTTTGATTGAATCCGATCTAAATCAAGCCATAATAGATAGAAAGAGAAGTTATGTCTAACAGATTTTTTGCCGATTCGATCATTTCGATTGTAATTGATTGGGTAATAAAATTGAAGCATGTATAGCCTCCATCAATGATAAAAATTGAAATTTGTATACCTGAAAATGTATGCCTAATACAACTGTCATATAGTCTTGATCGTTGTTATTTCCTTTAGGCTTTATTCACATGGACACTTGGAAGCGCAGACAGGTTCTGGTGTAAGGATCCCAGAGTTTTCCTGCAGCTGGGGAGCCACAGGTGATACGTGCAAACGCCCATAGAGGTAGATGGCTGTACATTCTTGTACTTGTGTAAATGCTAATGCTTTTATTCGCATATGATGTACTTCCCAAAGGAGAAGTTTGAGTCGCTGTAAACAGCACCTGTAGCCCCCCAGCCACAGAAGTATGCTGGCATACTTACACGAGAACCTGCCGGTGTCTCCAACCGACCGTGTAAATGAGGCCTGCCTGAAGCATTGAACAGAATTGATTGTCAGTTTTTCGTTTTTGTCATGTTTACCCTAAAGCACATCTAAACCCAAGAACAGAAATCTAATATATTGCAGCTTACTGGTCCTTATATATGGTGGCTTCAGTCGTTTTCTTCTTTTTTCCATGCTGTTTTTACCCGGTGATCCTACCAATAACACACTGCCTGTCCTAGAGTGACAACGCTCACTGTACTGTATCTATAGAGGAGTAGTGTTGTCATCCTAGGCTGCTCTCTTGATTTGGACTTTAGACTTTAAGAGGTAGCTCACACAAAAAAAAAAAAATGTGTGAGGACCCCCAGGAAATCCATACCAGACCCTTAATCCGAGCATGCAACCTGGCTGGTCAGGGAAGAGGGAGGCAAGCATGCGTCCCCCCCTTCTGAACCGTACTAGGTTACATGTACCCAATGGGGGGGTACCTTGTTTATGAGGACAAGGGCCTCACCCCCAAAACCTCATGACCCCTTTTTGGAAAGTAGATAGTCCAAGGTATTTAGTAAGGGGCATAGCAAGTTATTTGAAGTTGTTATTTTGCTAAAATACTTTATGTTGTCATTTTAACAAGTTAATTCTCACACACATACTTACAATTACACCCCAAAAATACATTCTGCTATGCCTCCCGGTATTTGGGGATACCACATGTGGGAGACTTTTTCCCAGCCTAGCCACATAGAGAGGTCCAAAATTCAAAAAAGCATCTTTGGGTTTTCTAAAGGCCTAAATTGCACATCTAATCCCCTGACTACCTATGCCATTTTTGGAGTCGCCAGAGCACCCGGATAGTAAACATTTTTTTTTTGCCTCAAGGTTTTGGAAACTGTGTAAGGAAAATGAAAATTAGGACCACAGGTTATGTTGAAAATTTAGATAAAACCTTGTGAGCTGCTATATAATACCCAAAAAGCTGCCGGCCCTTCCCACACTTCCAAAATATGTGAAAATACAAAATAAGTGCAGCGCTATACCAAAAATCAAATGTGCATATATAAAATTATATCCAATGTGCATATACAAAAATTTAATTTAAAAAAATTATATATTTATAAAAAAAATGCAATATGCTGTAATATTCCTGATACTATGCAAAAAAAATAATTGTATGCCTTAAAACTAGCAATAAAGTGCAATGTACTCCTTATTGCACACAGTGTCCTTATAAATTGCAATCAATCGTGCAAAAGAGAACGATCGTGCAAAAAAACAAACAAACAGTCCATTTGATGATCTGTGATATCACCAGATGAATGAAGGTAAATATCTTCACTCTAATCCACCTCTGTGCATATATATAGATATATATATATCTTTATATATATATATATATATATATATATATATATATATATATATATATATATATATATATATATATATAAAATATATATATATATATATCCTCGTGTCACCGTCACCAGTTGTACCCTCACCTTACAGGCTTAGTGGCTATGCCTTTAGATTACAATCAATCTTCTCCTTTTCCCTCTTTAGATTTTCCTCCTTCTTATGGCTTATCCACTTATTCAGGCATCTCATATCACAGGGTATACTCCATCCTTATTATTTTACCATTGGTCTCCACTCACATCGCCCACATGCAAGGTAATAAAGCTTAAAATAGTGCTTTACCGTTTTAAAAGCTTTCCACACACTCCAGCCGGCCTGGTGCCCCAACTTTTCTCTGCTGCCGTTAGCAACGCAGCTAAAGTCAGATCCCTGCCTGCAGCCTGTGATTGGTCAGCGAAGGACCAGTAATGGACTATGGTCATCTCACTGCTCTCTCCTCCAGTCTGAAAGTTTCTGGCTTTTCAGTTTGGCGGTCTAACATCTGATTTCCAACCTTACCATCATCAGTACGATTTCCTGGATCCATCCTTGGAGTTCCCCTGGATTTCCTGGATCATTTTGGCCATCTGTCGATTCGGCTATCCTTGCCTTGTTGACGCTGATGTTCGAGTCCACCTGTTCCGGTAACATCCCTTACCTTGGGTGGAGGACACACTATCCCTGAAGTTTTACATGCTTGCTGAGGCCTCTGTATCCCACTTCTGAACAACCATTTTCTGCAAGGGACTTTTTATATGTTTTCCACAAGCTTTTTTCACCTTTGGGACTTCCTTATTTGTGTTTTAACCCATGTTTCATATGCTTTGTTGTACTTATTTTTGGGACTAATATTCACTATTTAGTTCTGATCACTTTTATACATTATTTGGTCACATTATTTAATGTCAAAAAAGGAAAGCTGCGCTATAAAACTGATATGTGATCATAAAGAATGATACAATACTAAAATCACACCATTTGAAAATATATGAAAAGTTCTTACAATGTGATATTACACTCAGAGGGGTGTGATGGGGTGCAAATGAGAGAGTGCCATAGGCGTGTATGATCTCCTTAACGGGGGATCTAAGGAGCTGGTAAGCGGCAGTATTTTTTGTGGGTGGAGGCACTCTCTCATTTGCACCCCATCACACCCCTCTGAGTGTTGAAATTGCATGTCCTTGCTGACAGGAAGATTACGAAGTCACCTTTCATACAACTGCTTAGCGGTGGCCTTTTTCAACCAGCTTATTTGAGTGGACTTAATGTTGTTATGAGTGTATTTTGCTATATACTCTACTTTCACAATTCTTTGCACTTATCACTGGTGACAACATAATTGTTGATGTAATATGACATTGTAAGAACTTTTCATATATTTTCAAATGGTGTGATTTTAGTATTGTATCATTCTTTATGATCACATATCAGTTTTATAGCGCAGCTTTCCTTTTTTGATATTTGTAGTGTGTGTATCTCGCATTGTTAGTTGCAGCTTTTTGTCACTGTATTTAAGGTTTAACCCTTTATACACGTTTAATTTTGGGGATAGCGCAGTAATATAATTTTTTCCGTTTACATTATTTAATGTCTATGGTTTAGTGCTACATTTATACCATCCGTTGCTTTTGAATTTTTGTCATATTCCAATGTAGCAACTGTTTATCTTTCATCACTATATTGAGTTAGCGCAGTAACATCCCCCACTTTATATTTCCACTCCTTGTGTGATTGGCTCACTGATTTCCCCAGAAGTCTGCACTAAGATACAAGCCAAATGTTATGCCGCGTACACACAACCGGTTTTGCCGTCGGAATAAACTCCGTAGGTTTCTCCGACGGAATTCCATTCAAGCGATCTTACCTACACACGGTCAAACCAAAGTCCGACCAAAGTCCGACTGTCCAGAACGTGGTGACGTACAACACGTACGACGGGACTACAAAAAGGAAGTTCAATAGCCATTAGCTAATAGCTTCCGTCTCGTACTTGCTTCAGAGCATGCGTCATTTGGTCCGTCGGAACAGCATACAGACGAGCAGTTTTCCCGATAGGAATTGGTTCCATCGTAAATATTTAGAACATATTCCATTTCTAGGTCTGTCAGAATTTTTGAAAAAAAAATCCTGATGAGGCACACACACGATCGGAATAGACGATGAAAAGATTCCGTGCAATAGGACTTTTTAGTTTTGATGAGATATTTCTAACGGGATGCCAACCCTTCAGCTTTTCTCATTAAAACATTGAGGGTGCACAGGCTAATTTTCATGAATTGGATTTAGATTTAGATATTTAGATTCCGTCTGCATAGTGAAACAAACAGCTATTTCTATAGATCAGAAACATGTAAGAATCTGCAACAAAGTTTGTTAAAATCCCTGCAATCGGCATAGATCATCCAGAGGGATCGTTTTTTTCTAAACAAAAGTGGAATTACACTTTATTTCAATAGTTTATATGATAAAGAGCCAGCGTTTCAGGCATCTAAAGGGTTCTTATTCATCAGGTCTTAGTACTGTATATGAATTGTGTAAATTGCAGCCATCATGAAGAATAATTTGTTCGATCATTTCAGATTCTGACTAATCAGCTTACTTTAAAGCACTTTGTTGCAACATAAAGTAAATACATTTTAAAATATCTGGCCACAAGGATATTAAATATAATTTGTATTTTTTAAGGGATATTGCTAAGTATGATGGAACTTTCCACCACCTATTGTCATCAGATGGTGTTTTGCCTTGAACCATCTCAAAGAATTTCAAAATTCAACTTACCTTCACAAAGATCTCATCACCCGACATCTATCCAACCTATAACTGAGTACTGCACAGCAAACCGCCATTCTTTACAGCATCAAGCCAAATACATTCAAAGTGTAGCTGGAGACCTTCATTTTTCCAAAGAGGTGGTAAAGGACAGAGGCCTCTCCAGTCTACCCTATGAAGAATGGGATTCACAAACTATCTACAACATTTTAGATATTATTCCACAAACAAAAGGCAAGAGGGGATCAAGCACACATCCAAAGCACCACAAAATATGTCATTTAAATCCCTCTGTACCTTCCAAAGATATAAAATCAAAAAGTTGCCCTATACTTGGGAAGAGTATATGGAAGACACCTCAAGAAAATGTACCAAGCTTCCTGGTAGAAAAATCAAAAGTATCTGATGTAAGCGGACAGGCTAAAGACAAGCTCATGGAGAAGTTTAAACCAAGTCTTGCTTCTGAGTCAAACAAATTAAAATTTAGAAGCAATGAAGTTCTTTTGAAGACTTTGACAAAAGCTAAATCACAATGTATGTTGGCTCACACCACGGAACATAAGGAAGCCAAAGAAAGGTTTGATCAGCAGTATGGTCTGGATAAGGCTACAGTGCTGATAAGTGAGGACCACCTGACTGAAAAAGACTTTAGCACATGCAATGAATTAGAAAAGTCCAGGTTACAAAATGAACAGGTTGTTATGCAAGAAAAAAAATCTGAAACCCTGCTTCCTGTTTATTACAAGTAAGTGAGTATTCGGGAGTAATAATCATATTTATTCTGCTGAGAGCCTAGGGGGGATATTTATCAAGCAAAATCGCCAAAAACTAAAACCTGGCCATCTGCTGGCCATCAGCACTCGCTGCTGTCAGCATACATTGATCAATGGCTGCAGCTAATTGGCTGCAGCCACTGATCAATGAAAATTTACCAAGATGTCCTTTCCTATTAAAAAAATTACTTCTGTCAAGCAGAGGAGCCCATATACTGATTAAAGTTTAGCTGGTTCCTGCTGGACTGGCTGAATTTTGATCAGTATATCCCAAGGTTAAGATGCGCATCTAGGCCGCCTCCCAATTAGTGTGGTATATGTAATAGTATTTTTATTTATTCAAAATCCCTGTTCCTGGATTCATGGGCGGCCAACTTGAGTAATTTTGCAAAGATCTGCAGTAGAATTATGATAGTAGATAAACCCGATTTTTCTTAAAAGCATATGTTAGATGAAGAAGTGTCAGGGGCAGGTTTTTATAATGTAACTGCTACTTTAGAGCAGCAGAGGAAAACATGTATGAATTGTTTAGTAAATCTGTCTTGTAATTTGGGTTACTACTTGCATCAAGTTTCTTTTCAATCCACAATGATGTGTATGGGGAAAGGGGAAAACATAAAAAAAAAAAAATGAAGTTCAATGTAATTGGTGATGCTTAAACACAGATTTCAAAAGTATCATCCCAGTGGCCCTTTGATGAGCTACAATGGGACTAGCTGCAATTAATTACAGAGCTCCCATATAAAGGTAAACTGAGTGAATGTTCCAGTTCTAGCACAGCTAAAGTGCTTTCCCCATCTAAGGACCTTGCTATACAATATCCTAAAACATTATAGGTGGATGTCAGTAGATCAGTATTATCTCTCTTTCCATATAGCTTACCTGGATATTTACCATCACCAACAGAAAAGAAGGAGGTTGGTGGAAAAAACAAAACAGCAGAAACATTGGTGGTCAAGCATTATGAATTAGCACCTCCACTGCGGCTACAAGACACAATAAACCCAAAAGCGGGGAAATATGTCTATACCACTGAGAATGAATTTGAGAAAGAACTTTATTCAGGTAAATTCGTGATATAAATTAGCCAGTTTATAGATTGCATATCCACTTGCCGACCAAGCCTTTTCTGGAACTTTTTGTTTACAAGTTTAAATTAGACCCTAGAGAATAAATAGGCGATTGTTGCAATATTTTATGTCACACTGTATTTGCGCAGCAGTCTTTCAAACATAATTTTTTTGGAAAAAATATACTTTAATGAATTAAAAAAAAAAACACTAAAGTTAGCCCATTTTTTTTCTGAAAGATGATGTTACGCTGAGTAAATAGATATCTAACATGTCATGCTTCAAAATTGCACACGCTTGTGGAATGACAGCAAACTACAGTACTTAAAAATCTCCATAGGCGACGCTTTAAATTTTTTTACAGGTTACCTGTTTAGAGTTACAGAGGAGGTCTAGTGCTAGAATTACTGCTCTTGCTCTAACGATCTTGGTGATATCTCACATGTGTGGTTTGAATAACGTTTACATATGCGGGCGCGACTTACGTATGCATTTGCTTCTGTGCGCAATACTTTTTATTTTTACACTGTCCCTTTATTTATTTATTGTTTTATCACATTTATTCCTATTACAAGGAATGTAAACATCCCTTGTAATAGAAATAAGCATGACAAGTCCTCTTTATTGCAAGATCTGGGGTCTTTTTGACCCCAGATCTGTCATTAACCTTTAAAAGCAAAATCATTTTTTTTTTTACACTTTAAGCCCAAGCATAGAGCCAAATAGGGGCTATCTTGCCCTCACTTGACTTCCTGCCTATCCATCCAAAGACGAGGAAACGTCAGGGGCACCTCTCTCCTGCCGCCTCTAAAAGTGATCCTGTGGCGAATACAGGAACATTTGATTGTGCCATTTTTTTCACCCCTGAAAACATCTGCATGTGCATGGGCACATTAGCTAACATGCAGGTGTGTTCAGAGGTTGAAAAAACATGAAATTCCCCTGAAAGTGGCATTTTTTCATCTGTGTGCATGAGGCCTATGTTCCAGAAAAACATCTCCAGTTGTAAATACACAGTTAGAATACATATATGGAAGAAGTTTATCTGTACTTATCTGTCTGTGTTTTTTTAGTTTATTTAGTTTGTGTTTGTTTTAGGGGCAAGTAAAATTGTGCACCAGAAGGGTACAAAACAGAGGGACTTCATTTTAATGGAGAACCACAATAAATATAAAAAGTATGTACAGCAATCCTTGCCCAGATCTTACAATGAATGGAGCCTTACAGAGGAAAAACCAAGTAAGTTTACTATGTGAGAATGAAATTTAAGGTTCTATTTATCAATGTTTTCACCGAAGATAGAATCTTGGGTGAATGTGGTGTGAATTTTGTGTGAAAACATTGATAAATATACCTCTTCTGTATTCGTATTGAAAGGAACTTGGTCCGCCGCCACCCCCCCCCCCCAGGTCTTGGTGCACAATGCTACAGTTTCTGGCCTATTGACACTAAGGATTAAGCGTTGGTAATCGAAAATAGTACCCGGGTTCTTAATGAGGATCTCACATGAGGTATAGCACAACAGAAGTGTATGGTAACTAAAGTCCAGGGGCTGGTGGTGGTCAGGGCACGCAGTGGACAGTTAGTGCTATCCAGAGGTAATCCAAGGTCAGGGAAGGCAGTAGGAACAGTGTTATCCTGAGATTTGGGCAGACAGCAGAGAAGCGTAACCAAGAAACAGTCTAAAGAAAGAAAAATTCAAGATTTGGCAAGGGGGCAGGAACCACAAGGCAGGGCAGAGAGCTATGTAGCAAGATGCTTTCACAAGCCAGGGCCCTGGCTTTGCCATGCTTAAATAAGGTGCCATGGTGTCTCAGCCAATCAGGGTAGGAAGTCAAATACAGGGAGGTATGTGGCCTTAGGTCAATAAATACACAGGAGGTTAGGCAGACAGAGCCCACCCAGTGTATAGCAACAAGGGCACATTCAGAGGGCCATGCTTCCATCACCCAAATAAACTGGCCAGTGGGCTGCTGAGCAGGAGTGTAAATGGGTAAAATTTGCCATAGAGAGAAGTCAGTTCCCTAGGTTGGCTGTGCTGTGTTATCTGCTTGCAGTAAAAATAAATAAGTTCCCCTAGAATGACCTACAGAACCTATAGCACGTGTACTGTATATCAGATCATTGTAGAAATATTTATTTTCAACACACTGAGGCATAAGAGAAATGCATTACAATAAACATAATTTCTTTTCTACTTTTGTTTAAACTGGTCATATGTTGAGACCTGAAAAGGGTCCCCGTAGGTGGATTGGTCTGCCAACAGCAGTTGTGGACGATGTTGGAAGGAGAACTCGAGAAAGACCTATAACTGTTTTTTGTGTAAGAGACAAAGAGTCTACGAAGATACAGCATGGTCAATGGAATGAGAAGCGAGTCCTCCACAATATTGTGTCGCAGTGGAAGAGTGCTTGGGTGATAAGTGAGTATATATCCTATACAATATGCTGCTGGTCTGGGCAATACTGTCAGTTCACTTAATTAGGACATGGGTATGCTGCAACATCAGTTATTCACTACTGCCAAATCAGTAGCTGAACACCAAGAGGCATCTTCTACCTTTTTATAGTTACCTGGTCCTCCAGCATAAAATTACTGGCTTTACAGTAGGCTTATTTTCCTAGTCAGCCTTTTGCTATATTTAGGTAGTCAGATTCCTCTTTGCAAACCTCCATTTCCTTTTTGAGAAGTATACAAAGGATATAACAGGGTGGCTTACTTATTGCATTGATGGTCATGGTTGGTGGAGAAGCCAGAAACTTAGGCAGGGAGGAGGCTGCACCCAGTTGTATACAATCAACACGTCTGTATTCCATGCACTTTGGAAAACGCATGATTGGACAGGCCTGAGCAAGTCCTGGACAATTCTAAGTGCATTTTAATTCTCACTTTTGTCCACTGTGTTACTTAAGAAAAACTTAGGAGTGACCACAGGTCCAGCATCATAAGGGCACAATGTGTGGGGGCTGCCATGTATATGGTGAAGCTGTTAGTTGATCTTTCTTCATGTCCTTCTGTGATGATGTCACCATATGTTGTAGCGGTCACATTTTTGGTATATAACTTGATGTATGTTATATCTTAGAATCTGGCGCCATCTAGTGGCCAAAATATGAAAGGACTCGTCTTTATTTTTTCAACATTCAAGAAGTTGACATGGAAGTGTTTTGTTTGTTTACATATGGACATTAACTTGACCTACCCATGATGCCCATTAACTCCCGTGAACATCAAGAGAACAGAACTGCATTGTGGGAAGATTATAAAAGAGCTCGGCGCGGCCATCTTAGGTCTCTTGGAAATGCATGGCCAGCCTGGGAGGATCTGTGTGAGGTCTCCAGCGCAGCGCTGCCTACCTCCACGGAAGAGCGATCCGAACAGCAATACTTGCAATACTAGTGAGCTGGGCTGACGGCGGGGCAAGACTGGGAAGGAGCCTGTCGGAGCCAGGACCCTGTACACCAGAGCGGAACTTTCTGACAACACTGACCTGGTTGGGTGAGAGGGCTGTTGCCCAAAAGCTTCCTTGATGCACTTTTACACATTCATCTGTACAATACAGAGTTGCTGGGATTCATAGTCCCACAAGCAAAGTCAAGAGGATTAGACTGAGCTAAAATTAGGCTTCGGGCCTGTACTTCATTGAGGACTTAGTAATGTGTCATTGGCATCAGAGATAGCTGCAGTACTGCTTTATCATAACTTTGATTTAATATCCAGCTTGCTTTTATCGGGAGTCGTTAACCATTGGATTACAAATTCACTTTATTCTTTGCTAGCAGAAGAAAGAAGAAAAGAAGGACTGTCTAATAAAACACAAGGCTTTGTGTTTCATTGCCATATTGAAGTTATTGTGATACCAAATAATGGGAGCTCCCTAAATATTGTACTATACTTTATTAAATCAGCATTTGATTTCCTTATAGTTACAAAGCGTGTTAAGGGATAGGACAGTGCCCATAGTGAGATCAATTCACTCTGCCATTTATCCTATTTTCTTTAGCACATTACTAACAGGTTATTTCAAACACTTTACATCTGTATAATATCTTTGTAAGCCGAAATCAGTTGACTGTCAGACTACGTTGGTCTGACAGTACAACTATTGTAGTGTTTTACTTTAAAGCAAACACAGTAAACAAAGTTCTTGTTTAAGTAGAATTGTATGAGTGTTGTTTTCCTTTGCATTATCGACCAAGTGGAGACCAAAGGTAAAGATAAAAAGGTATATTACATTGTATATTGTGAAATTGTCTTTAGAGTCTTTACTGCACACTATTACAGCACAGTTGTGTCAGGGGGACTGAGAGAAATCACAGGGGAAACAAAGCAGAGTACAGGCCCAATTAAAATACAGCAGCTCCTTCGGGGGTCAGTGCTACATGTTGATGATGGGATAGCATTTGGATATCAGTTATCTGTTGAGAATAAACATAGCAGAACACCACATATTATTATTCGATCATGTCAAATTTATCACCCCTGGACCAGAGGTACTTGTATTTCAGCTCTGTTAGCAATAATAATATGAAATACTTTTTTTTGCTCCTTGAAGGTTCCATGTGGAAAGAGACCACCCTGGAGCAGCTTACAAGAGATCTTGCTAGTATCCACAAAGCCTCCAAAGTCTCCGCTCTTGTGACAATTGCTTCTTCTGCAGTTGCTGGACCTCTAGATGGGATAGATCCCCAGGAAATGGGTGAGTAGTAAATTGTAAATAGAAATTGGGGTCTACCGTCTACACCATTTGCTTTTTTTGAGTAATTTCCTATGGTTAAATCAGAGTTCATTTGGTCAGCCTCTGTGATTGCTGCTAAATGAAACTACTGTTTTTTTGGTCATCAGTTTTGTAAGTAAAATTCAAAGCCCAAACTAGCACCCTACACTTACAGTGGATATAAAAAGTCTACACACCCCTGTTAAAATGTCAGGTTTCTGTGATGCACAAAAATTAGACAAAGGTAAATAATTTCAAAACCTTTTCCACCTTTAACATGACCTATAAACTGTACAACTCAATTGAAAGGAAGAAAAATAAAAACCTAAAATAATGTGGTTACATAAGTGTGCACACCCTTTTATTATTATTATTATTATACAGGATTTATGTAACGCCAACCATTTGCTCAGAGCTTAACAAAATAAAGGCAGACATTACAGTTACAATACAATTTGGAAGAGAAATCAAGAATAAGAGGAATTAGAGGGCTCTGCTCATTAGAGCTTCCAATCTAAAAATAACTGGGGATGTAGCTGTGTTCAGAAATAAGCAATCACATTCAAACTCATGTTAAATAGGAGTCAGTACACACCTCCATCATTTAAAGTGCCTCTGATTAACCCCAAATAAAGTACAGCTGTTCAAGTAGGTCTTTCCTGACATTTTCTTAGTTACATCCTACAGCAAAAGCAATTGTCTGCAGAGAGCTTCCAAAGCATCAGAGGGATTTTATTGTTAAAGTGGATGTAAACCTCAAAAACATTTTTTAATGAAGGCTTCTACCTGGTACAGTAGAGGATGTCAATTCATCTGTGCCTAGTCTTGCCTCAAAGAGTTAATCCAGCTCTGAGCAATCCTCTTGTTTTTTTTTAGTAAGATAAAAAAAATGACACACAGATAAGTTTGTGTTGCCACATCCTCCACTGCTGTGACTGACATTTGATTTCTTTAGCTCATGAATGAGCATGAGAGCAGAGAGTGTCTACGATTCCAGCTTCACATCCCTCCTCCTTTCTTCTCCAGCTCTCCTATGATTGGCTGATCCAAACCTCAGCATGATTGGGCATGCTGAAGTCATGTGGTAACACGTGAGTAGGTAACGCTGTTGCCAGTTATGAAATAGTTTAAATACAAATGTCCTCTGGGGGAATGGATGGCTAGTAAACAATGGCACAATGGGAGTAGGGGGAAAGATAAACAAAAAACCTTTTGCATAGGCTTAAAACAGTCTGTGTTCCAGGGCAAGCTATCCAGGGAAGCATGAAGCAGCCTCCAAACATGTAAGAAAAAAGCAAAAGAGAAGAGCCTCCGGGTCAGAATCAGTTAAAAAGCTTTATTATACAAAACGAATATGTCCACTTACATGGGTAAAAGGCAAGCAGAGCACAGATTTCCTCGAGTGGTGATGTTGCAGCCTGAGTGCCTGTGTGTCAGCTCATGTCCAGGGGAGAGAGGGGAGACAATCCCGTCCAGCAGGATGTATGAACTCCGTCCCAGGGATAAAAACGAGGCATGGCTCGTGTGAGTTGTGGAACGCAGGCCTCCAACGCGGTGACGTCACAGACAGTGCGACGACGTTTCAGTGCATGCGCACTGTGTATTTCAGGCGTGCGCCTTCTTCAAGCATTGAGGATAGAGGCTCATAGGAGCCTTATATGTGCTCAGTGATGGAGCCATCTAGTGGAGATTGTGTATTATAACGCAATCTAAATAGAGAGGCTCCACCAACAAAGGTAAAAAATGATTGATTGAAATAAAAATGAGGGGGGAGGGGCTGTGAGGGAAGAAAAAAAATTAAAAATTGTATATATATATAAAAAGCTAATGGGAAAGGTATATATGTGCATGTGTATATATTGACCTCTGCAGAGCTACTGTATGCAGAGATATTGTTTATTGAAAAAATGGTTTTAATTGCTTACCAATTGATTTTGTTATGTCCTTCATGTATTGTTTTTATTATTACACTTATTCTGATAATATTATCTATATACTGCTGTCTGTATGCAGAGGTCAATATATACACATGCACATATATACCTTTTCCCATTAGCTTTCTTTTTATATATATATACAATTTAAAAAAAAAATTCCTTCCCTCACAGCCCCCCCCCCCCTCATTTTTATTTCAATCTATCATTTTTTACCTTTGTTGGTGGAGCCTCTCTATTTAGATTGCATTATAATACGCAATCTCCACTAGATGGCTCCATCACTGAGCACATATAAGGCTCCTATGAGCCTCTATCCTCAATGCTTGAAGAAGGCGCACGCCTGAAATACACAGTGCGCATGCACCGAAACGTTGTTGCACTGTCTGTGATGTCACCGCGTTGAAGGCCTGCGTTCCACTACTCACACATCCTGCTGGACGGGATTGTCTCCCCTCTCTCCCCTGGACATGAGCTGACACACAGGCACTCAGGCTGCAACATCACCACTCGAGGAAATCTGTGCTCTGCTTGCCTTTTACCCATGTAAGTGGACATATTCGTTTTGTATAATAAAGCTTTTAACTGATTCTGAACCAGAGGCGCTTCTCTTTTGCTTTTTTCCTGAAGTCATGTGGTGCCTTTCCTGAGTTTTGACTGGATGTTACTCATCATGGGGCATGGTGCAGTCAGCTCCCAGAGCCAGCAGAAAGAGTAGGACAGTGTAGAGGTGAGCAGGGAGTCTTGTGACATCACGCCTCCGCCCACCAAGCTTCGGCAAAGAGACCCACCCACCGATTCCAGAGTTTTGCAGGGCTCCTACTGCTGAAGGGGTATTCTTCATATGTCTGGGTTATGGAGTAGAGTGGCCAGACGGAAGCCTTTTCTTAAGAAGAAAAACATCCAAGCCCGGCTAAATTTTGCAAAAACACATCTGAAGTCTCCAAAAAAGCATGTGGGAAAATGTGTTATGGTCTGATGAAACCAAGGTTGAACTTTTTGGCCATAATTCCATAATTTGACGCAAAAACAACACTGCACATCACTAAAAGAACACCATACCCACAGTGAAGCATGGTGGTGGCAGCATTATGCTTTGGGGCTGTTTTTCTTCAGCTGGAACAGGGGCCTTAGTCAAGATAAAGGGAATTATGAACAGTTCCAAATACCAGTCAATATTGGCACAAAACCTTCAGGCTTCTGCTAGAAAGCTGAACATGAAGAGGAACTTCATCTTTTACCATGACAACGACCCAAAGCATACATCCAAATCAACAAAGGAATGGCTTCACCAGAAGAAGATTAAAGTTTTGGAATGGCCCAGCCAGAGCCCAGACCTGAATCCGATTGAAAATCTGTGTGGTGATCTGAAGAGGGCTGTGCACAGGAGATGCCCTCGTAATCTGACAGATTTGGAGTGCAAAGAGGAGTGGGCAAATATTGCCAAGTCAAGATGTGCCATACCCAAAAACAGAGTGTTGTAATAAAATCAAAAGGTGCTTCAACAAAGTATTAGGTTAAGGGTGTGCACACTTATGCAACCATATTATTTTTTTACTTCCCTCCACCTAAAAGATTTCAGTTTGTTGTTCAACTGGGTTATACAGTTTATAGGTCACATTAAAGGCGGAAAAAGTTCTGAAATTATTCACTTGAAACCTGACATTTTAACAGGGGTGTGTAGACTTTTTATATACACTGTAGATAAAAGTCTTCTTTAGCTTTTCCCAGACTGTGTTCTCAACTGACCTTGCGTGCAGCATCCTGATTTCTTGCAAACATTGCTTACATGTATTGTTGTAAATGGCTTCCTTTCTGTTCTAATATTTCATTTATTAAAAGGGACTGATGTAATCTGTGGTGAAATGTGTACATTGTAAAGTATACTGGAAATAAATAATACATTATTAGTGTCAAGTTCCCCCCCTACAAAAGTAAGACTTTGCCCTGTATTTCAGTATATATCCTGTACTCAGTAATTCCTTCTAACTGATTTGAGCCACAAAACTTAATTGAACCCCTTTAAACTGGATTTACTTTAATTTTGGAAATGTATTAGCTGAATTCCAGGTATGGATTTTTCCATCTTGTAAGTATGCATATGCCACACTTATGTGATCCCTGAGAAAGCAGAAAATCTCTGTGGTATTAACTACTACCACACCGATTGCCACTGCCTTCTAGGGCCCATGGCGCTGCCATACTGCATAGTGCACATGGGGGTCACTTGCTTGGCATGTGTACCATTCACAGAATGCCACAGCAGCAAATGGATTCATGATTTTGCCCCTCCAAAACAAACATAGTTTCTATCTAGATGATGTTGGAAAGGTAACCACCAAATTGGTTCCAATATTTGTCAGGGATGCTGGTTTAGAATAAAATTAAAGGATCTGATTGGTTGCTGTTAGAAACACCTCTCCGCTTTTACTATGCGTCAGTTTTATAACCTCACCACTTTTACTATGCGTCAGTTTTATAAAAGCATAAAGACAAATATGAAGTCTGAATCTTGCCTTTGTACTTCTTTATTACAATAATTTCATTTATGTTGTGTTAAACATTAAAGCTGGCAAAAAAATTGATGGCTCCAAAACACCACCCGCTGTGCCAACGTTACCGTCCGAGATACAGAACCTTGTTTCCGATGCTCTTCAGAATGAGGATGACCTTGTGAGGATGGCAGCTGCACTGTGTCAGTTCTTTATCCAAGAGTTCAGTGAAGAAGCCAGGAAGATCATGTTCACTGTCTTGGAGATTGGTATTCTATAATGGATAGTTTATTTTTCTGTAATATTTAGATAAAGCCCAACTCCTGACCAAACTTCTAATTTAGTTTTTTTATAGAGTGGGAGGTTAGAGTCACTGTCAGGTTTTCATTGCCATCAGTGCCCTTATGGGGAATTTTCCCTTTTCTTTCAGGGCAGAAAGCAATACAAAATATCTGTAACAAGGACACATACAAAAAGGAAAGTTCATTTTTAGTGTAGCGAGGAAAGGTTGGAACCTGTGATAACGTTTTTATTGCTGCCTGTGCCTGTCTGTACCATTGACAACCCCCAACCCTTTTGCTGCCATGTCCTGACCTGACAGCGGGGGGTTTCACACACAATCCAGTGGCTGCAGCATGGTAGACCCCGAAGCACCCTCCCCATGTTGAGGGCATGTTGCCTGGTATGGTTCAGGAGGGGGGGCGCTTGCTCATCCCCCCCTATCCTGTCCTCCAGGCTGCATGCTCGGATAAGGGTCTGGTATGGATTTGGGAGAGGACCCTCATGCTATTTTTTTTTTTTATTTTGGCATGGAGTTCCCCAGGCCCTTTGGGTTTGGTATGGACTGGGGTTGTGGGGACCCACTCTAATTTTTTTATTGATATATTGCTGGGAGCCGGCAATACATTACAGCCACGGGCAATTTTAAATGACATTTTTTCCTTTAGAAATGTCATTTTGCTGCGGCATTGTAAAACACATCAGGCAGATGCGCCACTTTACAGTCAGACTAAGGGGACCCCCAGGCACAATATTTAAAGGAATATTTCATTTTAATTGTTTCACTTTAAGCATTATTAAAACCACTGCTCCTGAAAAAACAGTAATTTTAAAAACTTTTTTTTGCATTGATACCTTGATCCCCTGGGGCAGGACCCGGGTCCCCAAACACTTTTTATGGCAATAACATGCATATTAGCCTTTAAAATTAGCACTTTTGATTTTTTATGTCTGTGTCCCATAGACTTTAATAGAGTTTGCATGTTCGCACAAATTGTTTGCCTGTTCACATGTTCTGGTGCGAACTGAACCAGGGGGTGTTCGGCTCATCCCTACTCACACAGAACATTTCTTGAGTAATCCAGTGAGGGAATTAAAATACCAATATACTGTAGTTCTTGATATTAGAGCAACTGGAGCTGTTTGCAGGATTTCATGAGTGCAGAGACCAGCACTTGTATATACTCACACTAATTTATTTGATAGCACTAAACAAGGTACCTGAATTACAGTATGTTAAAGCTGAACTCAGACCAACTTTTTAAAACTTTCCTAAATATATTCTTTAATAGCCATGAAGTATATAAATCCACTTTGTGTGCATCAAATGCCTTTGCAAGTCAAGTTACTACCTTGTAAAAGTAGTGGTGACATCATTACTGTGCTGCACACTTCATGTGCAGAGAGCAGAGCTGAGGGAGGGACCCAACAGGCCCCACCCATGACAGGCTGCCTGCAGAAAACTACAGGAGGGGGCGGATACAAGACCAGTCACCCTGCACAAGGAGAGAGGACAGCAGTGTCTTGTCTTTATTACATGAAGCTTCTGCACAAAGTTTCACACTGTATTACTGCACAGATCTGGAAGAAATACACAAAGCACACCAAGATTCAAGTAAGAATACACATGCCTCTTGTATTTATACAATATTTACCTATCCTGGAGTTCAGCTTTGACATTCAGTCTGGCATCTGTTTCTACAATACTGCTGTTGCCTAGACAGATTTTAATGCAACCAGAATGTACTGGGTCCCATTTATTGCTAATTCCCATAACAATTTTTGGATTTTTACACATGGGACTCCCCTTCTCTACTGCACACCTCCCGTAATTAAAGTCTCTGTCATATGAAATATAATGCCTTGAAAAAGTATTCATACCCCTTGAAAT
This sequence comes from Aquarana catesbeiana, assembly GCF_042186555.1. Classification (NCBI taxonomy): domain Eukaryota; kingdom Metazoa; phylum Chordata; class Amphibia; order Anura; family Ranidae; genus Aquarana; species Aquarana catesbeiana. The sequence goes on from NC_133336.1 coordinate 73,249,900, forward strand.
TTTCCACATTTTGTCATGTTACAACCAAAAACATAAATGTATTTTATTGGGATTTTTTGTGATAGACCAACACAAAGTGGCACATAATTGTAAAGTGGAAGGAAAATGATAAATGGTTTTCAACATTTTTTTCTAAATAAATAGGCTAAATAGGGTGATTAGCTTCCCTAGGCCAAAGGAGAGCAGTGCCACATCCAATAATTACATATAAATGAGAAAAGACAATTCCCCTGGGTGGACTTTACCGGCACTTGCTAACAAATATTGAATAGTGAGTACATATAGCAAAGTGTAAACAGTAAAAAGATTTTTATTTTAACATAACATAGATTAAAAATATATTATATCATACATTCGACGAAGCATATTACAGGAACAATAAATAACAGTATTGTTACCAAACAATTAATTGTACGAGGGCTCTTGTTCACACCCAACGCGTTTCGGAGTAAATACTATTTTTGTCCTTCTTCAGGGATGTAGCAAAAAAGAGCACTTCGTTTCTAATATGTTTCGTTGAATTACTTTAAAACTTCAGAATTGGAATAACATTGGACATTATTGCTGGTATAGTTGTTATCATAGGGACATCATGATTATCACTAGTTGGTATTATTTGTTGGAAGTTCCCTTTACTGGGACATAAAATCTCACCAACCCCCGTCCCTCCCGGGCGCGTGCAGACCAGAGCAATGTACTGAGGCAAGAGAAGAGGAAACCCCTGTTTGTATCAAGTATTGCAGTGTGTCAGCCACGCATCCCAGCTTCCAGTGTGTATAACGCCTGAGCTCAGGCGTTATACATGCTGGAAGCTGGGATGCGTGGCTGACACACTGCAATACTGCAATCCCAGTAAAGGGAACTTCCAACAAATAATACCAACTAGTGATAATCATGATGTCCCTATGATAACAACTATACCAGCAATAATGTCCAATGCTATTCCAATTCGGAAGTTTTAAAGTAATTCTACGAAACATATTAGAAACGAAGTGCTCTTTTTTGCTACATCCCCGAAGAAGGACAAAAATAGTATTTACTCCGAAACACGTTGGGTGTGAACAAGAGCCCTCGTACAATTAATTGTTTGGTAACAATACTGTTATTTATTGTTCCTGTAATATGCTTTGTCGAATGTATGATGTAATATGTTTTTAATCTATGTTATGTTAAAATAAAAATCTTTTTACTCTTTACACTTTGCTATATGTACTCACTATTCAATATTTGTTAGCAAGTGCCGGTAAAGTCCACCCAGGGGAATTGTCTTTTCTCTTTCTAAATAAATATGTGAAAAGTGTGGCGTGCATTTGTTTTCAGCCCCCCTGATCCAATACTTTGTAGAACCACCTTTCACTGCAATTATAGCTGCAAGTCTTTTTGGGGATGTCTCTACTAGCTTTGCACCTCTAGAGAGTGACATTTTTGTCCATTCTTCTTTGCAAAATAGCTCAAGCTCTGTCAGATTGGATGGAGAGCGTCTGTGAACAGCAATTTTCAAGTCTTGCCACAGATTCTCAATTGGATTTAGGTCTGGACTTTGACTGGGCATTCTATTCTAACATGAATATGCTGTGAATCTAAAGCATCCCATTGTAGCTCTGGCTGTATTTTGGGGTCATTGTCCTGCTGGAACGTGAACCTCCGCCCTAGTCTCAAGTCTTTTTGCAGACTCTAACAGTTTTTCGTCTAAGATTGCCCAGTATTTGGCTCCATCCATCTTCCCATCAACTCTGACCAGCTTCCCTGTCCCTGCTGAAGAAAAGCATCCCCACAACATGATGCTGCCACCACCATGTTTCACGGTGGGGTTGATGTGTTCAGGGTGATGTGCAGTGTTAGTTTTCACACATAGCGTTTTGCTTTTAGGCCAAAAAGTTCAATTTTGGTCTCATCTGACCAGAGCACCTTCTTCCACATGTTTGTTATGTCCCCCACACGGCTTCTCGCAAACTGAAAACAGGACTTCTTATGGCGTTCTTTCAACAATAGCTTTCTTCTTGCCACTCTTCAATAAAGGGCAGATTTGTGGAGTGCACGACTAATAGTTGTCTTGTGGACAGATTCTCCCACCTGAGCTGTGGATCTCTCCAGAGTTACCATGGGCCTCTTGGCTGCTTCTCTTATTAATGCTCTCCTTGCCCAGCCTGTCAGTTTAGGTGGACAGTCATGTCTTGGTAGGTTTGCAGTTGTGCCAAACTCTTTTTATTTTTTGGACAATGGATTGAACAGTGCTCCGTGAGATGTTCAACGCCTGGCATATTATTTTATAACATAATCCTGCTTTAAACTTCTCCGCAACTTTATCCCTGACCTGTCTGATGTGTTCCTTGGCCTTCACGATGCTGTTTGTTTACTAAGGTTCTCTAGCAAACCTCTGAGGGCTTCCCAGAACAGCTGTATTTATACTGAGTTTAAATTACACACAGGTGGGCTCTATTTACTAATTACGTGACTGCTGAAGGCAATTGGTTCCACTAGATTTTAGTTAGGGGTATCAAAGTAAAGGGGGCTGAATACAAACGCATGCCACACTTTTCAGATATTTATTTGTAAAAAAAAATTGAAAACCATTTATAATTTTCCTTCCACTTCACAATCATGTGTCACTTTGTGTTGATCTATCACATAAAATCCCAAACAATACATTTACGTTTTTGGTTGTAACATGACAACATGTGAAACATTTCAAGGGGTATGAATACTTTTTCAAGGCACTGACTGTATCTATAAAAGAAACAGTGTGTGTTCTAGGGGATAAATAAGTAAGTTGTAGGTTCAGCTGTACATTAATTTTTTTTTTCATTTTTCCAGGCAACGATGCAGATAGCTGGGCTGCGGCTCAGTGTCTGGCTCTGGAGGGCAATCACAGTTACCTGGTGATACAAAGGATACTTACCCAGCTATTTGATGTGCTGGATGAGGAAACAGAAAACCAGGCTTTATATCTGCTAAGCCTGCTCAGTCAGCAAACAGTAAGTACCAGGGGATTGCAACATGTCAAACTGCGCCCCCCCTACAAGATGTATGTCAGCAAAAACCCTCCCCAAAAAATTGAGCACTAATCTGCATGCTTACCCCCTAAGCATACATCCCCCCTCCTCCTAGTACAAATTCATCCTCCTGCTGAAATTCCCCCTCCCAGAACAAATATTTGCTCCCCCACATCCCCCCAGCACAAATGCCCCCCCCCCTAAAAAAATCACCCCTCCTAGCACAGTTCCTCTACCCCTCAAACTTCCCTCTGAAGTACACATCCTCCCACTCCAAATCCCCCCTTCCAGCACAAATTTCCCCCCCTAGCACAAATCCTCTCCCCTTACATTTCCCCTCCTAGCACAAATACCCCCCATTCATCCCTACTAGCACAACTACCCCCCAAATAATAATAAAGAAAATTCCCCTACCTACCAATGCCCTCTACCATATCACCTCTTATATCACAAACCATCTTCCCCCTTTTAGCGCAAACCCTCCAATTCCCCCCTTCTAGCACATATCTTCTTTCCCTATCCCCCTCTCCCAAACAAATCCCCCTAAATCACTACTTCTAACACATCCCCCTGAATTTACCAGCCTAGGAAAATTCGTACCCCCTGCCGCCCCCCAAATTCCCCACTTCCAACACAAATCCCCTCCCCCAATCTCCTTGAAGCGCCCCACCTCACATTATACCAAGTGCCCAGGGCAGCCGCCCCTCCTGCCCACCCCTTGTCTTATCTTGTCTTGTTTTGTCTTATTTATGTGTTGGGTCTGTGCTGAAAATAACTGACAGTGTAGCCTCAATGCATCTGCTCTGAATGGGCACTAAAGTATTAACATCTTCTTATCAAGCAGCAAAAGAACTTTAAAACAAGACATCCCTGACCTCTGTAGCTGCATGTATTATTAAGTACCTTTTTCTCACAGATCATCAAAGATCACAACAAAGATTCTGAATTCTGGTTTAATTCAGTTTGTAAGGAATCATTTATATAGGTAATTATGTGCATATGGCAGATTCCAATGGCAAGAATCAGACAAAATGTCCTGCGTTCGGGACCTACATACAGCTGCTTTAACTGGGCACCAGAAATACGCAGCATGTTTACGTTGCATGGCTGAATGCATCCGTATTTATCAAGCCTTTATGTTTAGAAACATTTGCTGTGTGTACATCTGCTGACAGGCTGCCAAGATTCTGTTCTCCATAGAAAATAGCTAAGATTTTTGTGTCTCTGTAGTAAACTCTGAAGACAAATTTCTCCACAATGTCTATAGCTTCAGAGGTGAATGAGGGCTTGTTTTAAAGGGCTTTTACTGCTTATTAAAAACATGTAAATACTTAAATGGGCAGAGTCTTAACACAGTTTTACTGTAAACCCAACTGAAAACAAACTTCAGTGGAAAAGGGTTCTGCCAGCATCCGCACTGAAGAGATTTATGTTTTCCTCCTGTTCTGTTTGATACCCATCAGTTGGACAGGAATTGAGTGGAAATCTTATGTCATAAGATAAGCATAAAAGCATTATCAGAAGTTCTAAGCCTTAGCCACTCTACTGAAAATGTGTTCTGTCAAAATAGTAAAATCGTCAAACTCCAACACTTTAACTTTCGGTTTCTTTAACCGCTTCAGCCCCGGAAGATTTTACCCCCTTCCTGACCAGAGCACTTTTTGCGATTCGGCGCTGCGTCGCTTTAAATTGACAAATGTGTGGATGTGCGATGTTGCGCTCAAACAAAATTGAGGTTATTTTTTTTCCCACAAATAGCGATTTCTTTTGGTGGTATTTGATCACCTCTGCAGTTTTTATTTTTTGCGCTATAAACAAAAAAGAGTGACTATTTTGAAAAAACTCAATATTTTGTACTTTTTGCTATAATAAATATCCCCCAAAAATGTATAAAAAAAACTATTTGTTTCCTCAGTTTAGGCCGATATGTATTCTTTTACATATTTTTGGTAAAAAAAATTGCAATAAGCGTATATTGATTGGTTTGCGCAAAAGTTATAGCGTCTATAGGGGATAGTTTTATGGCATTTTTATTATTATTTTTTTTACTAGTAATGGCGGCGATCTGCAATTTTTATCAGGACTGTGACATTATGGCGGACACATTTGACACATTTTTGGGACCATTGGCATTTATACAGCGATCAGTGCTATAAAAATGCACTAATTACTGTAACAATGTCACTGGCAGGGAAGGGGTTAACACTGTTCCCTAGTGTGTGTTATAACTGAAGGGGGGAGGGGACTGTGTAGGGGAGATGGCAGATCGCTGTTCATACTCTGTATGAACAGATGATCTGTCTCTACTCCCCTCAGAGTTTACACACACAATACCGGTTCTCGGTGTGTCAGCAGCGGTAATCGTGACCTCCAGGCACTCGCATCGGCTCCGTGGGAGAGCAATGGGCGCGCGCCCCTAGTGGCCACAGGGCGAAGGGACGTAACATAACAACAGTACAACTGCGGCGGCTGGTCGGCAAGTGGTTAAACCATGAGTAATTGGAGATTTTAACGAACTTCTGTTTGGACACGACACCGGCAACAGAATACAGTTCGGTGCACAATATTATGAGCGGAGATTGTTACTCCGCTCCGATACTAGCTAACAAAATGTCCGCCTTTGAGGCGGCGACAACTTTGTCCTCGTTAGCCACTGTGCTGTCAAAACAGCTATATCTTCCAGTACCGGAATGTATTCGGTTGCTGGTAATGTGTCCAAAAGGCAAATCGTCAAAATCGTCAAAATCTCCAATTACTGATGGTTTAAAGAAACCGGAAGTGACGTGGTTGGAGTTTCTGATGAGTTGGCTAATTTGACAGAACACTGTGAAACCCTTGGAGAGATTTTTCATCACTTCCTGTCCTGACAGAAAGTAAAGATAAAATTCTCATGCAGGCACACAGAAAGCAATAATAACCTGACAAGAGCTCTAACTTTTACAACTATATGAAAAAAGTTTGGGCTAGCATACCTCAATGTGTATGCAAGCTTTAACAATAAATGTCCCTTGCTTACTCCCTTTTGGTCTGTTAGATATACCAATGAATGTGTTTTATTATATCTGTTTGACACATCCAGACAATGAAAAAATAGCTGTTCATCCAGCCAGGAATCTTGTAAGCTGATAACTTCCTGTACTCTCTGCCACTGTACTGTTATCAGTTAGCATTGTTCCCTGCTGTCTCTGTGAACTACAAAACACCCCCTATTATGGAGGGAGGTGTTATGTAGTCCTAGCAGATGTCCTTTGGGAAGTGTGTTAATGGCAGGCTTACCAGGTTAACAGCATGAAAAAAAGAAAACTAATTCAGCTACTACATCTAAGGACCAGTATGTTGCAATACTATCGATTTTTGTTCTTGCGTTTAGATATGCTTTAATTACAGAAGTCTCAAAAAGGACACAAACAAATTCAATAATCTCACAGAATTATTTCCACCACCAGTGCTGAACTGGTTTTGACTCCTGGCCATCACACCTTGTTTGAAATCTATTTCAAAACCATGGGCAATTTATATGGAGTTACATCTGCCCTACAACAGCCTCCACTTTTCTAGGAATGCTTTCCCTAATAGTTTGGTGTGTCTGTGGGAATTTATGCCCATTCAGGTGAAAGAACATTTGTGAGGTCAAATACTTATGTTGTATGAAAACACCTGGCTTACAACTAGCAATCCAGTTGATTCAAAATATGTTCAGTAGAGTTGGGGTCGGGGTTTTGTGTAGACCACTCAAGTCTTTCCACACCAAACCCATCAAACCATGTCTTTGTGGACCTGGCTTTGTACACAGAGGGACAGTCATGCTAGAAGACAAAAGGGCCCCAATACTTTTGCCACAAACTGCAAGTGCACAACTGTCTACAATGTCCTTTCTAGTAGCATTAACTGTACCCGCCACTGGAAACACCTGACCTCAAATTTTTTTTGCAGATCCTAGTTCTATTGGTCACACAGAGTATGTTAACTAGAGATATATTAGTACTTGGACAATCACAACTGTAGGGTTGCAAATTATAGTACCATGGCCTGGTGTGCTTTGGGCACTGTGCTAGTGGCTGATGAGTTTTTTTCATTACTTGATGACAGGTCCTCTTTAGTGTATCTTATCTTATAGAATCTGATTTATTCGTTGCTGGGAGAAGCACTTAACAGAAGTAACTGGAAGGATCGAATTGTTGCATGCAGAGCCCTCTCCCGTCTTCATGGGGACACCAGCCGGGTAAGCATTCCTAATAGAAAACATTAAAAAGCTACCAAAGCTAAATCTGGAGAAGAGAATATGTTAATATTTTATTCAGCTTCTGATATGTTACATGGAAGCATTTTACAAACTATCACACAGGAATCAGCAAGCAACACTTGGAGATTTAAAAAAATATAATGGGCCTCAGGAATAAAAGAGTATATGAAAGAATAACTAACTGTGTTGCCCAGAAAAATCATTCCAAACCTCCCTTATATTTTCTGGATAACATAGAGACATACAAAGAAAAACCTAGTTCGCTGATACAGGCCAAAACACCTGTATCAGATCTCCCGCTGATCGGAAGTAGGTAGGTATAAGGGTGCATGGGAAGGTAAGTGTCAGCTATTTGGCTTATGTTAGTTAAAAATATAGCTTACCTTGAAACACTAATTAAGGTGGTACTAAATGATAGGTAAGAAGATACCCAAGGCTGCTTTGTTAGTTGCTAATGTGTTTGTAGATTTTGGATTCTTGAGTTTTTAACCAGCCTGGTAAGTACCGTATTTATCGGCGTATAACACGCACTTTTTTCCTCTTAAAATCAGGGGGAAAATCATGGGTGCGTGTTATACGCCGGTCCCCCCCCGCTGATTGTGAGCGGAGCGAGCGCCGGTGTCTTGCCGAGAAAGTTCTCCCGGCGGATAAGGACCACCCCACTATGAGAGGAGCCGAGAAGAGCTGAGAGGAGCCGAGGACCGGCTCTGTGTATCTCGGTGGCACCATTTTCAAACTGCAGTGACACTGACAAGTCACTGCAGTTTAACTGCAGCCTGGGCAAGGCTGCAAATGTCGCTGACAAGGCTGCAGATGGACACTGACAAGACTGATGCGGCTGCAGATGGACACTGACAAGACTGATGCGGCTGCAGATGGACACTGACAAGACTGATGCGGCTGCAGATGGACACTGACAAGACTGATGCGGCTGCAGATGGACACTGACAAGCCTGCAAGGCTGCAGATGGACACTGCTAAGGCTGCAAATGACACTGGCAAGGCTGCAAGGCTGCAAATGACACTGACAAGGTAGCAAATGACACTGACAAGGCTGCAAATGACACTGGACAAGCATGCAGATGGACGCTGTGCAAGGCTGCAGATGGACACTGATAAGGCTGCATTGATGGGCATTTAAATGTAAGTTTTTTCCTTAAAAACTTTTTTCCTTAAAATTCCCTCCTAAACCTGGGATGTGTTATACGCCGATAAATTTTAGGTTTGCTAGCAACACATACAGCTGAAGCCTAGAAGTGCAGTAGACTCTTTGATTTACACAGTGACCAACATGATTATGTTTCAGCATAATGTCTTCCCTCTCATTATCCACAATGGCAGATCCTGTGGCTTGGCAATTTGGAGCATTTATAAAGGAGGAGCACTGGAGTTCTAGGCCAAACTTCACTCTAGATAGACTGGATCACCACAAAACAAAGCAATGGGAGCGCTGACTCCACAGCTATGGGATGTATGGGGCTTGTTTTTTTTCTGGATAAAGGATGTTATCAGTTCGAAAGAAGAATGGGAAAAAGCCATCTGGGTGCTAATGCAACATGAGTTCTTTCAGATACTTTTGTAAAAGAGGCCCACTTTTTATAATTCAGGGTTTTACATACTTTACATTTTTAGAAAAATCTTCTCTCCTTACCCTGGCTTCACCACTCTCGTTGTTTCATCATTTCATCCCATATAAATTGAACACACACCACTGAGCAGTATACATCACGTGGGTGTCACCTACAAATAGCTGTACTTTTGGTTTGAATGTGTTCTTGAAGCTGAGTTCACTTATGCTGCAGGCGCGGTTCACAGCATGGGGTCTGGTGCATCCCTGTTCACCGATTCAGGTGCAAATCAGGTCTGAGTTTTTGCCTGAATTTGTGCCTGAATCAGAACCAAAGGCGCACAGCACCCTTTTTAAATATGGACCACAGCCGCCCCGGAGATGTGTGAACCGGCTCCATTGAGAGGCGGTCACACTCTCCTGTCATGCGAAATTGGATGCGAGGAAACCCTCATCCAATTCGTATATGTGTGAACCCAGCCTAAGGATCCTCTATATATACTGATGTTCTGGTTTAGGCAATTTCCTTCTCGATTACAAAATGAGTCCATTTCCATTGAGGTCTTTTTGGATTGCCTGATTTTGTGTTTTGTGTCTCTAGGACCTGAAGAATAAACTAAGCCATCTGATGTGGAATGACTGGAGTCCTGGTGTGCGTTGGGCAGCTGCCAAAGCACTGGGCAGTCTTGGTCAAGGAAAGGAAGTGCATGACCAATTAAGGTGGGAATGGCAGTGGGTATAGCCATGTCTGCATGGGTGATAGAAAGAGTATTTTTATCTTAGGAGGATATGCTGTGCCTAGTGTAATGGTGCTAATAAAAGTTATTCGACATGACTAACTAACTGGGTCATTTTGGAATCTGAGCACCCATTACAACAGTACTCTGTGGGTCTTGCTCCTAATAGTCTTCAGTTGCTCATTGTCTTTTCCAGAAATCTGCAGAGAGCTTGAAAGAAAAGTCAACACTGACACTGTTATTAGTGCTGTATCTTTGGTGAGATACATGTTATTGGTGTTTCTTATTACAACACTAGGCCTGAACATGTGATTGTAGAAGGAATGCCCTACCACTGTTGCAACAGTTGCACCAGTATGGTCTATCTCAATACCTACAGAACATAAACAGGTTAGAACAGCCTTTTTCAACCAGGGTGCCTTGGCAAAATGCCCCAAAATTGTGTACAAGCCAGTGGGTCGATCAAGTCTACTTTTTTGGTACTCAAAGCCACAGGTTTCATTGATTTTGAAGTTGATGTGTTGAAAGCAGAAAAAATGTGCAAATATAAAGATCTGAGCAACTTTGACAAGAGCCAAATAGTAAGGCTCGATTCACACAGGGGCAACACGACTTCAACGCGACTTTGCAACACGACTTCAACGCGACTTCAACGCGACTTGTGGATCCGACTTTGCCCTGCGACATGTGTCCGACTTTCAATGAACGGGGATCCGACTTGGATCCCCGCCACTGTGTTTGGTATGAATCTTTAGGGGGAACTCTGCGCCAAATTTTAAATAAAAAACCGGCATGGGTTCCCCCTCCAGGAGCATACCAGGCCCTTGGGTCTGGTATGGACCTTGAGGGGAACCCCCTACGCCGAAAAAAACGGGTCCCCCCAATCCATACCAGACCCTTATCCGAGCACGCAGCCCGGCCGGACAGGAATGGGAGTGGGGACGAGCGAGCGCCCCCTCCCTCCTGAACCGTACCAGGCCGCATGCCCTCAACATGGGGGGTTGGTGCCTTGGGGGAGGGGGCGCGTTGTGGGCCCCCCCCCCAAAGCACCTTGTCCCCATGTTGATGAGGACAAGGGCCTCTTCCCGACAACCCTGGCCGTTGGTTGTCGGGGTCTGCGGGCGGAGGGCTTATCAGAATCCGGGAGCCCCCTTTAATAAGGGGGCCCCCAGATCCCGGCCCCCCACCCTATGTGAATGAGTATGGGGTACATCGTACCCCTACCCATTCACCTAGGGAAAAAGTGTCAATTTAAAAAAAAACACTACATAGATTTTTAAAGTATTTTATTAGACAGCTCCGGGGGTCTTCTTCCGACTTCGGGGGTCTCTCCGGTTCTTCTCCACGCTCTCCGGATCTTCCTCCGGGCTCCTCCGCTCTCTTCTGCCGCTCTTTTGCTAAAGCGGAGGAGCCCGGTCTTCCGTCTTCTGCCCTCTCCTCTTCTTCTGATGTTGACACGACGCTCTCTCCGGCTAGAATGCTCTCTGTGCGCTCTGCTCTGACTTATATAGGCGGTGACCCCGCCCCCTTATGCCGTCACAGTCTCTGGGCATGCTGGGACTATGACTGCATAAGGGGGCGTGGTCATTGGGTGATGACCACGCCCCCTAAAACGTCACAGTCCCAGCATGCCCAGGGACTGTGACGGCATAAGGGGGCGTGGTCACCACCTATATAAGTCAGAGCGGAGCGCTCAGAGTGCATTCCAGCCCCAGAGAGCGTCGTGTCAACATCAGGAGAAGAGGGCAGAAGGCAGAAGATTGAAGACCGGGCTCCTCCGCTATAGCAAAAGAGCGGCAAAAGAGCAGAAAATAGCGGAGGAGCCCGGCAGAAGACCCGGAGAGCGCGGAGAAGAACCGGAGAGACCCCGAAGTCGGAAGAAGACCCCCGGAGCTGTCTAATAAATTACTTTAAAAATCTGTGTAGTGTTTTTTTTTAAATTGACACTTTCCCTAGGTGAATGGGTAGGGGTTCGATGTACCCCATACTCATTCACATAGGGTGGGGGGCCGGGATCTGCGGACCCTCTTATTAAAGGGGGCTCCCGGATTCCGATAAGCCCACAGACCCCGACAACCAACGGCCAGGGTTGTCGGGAAGAGGCCCTTGTCCTCATCAACATGGGGACAAGGTGCTTTGGGGTGGGGGGGCCGCAGCGCGCCCCCCTTCCCCAAGGCACCAACCCCCTCATGTTGAGGGCATGCGGCCTGGTACGGTTCAGGATGGGGGGGGGGCGCTGGCTCGTCCCCCACCCCCATTCCTGTCCGGCCGGGCTGCGTGCTCGGATAAGGGTCTGGTATGGATTGGGGGACCCCCCACGCCGCTTTTTCGGCGTAGGGGGTTCCCCTCAAGGTCCATACCAGACCCAAGGGCCTGGTATGCTCTTGGAGGGGGAACCCATGCCGGATTTTTATTTAAAATTTGGCGCGGAGTTCCGCCTCAAGATCATCTGAGCACAAGTCGCATGCCGAAGTCGGATCATGCGAGACGGCGATCCGACTTCAATGATAGTCAATAGGCTGAAGTCGGATCAAAGTCGGATCAAAGTAGTACAGGGAGTACGCTCTGAAGTCGGAGCGACTTCAGTAGTGTCTATTAAGACGCTCCCATTCACTTAAATGTGAATCTCTTTCTGGGGCGACTTGGGGCGACTTGAGGGCGTACAAGTCGGATCCCAAATCGTCCCAGTGTGAACCGACCCTAAAGGCTACCGTTAGAAGATACAATGGAATCTGCTAAAATCCTTGCATAGTATAGTTTACCTGGGACATGAATATATAACTGAAGTTTGACTTTATTATTTTCAGGAAACACCTAGAAGGTGACAGTTGGAAGTCAAAGGTGGAAGCTTTGTCTCTCATTGGTTGCCTACAGATTATGACAGCCCAGCTGTTTCCAGGATTCCTGCAGTGTTTTACTAATGACTTTGCTGCAGTTCGCAGACAGGCCTGTCGCACTGCAGGTGTACTTCACATTAAAGATGAGATGGTAAGGCTTAGCTTTCACTTGTTGTTGGGAATCGGTAAAAAAATGCAGCCGAGCTGCATGCTTACCTCCCCCCCAAACTGCTCACCCTTAAACTGCAAAAGCAGTGGACAGAGGTGTACACGTGGTGCGACCGCAATGCTTTGAAGACATCACGCCACAGCAAAAATGATTCCACCCTCAGGCAGGCAGTACCGTCTCTTTTAATCATGTGCAATGCAGTTTGGGTTACTTGCTCTGCACCTCCTCCATTTAGAAAAAAGCCATGCATTCCTTTTGAAGAGTGCGAGGCACTGGGTGATTGGAGGAGGAGTGGATGAATGTCACGATCTTCCCTCCTCCAGTCACAGAATTTCTGTTGATTACCTGTGGATCCTGCCAGTTGATCCATTATATTTCCACCTCCTTTACCTGGATGACAAGACTGTTTAGGTTCTTCCACATGGGCTTTGTCCATTCCTTTCAGAATCAACATCACACCACAGCAAAAATAGTGCCCCATGTTGCATTCGGCAGACAGTACCATCTGCCAAACATGACCCATTTAACCGTGTGCATTGCAGTTTTGGTTACTCTCTTTGCACCACCTTCATTCAGAAAATAACCTGCATTCTTTTCAAAGAGTACAAAGCCACACATCCACATAGATTATTATTATTTTTTAATTCAGTATTATCAGTATTAAGCAGAATGCCAAACCTTATGATTTACATAGTGTATTATATTCTTTTTCTCTTAGGGACAGTATACCTACATATATAGAATTTTTGACAAATACCTAGTCTTTAAGCTAACAAAACAAACATTTTACATTGTTTAGCTGTTTTGTTGGTGGCTTAGCGTTTATTCAGATCAAGCAATAAATCATCTACAACTTTATAATGATTACTCTGACTCAGAATTGTTATGTGTTTTGAACTTATACTCTTCTTGTAGGTGATGGAACACCTCTACCACATGATTCAGTATGATCCAGTATGGAAAATCCAAGCGCAGGCAATCAGAGGTTAGTAGCTGTCCAATCTACCAATCTAAACGGCCAAGATGCCATTGCTAACTGCTCATCCTGCAAATGCTAGTTGCCTGGCTGTCACAATGGTGTTCTGGCTTTAAAGTTTTATGTCTCCAACCCAGAACAAGTATGCAGATGAGGGTCTCTGATGTATCTGCTATGCATACTGGTTTTAGCACAGTGACTAAGAAAGTACACAAGCCAGAACTTATATTTTTTAGAGAGAGGTTAATAATAGCAGCTTCTTGCTTCCATAGATAACTGTACTTGTAGTAAAGTTATCCTTTGAATAACCCTATTCTCCCCCAGCATCGCTCCAAATATCCTCGTAGGTCTTCAGTGTACAGCCAGACCATACCTGCAGGTAATCTCCATTCATTTCTATAGAAAGGCAATCCACTATTAGTCCCAATGACCTGAAATGAATAGAGATGGAATTATTAAGGGTTTTTATTGTAAAAGCATGGCCCAGCAGGCCACACAGCAAACATATGCGAGACGCTGGGATAGGTAATTGTTGGATTTTGGGGGGAGGATCATAAAGGATAGCTTAATTAAGTTATTCTATTCCAGCAGTTTTGTGACCACAGTTTACTTGTTGTGAGATAGCCAGCTCACCGATCTTCACTTCAGCAGCACTGTTTGGTCAAAAACAGGAGCTGCATCACACTGACACTTTCTTTTTCATACTGTTGCCATAATAATAATAATAATAATAATAATAATAATAATAATAATAATAATTTTCAGTGCAAATACATGTGCACTGCAGCAAAGCCTAATTGACTGCTAACATTGGCCCTCTATCTTCCATTCCAATTTCAAGTTATAGAGACATCAATAAAATTTCAGGTTCCTACACTGGCTACATTTAAAATACATTTTTTGAGTTATTATTGAGTAGATACCTACCATAATTTGTGTTTTTAAATCTCCGTGCAGTTCATATTTCAAAATTGCAAGATTGTTTGTGATTTCTTGTTATACTTAGTGGACATATGTGCATGTACTATTTATTTTGTTCAGTGTCAGTAAAAAGTCTGCTTGATTGCATTGGTCCATTGTGTTGATCTTTTAAAATATTTTAGCTCTAGGACAAATAGGACATATTACATCTCAGGTGAAAGAACTCCTCCTGTGGGCCATGAAGCTGGAGGAGCCAGGTATCCGAATAGAGGTATATAACTGCATCGCTATGTTGCAGCTCTGTGACTCTGAAGTTCAGTATGCTCTACAGGACAGGCTGACACTGGAATCCCATGGGATGGCCAATAGGTGAGTGTGTCTTTAAAGTCCAAAACTTTCACAAGGGTAGCATTGGGGGTTATTTACGAAAGGCAAATCCACTTTGCACTACAAGTGCACTTGAAAGTGCAGTCGCTCTAAATCTAAGGGGTGGATCTGAAATGAGTGGAAGCTCTGCTGATTTTATCATCCAATCATGTGCAAGCTAAAATGCTGTTTTTTTATTTTCCTTGTGTAGCACTAACTCTCGGTGGAGCTGCTGGTTTAAGCAGGCTTGTTACCTTCACTCTCCTTCCCTCTGTTTTAACGGCACCGGGTCTAGGGTTCCGTTGAGTTTACCTCTGAACGATACACGCACCAACACTTGAATACGTTTTCAATGCTTTATTAAACGATTTACTAAGGAAGTAGCAGGAAAGAGGCAGAAGGGAAACTGCAGAAGAAACTCAAATATCTTCTTGTAAGGTTCTTAACAAATGTCCTGGTAGAATTTGGATATTACAATAGAATGCGCTCCCCTCCTGGGACACACTCTTTGCTCACCTGGATAGGCCTCTCTCACTTGCCTAGCAGCCAGTATGTAGCACGAACAAAAGTCTCTGCCATAGACTTGTTTGGGATAAACCTGTACGATCCTCTGCCACAGAATGTATCGGTTTTCTGTAATGAACGTCAGTCATAGTGCTTGAACCTTTAAGCCAACCCGGCAACACTATGCTGTATAGTTACTTTTAGGATACGTCCTCCAACCGAGTCACCAGGCCCCTCTCCAGACCAGCACGCTGCGTGATCCTTCCATGACGGGTCCTCCCCTGGGATCTCCCCGGTTGTCCAGCTTCTTCCCTTCTGGATAGACAGCTCAGGACCATTCCTCGGCTGCTGTGGTAGGCCCCAGACAAGCTTCTGGGCCCACCCCTGCGCCGCAGCGACGTGGGCCTCCAGAACGGAGGACCACGAGATTGCTCGCTAACGCATACCTGTTGGCCAGGAGGGCCAGCAGGTGGCTGTAAAGATGAACCCCACAACATGGCGTCTGTCCCATAAATACCCTCGCCCAGAATGCAACTCGGAGGACCGCCTCCACCGAGTTGTCTCTGGGACAGTTGAGCATCCATACGCTTCGACACGTTGCCCTTCCAACACTGACCAGTGATAACAGCGACACCCTCCGGTCAGCCTGGAAACACACACAACGTCAGCCAAGCTGAAACAGAGGCAATCTTAACCTATTTAACGAACAAGTTACTAAATTTACCTAACATATGGTAGATCGCAAATCTACCAGCGCTACATACTCCCCCCACTACAGTAGACGTTGTCCCCAACGTCTGTCCAAAAACAGTAACAGTAACTCCCAAGCCTGGGAGTAAGTATTTGAATTTCTTATAACTTGGATAGACAAAGAGAGAGGAAAAGACAGTGGAAAGATACTATAAGACTTACATCTATAAAACATTATGTTCACATCCGCAAACAAAACCATCCTACGATTTGCATAATCTCACTATCTATCTTAGCTGTAAAGCCTCCCAGCTTGATAGGAGATCCAATAATTCCTGAAAAGGAAAACTTATTAAACACACACACACATATATATATACTGTACAACATTAGGAGCAAAGCCTCATTTTTAGAGAAAATGAGCCTCTCTTCCTTTTATCCATATCGGAGTAAACTTAAGGAGTCCATCCCTGCACTATGATCTCTTTAAATGGAAAAGTCCAGCTAGCAAAGAGTCTTTGAATTTGAAGACGTCAAGATGAACATTATATTTTGATCACGAAGATCTCTCTACACTGATACTAACTAACTAACCCAAAGTTCTTTTGTCCAGTCACCAATAAAACCGGGGATCTGCCACTGTCAGTGTTTTTCCCGTTTTATCCACAGTGGTAATGAAATAAACAACATCATCTTTTCCGGGCCTGCAGATAATCACTTTGTCAGCATAGATGTGCCGACCGAAGTTCCAGTGCATAAAACATCCACTAAAACGTTCATCCATCTTAACAGAACATCCAATCTTTCGGAAAGGCTTAGGCACAGACAAATAGTCCCAAACAGCTTCACTGTACCAAAGTTCCCGATTAGTTTCAATCACCTGCATTATATCCTGGGGCACATAGGGGAACTCCAAACCATACTCGGCAGCGACACGCTTGTTTAACATCCTCTGCAAATGTGCAAGTTTGGGCAAAGATCTGTCTCTCCCCATACCAGGCGGCACACAGGAATCCAATGATTTGCTCACCATAGACCCAGCCGGTGTCTGTAGTGAACTAGCAACTTTTGGCAAAGTCCCGGTAACAGTACTGTGTGGCTCCACACAGGGTGACATCTTCCCGGAACTCAGGGCTGTCCATTCAGGGAAAGTCATAGTAGAAGCAACATCTTGACCTTGTGACCATAACAGCTCTTGTGACATAGTTTCAAATAGGTCATCATCCCCGGAAAGATCCGACATGGATTCTAATTCCGAGTCTCCCAACTCTTCTGTTGGTAGATATTTACTCACAGTCCCAGATACATTCCCCATCAGTGGCTTACCCGTTCCTGACGTGGACTCTGGTAGCTCCGGTTCAGGTAACCTCTGGGGTAGGCCTTGACCACGGCCACGGGAAGCCTTCACATATCCCACCTTCCTTTGAGTGGGTACAACAGGAGTAGGTGTAGTGGACGCAGAAATCAAAGTAATGTCCCCTAACGAGACGACAGCAGCAGTGTCTCTTTCCAGAACATTGTCAGCAACAACAGGCAAAGTGGTAGCCTGTCGTTCTCTCTCTCTGTAGCGGTAGCAGCTTCTACTGTGGCGATACCTGTTGCCCAATCTATCCGATAAGCACGGGGCGACGTGGTAGGTTGCTCCACCACAAACAAGTACTCTCCACATTGCGGACATCGGCCAAACAGATGGAGATGTACAGCCAATCCTTCACATCGGTGGCAGATCATACCAAGTCCCTCAATATCTCCTGAGGTGTACAGGACAAACCTCCCCTGCGGCTTCAAACGAACTCCAGTATCTGTAAGCAGAGTTCCAGATAGCACAGCATTCATCACGGTGCTTGTAGGGAACACTCTCGGCCCCATGATTGGCTGCATCGCCGGAAAAGACATGGCCACACTCTGATCTTCTCAGCACGATCACGAGGCCTTTCCTCTCCTCTGGCGCCAAACACATACACGCGTCCCACGCGGTAACAAGTAGGGTAGGCTCCTCCCACTTGTACTTCTGGTCACGTAGCTCCTGGGCCTTCACTGGCACCCGCCGTCTACGCATTTAGAAATAAAGTCCTGCAGTTTAACCTTTTCTCTTCCTGAAGGATTTTTTTTAAAGTCCAGCTCTCTCCGTAAACTCCCGGTAAAACACCTCTCTGGGTTGCGAGAATTGACGGTCAACAAATCCCGGACGCCGCCCCCACATGTAGCACTAACTCTCGGTGGAGCTGCTGGTTTAAGCGGGCTTGTTACCTTCACTCTCCTTCCCTCTGTTTTAACGGCACCGGGTCTAGGGTTCCGTTGAGTTTACCTCTGGACGATACACGCACCAACACTTGAATACGTTTTCAATGCTTTATTAAACTATTTACTAAGGAAGTAGCAGGAAAGAGGCAGAAGGGAAACTGCAGAAGAAACTCAAATATCTTCTTGTAAGGTTCTTGACAAATGTCCTGGTAGAATTTGGATATTACAATAGAATGCGCTCCCCTCGTGAGACACACTCTTTGCTCGCCTGGATAGGCCTCTCTCACTTGCCTAGCAGCCAGTACGTAGCACGAACAAAAGTCTCTGCCACAGACTTGTTTGGGATAAACCTGTACGATCCTCTGCCACAGGATGTATCGGTTTTCTGTAATGAACGTCAGTCACAGTGCTTGAACCTTTAAGCCAACCCAGCAACACTATGCTCTATAGTTACTTTTAGGATACGTCCTCCAACCGAGTCACCAGGCCCCTCTCCAGACCAGCACGCTGCGTGATCCTTCCATGACGGGTCTTCCCCTGGGATCTCCCCGGTTGTCCAGCTTCTTCCCTTCTGGATAGACAGCTCAGGACCATTCCTCGGCTGCTGTGGTAGGCCCCAGACAAGCTTCTGGGCCCACCCCTGCGCCGCAGCGGCGTGGGCCTCCGGAACGGAGGACCACGAGATTGCTCTCTAACGCATACCTGTCGGCCAGGAGGGCCAGCAGGTGGCTGTAAAAACGAACCCCACAACATGGCGTCTGTCCCATAAATACCCTCGCCCAGAATGCAACTCGGAGAACCACCTCCACCGAGTTGTCTCCGGGACAGAAGAGCATCCATACGCTTCGACACGTTGCCCTTCCAACACTGACCAGTGATAACAGCGACACCCTCCGGTCAGTCTGGAAACACACACAACGTCAGCCAAGCTGAAACAGAGGCAAACTTAACCTATTTAACGAACAAGTTACTAAATTTACCTAACATATGGTAGATCGCAAATCTACCAGCGCTACACTTGCATGTCCCCCTCGGATCTACAGCGACTTTACTTCCAAGTGCACTTTCAGTGCACTTGTAGTGCAAAGTGGATTTGCCTTTAGTAAATAACCCCCATTGTGTTTGTGTTTTGTTTTTATTACCATTTAGGCTAGGTTCACACTGCTGCAATCTGATTTTGATCTGACTTTCAGTGCAATTATGTAGTGCAATTTTGATGTGGTTTGCATAGTCTATGGGGCCAAAATTGTGATGGATTCGCACCAAAGCAGTACAGGAGTCTTTTGCAAAACAGTGCTTTGCTGAGTTGCATTGATGCGAACGGGCAACATTGAAAAAAATATGATTCACATTGTCATGCGATTCTGTGTGACTCAAGTTGCGTCAGAAACCACACTAGTGTGAATAGAGCCATAGTAGGGACATATATTTACTGCCTCACTCCCTCACTGGCCAACTGTATTGTGATGCCCACTTCCTACCCTAGTCATCTGATAAGCCTTAAAAACCCACTACTAAGATCAGACATTATATTCATTCATGGCATGCTAAGACTGGAGGCAGAGAGGCTGAAAGAGACAGTTTGCCCACTCTGCACCCGTATACAAAAATCAAACAACTGGAAGAGTACAGTAATCTTTCACCCTTCTCTGCTAGCATATCTGTTCTAGGGGCAGGAAACCAGAGTGGGTGAACTGTAAGTACATAGTACACTATTCCACCAACATAAAAGCACAAAATCTAAATGACTCAAAGCCTTATGGCCCTGGTAGGCCAGGTATATGTCTGTCACTAGCAGCCTTGCCATGCTAGGCCATGGTTTATGTTGGTTATGCAAATCTGGCTCTGACATTCAGTGCACTTTGGGTTTTATTTAATGCCAAATTACAGTGTGTAAGGTACAGTAACTCCATCCAATCAGGATAACTGATATACCTTCAGTAACCTAAAATCTGATTGGATGGATTGGGTTACTTCTAAAAAAAAAATAGAATATCATTAACCAATTCAGCCCCGGAAGAATTTACCCCCTTCCTGACCAGTGCGTTTTTTGCGATTCGGCACTGCGTCGCTTGCGTCACTGACAATTGCGCGGTCGTGCGACGTGGCTCCCAAACAAAATTGAGGTCCTTTTTTTCCCACAAATAGAGCTTTCTTTTGGTGGTATTTGATCACCTCTGCGGTTTTTATTTTTTGCGCTATAAACAAAAAATTTTTGAAAAAAAACGCATTATTTTTTACTTTTTGCTATAATAAATATCCCCCAAAAATATTTAAAAAAACATCAGTTTAGGCCGATACGTATTCTTCTACATATTTTTGGTAAAAAAAAAATCGCAATAAGCGTTTATTGATTGGTTTGCGCAAAAGTTATAGCGTTTACAAAATAGGGGATAGTTTTATGGCATTTTTATTATTTATTTTTTTTTTACTAGTAATGGCGGACGATCAGTGATCGTGACTGCGACATTATGGCGGACACATCGGACATTTTTGACACATTTTTGGGACCATTGTCATTTTTTCAGCAATCAGTGCTATACAAATGCACTGATTCCTGTGTAAATGACACAGGCAGTGAAGGGGTTAACCACTAGGGGGCTAGGGAGGGGTTAAGTATGTCCTGGGGAGTGTTACTAACTGTGGGGGGGCGTGGCTACGTGTGACACGTCACTGATCTGTGCTCCTAATCACAGGGAGTAGAGATCAGTGACACTGTCACTAGGCAGAGCGGGGAGATGCTTGTTTACATTAGCATCTCCCCGTTCATCCTCTTCGTGAGGCGATCGCGGGTATGCCCGCGGCAATCGAGTCCGCGGGACCCGCGACCCGACTCACAGAGCTCCCGGCCGGCGGCGCGCACGCAATGGCACGGCGGCAAATTCAAAGGGACGTGCGGGTACGCCCATTTGCCCAGCCGTGCCATTGTGCCGATGTACATCGGCGTGCACCGGTCGGGAACCGGTTAAAAAGTTAATTCATTTCAGTAATTCAAATCAAAAAGTACAACTTATATATTATATAGATTCATTACACACAGAGTAATATATATTTCAAGCATTTCTTTCATTTAATTTTGATTATTATCACTATGGGGGTTGTCTACTAAAGGAAAATCCACTTTGCACTGCAAGTGCACTTGGAAATAAAGTCGCTGTAGATCTGAGGGGGACATGCAAGGAGAATAAAAAACAACATTTTAGCTTGCACATGATTGGATGATAAAATCAGCAGAGCTTCCACTCATTTCAGATCTACCCCTCAGATTTAGAGCAACTGCATTTTCAGGTGCACTTGCAGTGCAAAGTGGATTTTTACCTTTCGTAAATAACCCCCCCTGTGTCTAATGAATCTATATAATATATGAGTTTCACTTTTTGATTTGAATTACTGAAATAAATTAACTGTTTGATGATATTCATTTTTTTTAGATGCACCTGTACATTTCACCTGTTAGAAAAATAATAATTTTTCAATTGTTAGTTTAAGTTCTAGTAATGAACCTGAAATGGTCAATGTATTGGAATCAGAAACAAAGCAATGCAATTCAATCAGCCTACAGTCCTGGTGTCATAGCAGGGACACAGAGAGGTGGCTGTCATAAGTACAACTGTCTTTCCTACTGATGGGGAAGCTGTGCAGTCTCTATTTACTTTTGCCTTCTGTTTTTACTTTTATCTTTTTTTCTTTAAATGACAGTTTATCTGATTATTTAGGGAGCTGAAAAAGACTCTGGATGCTTTAAACATGAAGCAAAGTGAGAACCAAGAGATGCTATTAATGATCAAGCAGCAAGTAAGTAAATGGAACCTGTGAGGCTATAAATATGGAAGCTGCCATTACTAACCTTTTATCACTGTGTGGGATACCAGGCCTGTCAGTCTCCTTGCTTCACTGTTTAGCAAGTCCCTCCTACAAGACAAGGTTTTAGACTTTTCACACTTCTATGACTCATTGAATGTGATGGGAAAATCCAAAATTTTAAGTCGTAACCAGAACAGGAAGAAAGGTGAAATCTTCCAAACAGGGCACTCTCTAAGAAGAGATTTCCCCTTGGAGAGATTTATTTTCTTTTCCTTTTTGTACAGGAACTTATTAATGGGACAAAAATGGCAAACATGTTGAAATACTTTTTAATTGTTACACTGCAGGTTAATTTGTAGGTTGTTTCTTTTGAATCGTCCACCAACCAAAATGTATTACTACCAAACCATAACTTTTCTTCAGTGTTTTATCTTCTCACAATCTCAGATCTTCCAAATGATGCATGTTTCTTCTGAAATTCTCCTATCCCATAGAGCAGTGGTTCTCAACCCTGTCCCCCCAACAGGCCATGTTTTGGGAATTTCTCTTAGATAAAATAGCTGTCCAAAATACCAAGCCATTGACTCCAATTTAAGTACCTGTGCAAGATGAAGGAAAATCTGCAAACATGGCCTGTTGGGAGTACTTGAGGACAGGGTTGAGAACCACTGCCATAGAGTTGTAGTGATCTCACTAGATAAAGGGGACCATCAGCTGCTGCTCCTGATGTCCTCGGAGGCTGTACATCTTATTCAGTATCTATAGTGCTACATAAGGTTTTTTTAGTGACTTTTGATACATTGCTGGAAATGGTAAAAGACTGGTAACATGCTATAGGTATAGTTGTATAAGGCTGGAAATAGGCTGCAAGAAACTGTTAGAGACTGGGGATATGTCATATGAGACTGCTATTATAGCCCCTTTAGAAATAAATGCTTATACTATTAACTTGTGAAGTTCGAGGGCCCCACCATAAGCACCAAAGGGCCACAGGTTGGGTACCCGGGCCTTGGAGCAGCATAAATTACCATTCAAAAAGTATGATATGCATGCTTTAGCACCAAATCCATTAGAACTCTCCATTAACAATCAGTTATTTGCTATTTGTTTTCACAGATGTCCAAGCTGTGTCAGAAAGAAGTGCTATTTCCTAAGATTCTGAAGTTGGAGGAGGATATGGAGGCAGGACATCAAGAAATAGAACTGCTGTTGCAGAAGACTCCCGACTGGAGAAATAAAATAATGGAACCTTTGTTTTTCTGTGATCTTGTTGACAAAGCATTCGCAGGTACTGTCTTCTGAAACACATTTCTGACCTGTCATTTATTGGGTTTATGATATTCCTAACTATAGAGCTCAACTTCATAGATAGTACTGAAACTTGCCCTATGTATAAAACATTTCTACAGAGTTTCTTCGCTTTAAATGATATTCCTCTTCTTTCAGACCACTTCATGCAGTAACCTAGAAAGCCAACAGTTACTATACCCCTCCCTTTACAAGCAAGGGCAAATCCCTTGCCCACTCTTGCTTAAAACCTCTCAGCAGACTAATGATGTTCATACAAGACTAGCTTCACACATAATTTGGATTGCATTTTAAACCGCATCAAATTCGCCTGACATGTAGGGCGGCACAGTGGTGTAGTGGTAGCACTCTCGCCTAGCAGTAAGAAGGGTTGCTGGTTCGAATCCCAACCACAACACTACCTGCCTGGAGTTTGCATGTTCTCTCTGTGCCTGCGTGGGTTTCCTCCGGGTACTCCGGTTTCCTCCCACACTCCAAAAGACATGCTGGTAGGTTAATTGGATCCTGTCTAAATTGTCCCTAGTATGTATGAATGTGAGTTAGGGACCTTAGATTGTAAGGTCCTTGAGGGTAGGGACTGATGTGAATGTACAATGTATATGTAAAGCGCTGCGTAAATTGACGGTGCTATATAAGTACCTGAAATAAATAAATAAATAAAAAATAAAACATGTGAAAGAACATTGTGCCAGTTCACATTAGTCTGGTGCAGCCGGAGTGCAGATTCAGTGCGGTCCGGCCCAGGTGCGAATTCAGTCCCATGTCATTCAGTTGTTGTGAACAGTATAAAATCGTGACCTGATACTGATGTAAACCTGACCTAATCCCGATCAAAAACTGACCTGAAGCCCAGAACTACAACTGTGAATTAGCTGTGAAAACAGAGCTTCAATTTGCACCGCATGTGTGTGAACCCAGCCTAAAGCCTGACAGTTGCAACTGATGCATGAAAATGCTTGAAGGGGACTACATATATTTCTTTTTGCACATACAGTTTTCCAAAAACTTTAAATATCTACCGTGCGTTGTGAAAGTATGTTTTTTCATCCACTCTGATGCATTGGCAGCCCAGAGGAATGTGCTGCCTTATCACACATTAACACTTTACATAAGTTGCCTTAGGCAATGTACCAGTGCAGATAGATGTGAAGGAGCTCTTAGACATTTGTCACCAAATTGATGCTCACCTCTTGTTCTCCTGGCATCTCTAAAACATTGGATTTCCCATCACTTTCTGTTTCAGTAATAATGATTACTACCAGTACAAATAGAGAAGGTGACTCTCCCCAGTGGGGACACAGACTGCAGCAAAAACCCAAATATACAAATAGCTAGCACACCAGCTTTCAATGGAGAGCTAGCTGGCGTTCCAATAAAAACAGACTGACATTTCGGAGACGGAAGTCTCCTTATCAAGGTGATATACAGAAAGACAGTCTAACCCATTACTACTCCACCCACAATTAAAAAGATATATATGTTTTTCCTTTACATACTCCTGGGTAGTATAAATGAATACATATTATAAAGTATTTTCCGAAATATAGTTCTTTTATTACTGTCATTTATAGGCAAAAGGTATTCATCAGCAACCTCTGGATTAGAGTTGAAGAGTACAGACTCAGAACTACAGGTAAAGTTCAGAACATCTTTATTTGATTAATATTCATTAGTTCTGTAATTATCTGTGTGTGGTGGTTCAGTCTATTACAAAAAAAAAAAAAAAAAAAAGGATGTGTCTGGTTTTGGGTGCATTAGGCTTCATGTACATGGGATGTTTTTACAACCTCTCCTGAACGATTTTAACTGAACAGATAGTAACAGACATTTAAAACGTCCGTTTTTCCGTGTTTACATTCCGCATTTTTTTTTTTTAAATAGCTAAAAATGAAAAACACCTGTAAATGAAACGCGGCTAAACGCAAGTGACAGAGTTTAGTTTACACTCATTTACGTTAAGTTGTTACAGGCATTTGGTGTTTCAAATGCCTCTGAACATCCGTCCTGAACATTTTTTTTTGCATCTGAACTGCCTAGAAATGACCCTGTGTACATGTACTGATAAGATAACAGAGGAGAGTTCAGGGGCAGCTGAAAAAAAACACCCAACTGTTCTTAAACGTCCGTTTACCAGCTGCAGTGTACATGAGGCCTGACGGTACGCTGGCAGCCTGTTCCCCAATGAACACAATAGTGTGAAAGGGCCCCCTGCCAATTGATCATTTCTCGCTTGAAAAGCTAAGTTTAAATGATAGGAAATCTTATACTCTACAGTATGATATAAAAAAAAAAAAAAAATTTCGGGTTTACATCCACTTTAAGAGAAATCTGGAGGATTTAACACGCACAGCACCCTGACAGCATCAGCAGCTAATGACCAATTATATGTTACCTGGAATTTTTCTTTAACCACTTCAGCTCCGGATGAATTTACCCCCTTCCTGACCAGAGCACTTTTTGCGATTCGGCACTGCGCCGCTTTAACGGACAATTGCGCGGTCGTGTGATGTTGTTTTTTTCCCCGAAAATAGAGCTTTCTTTTGGTGGTATTTTATCGCCTCTGCGGTTTTTATTTTTTGTGCTATAAACGAAAAAAGACCGACAATTTTGAAAAGAACGCATTATTTTGTACTTTTTGCTATAAAAAATATATTCACATTTTTAAAAAAAAAAAACAATTTTTTTTCTCAGTTTAGGCCAATATGTATTCTTCTACATATTTTTGGTAAAAAAAAAAAAAAAATCGCAATAAGCGCATATTGACTGGTTTGTGCAAAAGTTATAGCGTCTGCAAAATAGGGGCTAGTTTTATAGCATTTTTATTATTATTATTTTTTTTTACTAGTAATGGCGGCGATCTGTGATTTTTATTGTGACTGTGACATTATGGCGGACACATCGGATGATTTTGACACATTTTTGGGACCATTGGCATTAATAAAACAATCAATGCTATAAAAATGCATTGATTACTGTAAAAATGTCACTGGCAGTTAAGGGGTTAACACTAGGGGGCGATCTAGGGGTTAACTGTGTTCCCTGGGAGGTGATTCGAACTGAAGGGGGAGGGGACTGACTAGAGGAAGTGACGGATCGTGGTTCCTAGCTAATAGGAACACACGATCTGTCACTCCTGTCAGAACAGGGAAGTGTGTGTTTACACACACTCATCCCTGTTCTGTGTCTCCTGGTCACAATCGCTCATGGCCGGCGCTCACCGTGACCATCAGCCACCAGCATCGGCACCCCCGCTGTGCAGCGGGTGCACGCCTTCTATCCCGACCCTGCGAGCTGACGTATAGCTACGACGGCTCGCGCAGGGGAGCCAACCTGCCGCAGTATAACTGCGGCAGTTGGTCGGGAGAATCGGTTAAATATGTACCTAGACACAATGGTTTTTGCATTCAGGCCGATATTCACTTTTTTGGAAGTATCGGGCACAAACATACCCGATTTTACCGCTATTGCTTCAAGGGGGCATCACCCCGATACCGTTCTTTAGAGCGGACGGTCGGCTTTAGGCCCCTTTCACACTGAGGCGCTTCTAAACCACCAGTAAAACACTGAGCGCTTTTGAAGAGCTTTCCATTCATTTTAATGGAGAGGGGTGTTTATTCACCGCCCTGCCAGAGCACTGCCCCAGTGTGAAAGCATTCATTGATTTTAATGGAAATAGGTTTTTGTGAGCTTTTCAGGAGCTTTTTTTAGTGTGAAAGAGCCTCAGTGTGAAAGGGGTCTTATTGTAATAACAACCGATGCCGCTTAGCATCCGCTCGGCTGTTCTTACAAGCAGTGGGAGGAGACATCCCCCCCTTCCGCTGCTCGTCGATGCCGAGTTTGGGTCTCCTATCTAGTAACCCGGAAGCAGTGTCATGACATCATTCCCGGATTACTGGCATCTTAAAGGCGCCAGTTTTAAAAATATAACGTACTCAAAAACACCGATCTTGACGTTTTGAATACTTTTAAGTGCACAGGAGGGGTTTGGGGTCTTATATACCCCCGATTCTGCCATAAAGAGTACCTGTCACTGCCTATTACTGTCACAAGGGATGTTTACACTCCTTGTGACAGCAATGAGTGATATAAAAAAAAAAAAAAGTGTAAAATTCGTTTTTTTAAAAGTACAGAATATCGGCACACAATATTGGCTATCGGTCTGAGAGGTGGCCGAAATATCGGTATCATATCGGCACCGAAAAAACGATATCGGTCGATCCCTAAATTGTACTATGACTTTCAAAATTAGAGCTTCTATTTTTTTGTTTGTTACTTATGCACAGGGTTTCTATTTTTATGTGTCTGTTTCTAAAAAGTAACCTTATTTTCAGGCACTAATGGAAAATGATTCAAGATCAATATCTCATCAAAGTGCAAGTTCACGGCCAAATATGTCCGAATCATCCAGTGCTGCAATAGGAAAGAATGCTTCGGCTCAAGAGAGCAACCCAGAGAATGAATACATTGCTCTCTAACTCCCTAAAAAAGGAGTGACACAGACACATCATCACCGTAAAAGAAACATATTTGGATTCCTCATAAATCACCATTAAGTTAAAGCCTAATTTGACTTTCAGTTTAAATCCGCTAAATAGAATCCAGATGCATCAAAACAAGAAGGTGTTTTAAGCTGGCCATACATGGATTAAAATCCTTCCAATTCAGCAGGAACGGTCCGAACTTCAAATCATCAGAAGTCCATCAGTCGACTTTTCATTAATGGGCTGGTTTGTATAGTCTTGCTCACTCGATCAGAGACTGTAGCCAATCGGCTACAACACTAATTAGTGTATTCTGAAGGTGGAGGGAGTCCCGTTTTCAGAACACAATGACACAGGGAAGAGGATTTTCCCATCTACCTGAAATGTGTTTCAGGTTTGTTTGAAAAAAAACAAAAAAAAAAAAAAAAACTCTCAGGTAAAAAAAATTTTTATTTTTTTGTTTTTTTACTAGGAGGCTGGAAAGCATTGCAAAGACTCCTGCAGACTTGTAAGTGTATAAGTGTATCGGTCTGTTTGTACCTCGTACAAGGAGAATGAATAATCATTTTAAATAGTGAAAGCGAGCAGGGGAAGAGAGGAGCGGGCAGCAGCTGCAGGAGTGGGAACATATTACATGTTTAACCCGAAAAACGGGTGGAACGTGTAACATGTTCCCAAAGGTGAACTTATCCTTTAAAGGCTTTCCAAACTTTTGGTTTTGATGAACTTGGAATATATTTAGGCGATTTAAACTGAAATTTTATTTTGGCTTTAAAATACATATTAATCTGTGAGGACAGTTGATTTTGTTATAGGATTTACATCTTAACTATTTTGTGATTTATCAACCTCGGACAAGCATGTATCAAGTAAAGCGTTAACTCCTAATCTGAATACTCTGTCCAGAACAGCATTTCACATGGCAGGGAAGCAAAGATGAGGATAAAGGCCCAGGAACATGCAGTTTAAAAAAAAAAAAGGGTTATGGCAGCTCCCATATTTCTATACCTACAGGTTTCCTCTAGGTCCATCTTAATCAAAAGTGTTACCTCCAGGCAACATAACATAAATACTATAATTATGAATTTGTTAAAAAAAAAAAAAATCTATTAAAATGTATTGTCCTGGGTTGGCCTCCTCTGATTCCCTTATCAACAGAACTCAGACTGGAAAAGGGAGTGGCAGCCCTAGTACTCAATGAAGCTGTGGGGGTGCCAACAGGGCCACCCACAGCTCCAATTTCATCCAATTCAGCAGGAATCAGACAAAATTTAAGTGTAATGAGCAAATATGGATACTCCCATGTGCATATGAAATTACTAGATTAACCAAAGAATGGAAATAAAATGCATGCTCAAACACATGAACGCATAATGATAACATCATATCAAGCTGATCTTTTTTACATGTATATCTAAGTCACTGAAAATACTGTACATTCCTTTTAAAGATAATGGTACAGTGCCTTGAAAAAGTATTCATACCCCTTGAAATTTTCCACATTTTGTCATGTTACAACCAAAAACGTAAATGTATTTTATTGGGATTTTATGTGATAGACCAACACAAAGTGGCACATAATTGTGAAGTGGAAGGAAAATGATAAATGGTTTTCAATTTGTTTTACAAATTACAAAGAAAAAGTGTGGCGTGCATTTGTATTCAGCCCTCTTTACTCTGATACCCCTAACTAAAATCTAATGGAACCAATTGCCTTCAGAAGTCACCTAATTAGTAAATGGAGCCTACCTGTGTGTAATTACATTTTTTAAGGCCAAGGAACACACCAGACATGTCAGGGATAAAGTTGTGGAGAAGTTTAAAGTATGGCTGGGATAAAACAAAAATATCCCAAACTTTTAACATCTCATGGAGCACTATTTAGTCCATCATCCAAAAATGGAGAGGAGTATGGCACAACTGCAAACCTACCAAGACATTACTGTCCACCTAAACTGACAGGCCAGGCAAGGAGAGCGTTAATCACAGAAGCAGCCAAGAGGCCCATGGTAACTCTGGAGGAGCTGCAGAGATCCATAGTTCAGGTGGGAGAATCTGTCCACAGGACAACTATTAGTCGTGCACTGCACAAATCTGCCCTTTATGGAAGAGTGGCAAGAAGAAAGCTTTTGTTTGCGAGAAGCTATATGGGGGACACAGCAAACATGTGGAAGAAGGTGCTCTGGTCAGATGAGACCAAAATTGAACTTTTTGGCCTAAAAGCAAAACGCTATATGTGGTGGAAAACTAACACTGCTCATCACCCTGAACACACTATCCCCACTGTGAAACATGGTGGTGGCAGCATCATGTTGTGGGGATGCTTTTCTTTAGCAGGGACAGGGAAGCTGGTCAGAGTTGATGGGAAGATGGATGGAACCAAATACAGGGAATTGTTAGAAAAAAACCTGTTAGAGTCTGCAAAAGACTTGAGACTGGAGCAGAGGTTCACCTTCCAGCAGGACAACGACCCTAAACATAAAGCCAGAGCTACAATGGAATGGCCTAGTCAAAGCCCAGACCTAAATCCAATTGAGAATCTGTGGCAAGACTTGAAAATTGCTGTTGACAGACACTCTCCATTCAATCTGACAGAGCTTGAGCTATTTTGTGAAAAGACTTGCAGCTGTAATTGCAGCGAAAGGTGGTCCTACAAAGTATTGACTCAGGAGGGCTGAATACAAATGCACTCCACACTTTTCACATATTTATTTGTAAAAAATTCTGAAAA
The DNA here is from genome assembly GCF_042186555.1 of Aquarana catesbeiana. Lineage (NCBI taxonomy): Eukaryota > Metazoa > Chordata > Amphibia > Anura > Ranidae > Aquarana > Aquarana catesbeiana. The sequence goes on from NC_133336.1 coordinate 73,280,471, forward strand.
CCATTTATCATTTTCCTTCCACTTCACAATGATGTGCCACTTTGTGTTGGTCTATCACATAAAATCCTAATAAAATACATTTACGTTTTTGGTTGTAACATGATAAAAAGTGGAACATTTCAAGGGGTATGAATACTTTTTCAAGGCACTGTATTTGAGCACCAACTATGAGCCAGTCTAAAACTAGAAAGGGCCACTGCCTGCCATTTTCAATTGGGAAAAAATCAACAGTACATAAATGAATGAAATTGGTGTCTAGATGATGACATTCATACAACAAAGAAAATACTGAACCATGAAAAAAAAAAAAAAAAAAGAGTCTGAGTTGTTAGCAAAGTTTCAAAATTTATTTTTAAACACATATATACAAAAATACAACGAGGAAGTCTATTAAATACACAGGTTTAGAATACATGAATCTTTCAGATTTTTTAATACTGGAAGTGTAATGTAGGTCACAAGCCATCTTCTGTGGTAGCCAATCAAAATATGCATTTCATGAATCAAATGTATATTGAAATCTAATTGGATATTTATAGGTTACTGGGCTCTTGCACATTGTTAATAACTTATTAAAATCCCAACTCAAAACATAACTTTTTTTTTTTTTTTTGTAGAAAAGGTTAAAGGTTAAAACTTTTGTGATCTGTGACCCCATTATGCATATTTCCTGTCCTGGTGTCATCTCCTTGATGGGAAATCATAGACAGTACTAATACCTGAAAAAATTCCAACCCTTTCCCACTAAAAAAAAAAAGTTAAGACTTTAAATAAGGCTGCATACTTAACACACATACATTTACAGATTGTGAACCTGGACTATTAGTGGTGCAGGTTTTCAATTGATAAATAAGAAGTTGATGCTTTTATACTGCTGGAACTTGCTTGTGCATTGCCTGGGAAGTTTCCTTGGAGAAGGTTAATTTGTTTTTCTCTCCATGTTAAGATTTGCTCAGTCAATTCCTCTAAATCTGCCTCGAGAGATTCCATCCTTACCAAAGCCGTGTCCTGAAAAGAAGGTGAACACATCAGAATCCAAGATCCTTTAATCACAAAAGTAACTGGTTTATTAAAAACCAGAGAAAAAGTGTACATTGACTGCTTCTTGTTTGATATTTTTATTAACTTTCAAGAAAAGACAGAACATGGTACATACAATGCATCACCAAAGAAATTATTTTACATACAGCAGGCAAGGACGTACATTAAAAGTGAGCTTGGCCAGATAACATAAGCACATATCCCAACATTTTATGGGCCGCAAATGGAGAGAACATAATGAACTAGAGGAAAAAGAATAGAAGGAGGGGGAAAAAAAGAGAGGAGGGAAAAAAAAAGGGGGGGGGGGGGCTGGGGGTCCCAAGGTCCACATGCCCAGGGGCGAAAGACATACATTGATATAGTGTTAATATTTATTTCAGGTATGGCGCTGTCAGTTTACGCAGCGCTTTACATATACATTTTACATTCACATCAGTCCCTACCCTCAAAGAGCTTACAATCTAAGGTCCCTAACCCACATTCATACATACAGTATACTAGGGCTAAGGCTGCACGATTCTGGCCAAAATGAGAATCATGATTTTTTTGCTTAGAATAAAAAGATCACGATTCTCTCGACGTAAAATCCTTCACATTATACAAAAAAAAAAAAAAAAAAGGGCTAACTTTACTGGTTAGTTTTTTTTTAAATTTAATTTATTAAACTAATTAAAAAAAAATTGCATTTGAAAGACCGCTGTGCAAATACAGTGTGAATAAAATATTGCAACAACCACCATTTTATTCTCTAGGGTGTCTACTAAAAAAATATATATAATGTTTGGGGGTTCTAAGTAATTTTCTAGCAAAAAATAGATTTTTACTTGTCAAAAAAAATGATTTTAACTTGAAACCAACAATAGCAGAAAAAGGTTTAGTGTTTAAGTGGTTAAACTTTTTTCACTTACACACAGTCTATTCCATTGACAAATTGTTACAATGTTTATACTTAAGTTCAACTGATAGAGAGAATTCTTTGCATAGAAAGAATTGTGAAATACTTTAGTCAAGATGGCGATAACAATTCTTGACGATTAATTGTGCAGCTCTAACTTAGGGCCAATTTAGATAGGATCCAATTAACCTACCAGCATGGCTTTGCAGTGTGGGTTTCCACCGGAGTACCCGGAGGAAAGCCACACAGGCACAGGGAGAACATGCAAACTCCAGGCAGGTAGTGTCGTGGTTGGGATTTGAACCAGTGACCCTTTTGCCGCTAGGCGAAAGTGCTAAACACTACACCACTGTGTGCCCAAAGTGTTCTTTAACCGCTTGCCGACCAGCCACCGCAGACATACTGCGGCAGGTTGGCACGGCTGTGGGAATCGCCGTAGCTGTACATCGGCCACTTTAAGAGCTCTAGAGGGCGCGCCCGCGACGCCGGAGCCGATTCGTATGGCCGAGATATCCGCCGGCGACCCGCGATCGTTCCAGAGAGAGACAGAACAGGGATCTGTAAATGTAAACAAACAGGTCCTCGTTCTGTCAGGGAAGTAGAGAGAGAGATCTGCTGTTCCTAGTGATCAGGAACAGTGATCTCTCTCTACTCCCTGTCAGTACACTCCCCCACAGTTAGAAACACCTCCCTAGGGAACACTTAACCTCTTGATCGCCCCCTAGTGTTAACCTCTTCCCTGCCAGTGACATACAGTAATCAGTGGCTATTTTTAGCACCGATCGCTGTATAAATGTCAATGGTCCCAAAAAATTATCAAAAGTGTCCGATCTGTCTGCCGCAATGTCGCAGTTACGCTAAAAATCACTGATCACTGCCATTACTAGTAAAAAAAAAAATAATAATAATAATAATAATAATAATAAAAATGCCATAAACATATCCCTTTTTTTGTAGACGCTATAACTTTTGCGCAAACCAATAAATATACACTTTTTGCGATTTTTTTTACCAAAAATATGTAGAAAAATACATATTAGCCTAAACTGGTGAAGACATTTTTTTTTTGGGATATTTAAAAATAAAAATATATATTTTTTTTTCAAAATTGTCGGTTTTTTTTTGTTTATAGCGCAAGAAAATAAAAACCGCAGAGGTGATCAAATACCACCAAAAGAAAGCTCTATTTGTGGGGAAAAAAGGATGTCAATTTTGTTTGGGTACAACGCCGCACGCCTGCACAATTGTCAGTTAAAGTAATGCAGTGCCGTATTGCAAAAAAAGTGCCCACAATGGGCATCACTGATTGGCAGGCATTATTGTTTGGCACTGATTGGCATCCATCAGTACCATCCATTAGTGTACATCAGTGCAACCTATCAGTGCCCATCTGTGCCGCTTATGTGTACCCATCAGTGCCGCCTATTAATGCCCATCAGTGAAGGATAAAACGTACTTATTTACAAAGTTTTGTAACAAAAACAAAAAAAATTAACAGAAACAAAAGTAAAACTTTTATTTTTTTCAAAATTTTTGGTCTTTTTTTATTTGTTTAGCAGAAAATAAAAATCCCAGAGGTGATCAAATACCACCAAAAGAAAGCTCTATTTGTGGGAACAAAATGATAAAAATTTAGTTTGAGTATAGTGTAGCATGACCGCGCAATTGTCATTCAAAGTGCGACAGAGCTGAAAGCTGAAAATTGGTCTGGGCAGGAAGGTGTATAAGTGCTCTGTATTGAAGTGGTTATATCGATTCATTACACGCAAAGGGATAGATTTCAAGCATTTCTTTCTTTTAATTTTGTTGATTATGGCTTACAGCTAGTGAACGCCCAAAATCCACGATCTCAGAAAATTAGAATATTGTGAAAAAGTTCAATATTGTAGACACATGGTGACACCCTCTAATCAGCTAATTAACTCAAAACACCGGTAAAGGTTTCCTGAGCCTTTAAATGGTCTCCCAGTCAGGTTCAGTAGGTTACACAATCATGGGGAAGACTGCTGTATCAAAGCATATTAATGGAAAGTTGAGTGGAAGGAAAAAGTGTGGTAGAAAAGGGTGCACAAGCAACAGGGATAACCACAGCCTTGAGAGCATTGGGGAGGAAAGGTCATTCAAGAATTTGGGGGAGATTCACAAGGAATGGACTACAGCTGGTGTCAGTGCTTCAAAAGCCACCGCACACAGGTATGCCAGACATGGGCTACAAATGTCGCATTCCTTGTGTCAAACCACTCCTGAAACCGAGACAACGTCAGAAGCGTCTTACCTGGGCTAAGGAGAAAAAGGACTGGACTGTTGCTCAGTGGTCCAAAGGCCTCTTTTTGGATGGAAGTAAATTTTGCATTTCATTTGGAAATCAAGGTCTCAGAGTCTGGAAGAAAAGCGAGGAGGCACAGAATCCAAGTTGCATGAGGTCCAGTGTGAAGTTTCCACAGTCAGTGATCATCTAGGGAGCCATGTCATCTGCTGGTGTTGGTTAACTGTTTTTTTTATCAAGTCTAAAGTCAATGCAGCCCTCTAGCAGGAAATTCTAGAGCACTTAATGCTTCCCTCTGCTGACCAGCTTTATGGAGATGCTGATTTCATTTTCCAGTAGGATTTGGCACCTGCCCACACTGCCAAAAGTACCAATACCTGGTTTAATGATTATGGGATCACTGTGTTTGATTAGCCTGCAAACTCGCCTGACCTAAACCCCATAGAGAATCTGCGGGGTATTGTCAAGAGGAAGATGAGACACCCCAGACCCAACAATGCAGATGGGCTGAAGGCTGCTAGCAACCTGGGCTTCCATAACACCTCAGCAGTGCCACAGGCTGATTGCCTCCATGCCACATTGATGCAGTAATTCATACAAAAGGAGCCTCGACCACGTATTGAGTGCATATTATACTGCAGGGACGTGCGGCGAGGTCAGTGGCTGGTGAGGCACTGGATAGTATCAGAGGCAGATACACACAGGTTACATACGCTGCAAATGTTAGAGCAAGAGCAATAATTCTAGCACTAGACCTGCTCTGTAACGCTAAACATGTAACCTGTAAAAATGTTGCAGATTAAAACGTGACATGTTAGGTATCTATTTACTTGGTGGGGTAAGACTTTAGCTACCTACCCATTTGGGGTCTCTGTGACCCCAGGTCGCCGAGCAATGACCCTTGAAGAGCGATGTTTTTTTTGTTTTTTTTTTTATGTTCTGCTCTGCCTCACCTCCCTCCACTGACTGAACTTCCCTGCTATACTATACATCAACATACGCTTCATTGAGCCAACATTTCTGTATTGAAAATCCTTTTTTTATTGGTCTTATGTAATATTCACATTTTCTGAGATACTGAATTTTGGGTTTTCACTAGCTGTAAGCCATGATTATCAAAATTAAAAGAAAGAAATGCTTGAAATATATCACTCTGTGTGTAATGAATCTATATAATAGATGTTTCACTTTTTGAATTGAATTACTGAAATAAATTAACTTTTTCATGATATTCAAACTTTTTGAGATGCACCTGTATATGCTACTGACAGGAGGGGTCTGTACACCAGCCATCTTATATATTTAACATATGTTTATACATCTTAACATATTGGCTCATATGCCTGGCATACTAGACCACCGCCTTGGGTGTCGTTGGGGGTATTCTGTTAAAAAAGAAAATTAACCAAAAAAAAGCAAAAAACAATACCATGAAAACACAATGGATCTGAACCTAATGAACAAGAATATATCTGGCACACTCTCTGCAGAAAGGGCTTTAAAATGAACTGGTGGTTTACTTGTGCAAGGCAAACCAAAAGTTTCTCTTAACTTCTCTGCTCAGGAGAATGTACATATCCTCCCTTTGCTCTCCAAAGCTCAGGTCAGCCACCAGTGGTGAAGAAAGGAAGCCCTATGTAAGCTCAGAGTCATGATTTAGAGCTTACAAAGACTCTCTCTTTACCCCCATGTGACAGTTCTGGACCAATCACCAAGCACTGACACTATTCCCAGGGAGGAAGGTGTGGGGGTCACATACCTGGAAGAGGTATCTCTGCTCCCGATAGCCACATGGAGTGGACAGGGAAGGAAAAAAAAAGGTGAGTATATGCTACTGCTGAGGGAGTAATATAAGTGAACTTGTTGCTTTGCTTGCATGAGCAAAGTGCAGGATTACTTTAAGAAGCTCAGCTCAGGTTTGTTGCCCCAACATATGCCGCACAAGTGCAGAAGAGTCAGCTTCTTCAAAGTGAAAACCTCAAGAATCTCTAAGAAGCAGCATTACAGGAAGTACAAACATGAGCCTCATTGCACACTGGTTTCTGTTGTATCAGGACAAATTAAAACTGCACTCACCAGATTTTTAGTACACTCTGGAATCTCAGGAATTTTCCGGATGGTCTGGATATAGAATTCTAAATTCTCAATGAATTTAACAGCGAGGGGTAAAAGTTCAGCAGCAAACCTAGACAGGAACAGAATTCAGTGAAACTTGATAAATGGCTTACACACGCATTCGGCACTGTAATAAATGAGGCCGCCAAAACACAACATATCAGGGCATTTGACAAAAATTATTTCCTGCAGAACTGCCAATTTGCCAGTGGGATGTCAAAATGGCCCTTTAAAGTCAAAACAATCATGTTAAGTTTGAGAAATATTACTTAGAGGTAGCAGAAATAGTCCACCAATAAAAAAAGTGTATGTAAAGCAAAAATGTTTTTTTGATGTAGTAGGGAAGGACTATAACCCCTGCCAGTTTATGGTTTGCAGTCTGTGACCTGTTGGGGAAATTTCCCTTCACTTTCCCTCCTAGAAACACAACAGGAAGAGAAAATAAATCTCTTTAAATTGAGGGGAATTTGCCTTTTAGACATTGTCACTGAAACAAGAGTCCTTATTGGAATATTTCCCCTTACTTCTTGTTCTGGTGACAGCTCTAGAATTTTGAATTTTCTTATCACTTCCTGTCTAAGTAACAATGGTCCCCATGACAAACAGAGAAGATGTCCCCCTCCCATCGGAGACATAAAAAGCAATAAAAACTAAACAGAGTTTCTGACCATACCCCATCTTATCTAAAACCCTAAAAGCTATAAATGCAATTTAAATACTAGGTAATGAGTTTCACTACAGAGAACAAACACAAGCAGTGGACCAACAATGGAGGACAAGCACAATACGCCCATTCAGGCCATGACCTTAGCAATATTCCGCTATTGCAGACAAGCTTTGCTTTTATGAAGCTCACCCCCCCCCCGCATGCATCTGAAGTTTCTCCTAAATCACACAACCATTTTATACACATGCAGATCTTGTGATGGCATGCAAGTCCCTCCATGCTGTCAACAAGCTGTAGGACATACAGAAAACTCTACTGCCACATCTTATATACGGAAAAAGATGTAAAAATGTCAGCTAACAAATGTGTTCATTCTCACATTATTTTTGCATTGGTTATAATTAACCTACACTGAGGAAGTATGAGGGCTGCCAATACTGTCCTTACCTTCCTAAAGCAGTTGTATGCCCCTTTAGCACATTTGTACCTACAGGCAAACCTATAATAAAGGCTTAACTGTAGGTAAAATGAATATCTCCTAAATCTGTACGGTTTAGGAGATATTCATTTTGCTGACGTCAGCAGTGCATGCGCAGTGAAGGTCCGGCATATCGGGAGTGACGTCATCGTGGCTCCGGCCACTCACAGAGCCGGTGCCCCGAACCCGGAAGAATCGCAGAGGCAAAATGTCAGCTACTCAAAGTAATAAAGACACAGACAGCCAGGTAAGTAGCATTCTCTAATGCCGCGTACACACGGTCGGACCAGAGTGTGCCGGACAATCCGCCCGTGTGTGGGCGGCGGCGGACTTTTCCGGCGGACTTCTTCCCAAAAGCCCGCCGGACCTAGATTTGAAACAAGTTTTAAATCTTTCCGTAGGACTCAGTTTCGGGCGGAAAGTCCGCTCGTGTGTGTGCTGGTCCGACGGAAAGCCCGCTCGTGTGTAGGCTGGTCCGACGGACCAGATACGACGCGAGGGCAGGGTATTGCATCTCGCGCTCTCTGCAATAGGAAAAACAAATTTTCCTATTGCGGTGAGCGCGGTGCATGCCAGGCCCTTAGGTCTGGTATGGATTATAAAGGGAACCCCCTACGCCGAAAAAACGGCGTGGGGTCCCCCCTAAAATCCATACCAGACCCCGATCCGAGCACGCAGCCTGGCCGGTTAGGAAAGGGGGTGGGGACGAGCGAGCGCCCCCCCCCCCTCCTGAACCGTACCAGGCCGCATGCCCTCAACATGGGGGGTGGGTGCTTTGGGGGAGGGGGGCGCCCTGCGGGGCCCCCCCACCCCAAAGCACCTTGTCCCCATGTTGATGAGGACAAGGGCCTCTTCCCGACAACCCTGGCCGTTGGTTGTCGGGGTCTGCGGGCGGGGGCTTATCGGAATCTGGGAGCCCCCTTTAATAAGGGGGCCCCCAGATCCCGGCCCCCCACCCTATGTGAATGAGTATGGGGTACATGGTACCCCTACCCATTCACCTAGGGAAAAAGTGTAAGTAATAAAACACACTACACAGGTTTTTAAAATATTTTATTAAACAGCTCCGGGGGGGGGGATCTTCCTCCGGCTTCGGGGGTCTTCTTCCGGCTTCGGGGGTCCCTCCGCTTCATCTTCTCCCGGCGTCCGGTTGGTTCTTCTCCGCTCTCTTCTCCCGGTGTTCCTGTTCTTCGGCCGGCTCCTCTGCTGTCTTCAAGTAGCTCTCTTGCCAGCAGAGGTCCGGACTTCTGGGCTTCTGGGCTTCTGGGCTTCTGGGCTTCTCTTCCCCAGATGTTGACACGACGCTCTCTCCTGCTGGACTGCTCTCCGAGGGCTGCGTTGTGACTTATATAGGTGGAGACCCCGCCCCCTTTTGATGTCACAGTCCCTGGGCATGCTGGGACTGTGACGTTTTAGGGGGCGTGGTCACTGGGTGATGTTGACCACGCCCCCTAAAACGTCACAGTCCCAGCATGCCCAGGGACTGTGACATCAAAAGGGGGCGGGGTCTCCGCCTATATAAGTCACAACGCAGCCCTCGGAGAGCAGTCCAGCAGGAGAGAGCGTCGTGTCAACATCTGGGGAAGAGAAGCCCAGAAGCCCAGAAGTCCGGACCTCTGCTGGCAAGAGAGCTACTTGAAGACAGCAGAGGAGCCGGCCGAAGAACAGGAACACCGGGAGAAGAGAGCGGAGAAGAACCAACCGGACGCCGGGAGAAGATGAAGCGGAGGGACCCCCGAAGCCGGAAGAAGACCCCCGAAGCCGGAGGAAGATCCCCCCCCCCCGAGCTGTTTAATAAAATATTTTAAAAACCTGTGTAGTGTGTTTTATTACTTACACTTTTTCCCTAGGTGAATGGGTAGGGGTACCATGTACCCCATACTCATTCACATAGGGTGGGGGGCCGGAATCTGGGGGCCCCCTTATTAAAGGGGGCTCCCAGATTCCGATAAGCCCCCGCCCGCAGACCCCGACAACCAACGGCCAGGGTTGTCGGGAAGAGGCCCTTGTCCTCATCAACATGGGGACAAGGTGCTTTGGGGTGGGGGGGCCCCGCAGGGCGCCCCCCTCCCCCAAAGCACCCACCCCCCATGTTGAGGGCATGCGGCCTGGTACGGTTCAGGAGGGGGGGGGGGCGCTCGCTCGTCCCCACCCCCTTTCCTGACCGGCCAGGCTGCGTGCTCGGATCGGGGTCTGGTATGGATTTTAGGGGGGACCCTACGCCGTTTTTTCGGCGTAGGGGGTTCCCTTTATAATCCATACCAGACCTAAGGGCCTGGTATGCCCCGCGACGGGGCTCGCAAGGTGTCAATCTCGCCGATAAAAGCGGCAAGATTGACATCCTTTTCTAGTCCCGTCGCACCTGAGTCACGTTCAAAATGAACGGACTTGTCCGTGTGTGGGCAAGTCCGTTCATTCTGAAAGTCCGCCGGAACTCCGGCGAAAGTCCGTCGGAAAGACGGGCGGACTTAGCCCGCCGGAAAGTCCGGGTGTGTGTGGGCAAGTCCGTCCGTTTTAAAGTCCGGCGCACCTGGCGGACAAAGTCCGTCGGAAAGTGTGCCGGACCAAGTAGGATAGAAAGTCCGACCGTGTGTACGCGGCATAAAGGACAGGTCAACAGCAACAGCTTACACATTTCTCTCTGTACATGTACCTTTAGAAGGGCCACTATAATAAACATATAGTATACAGTGCATCCAGAAAGTATTCACAGCGCTTCACTTTTTTCACATTTTGTTATGTTACAGCCTTATTCCAAAACAGATTGAATTCATTATTTTCCTCAAAATTGTACAAACAATACCCCATAATGACAATGTAAAATAAGTTTGTTTGAAATCTTTGCAAATTTATATAAAAAAAAAAAAAAAACACACAATAAAATCACATGTACATAAGTATTTACAGCCTTTGCTAAATACTTTGTTGAAGCACCTTTGGCACCAATTACAGCCTCAAGCCTTTTTGAGTATGATGCTACAAGCTTGGCACACAACAATTTTTGGGCAGTTTCTCCCATTCTTCTTTGAAGGACCTCTCAAGCTCCATCAGGTTGGATGGGGAGCATCCGTACACAGCTATTTTCAGATCTCTCCAGGAGATGTTCAATTGGGTTCAAGTCTGGGCCACTCAAGGACAATCGGAGTTCTCCCGTAGCCACTCCTTTGTTAACTTGGCTGTGTGCTTATGGTCGTTGTCCTGTTGGACGATGAAACTTTGTCCCAGTCTGAGATCCAGAGCGCTCTGGAGCAGATTTTCATCAAGGATATCTCTGTACATTGCTACATTCATCTTTCCCTTGATCCTAACTATAATCTCCCAGTTCCTGCTGCTGAAAAACATCCCCACAGCATGATGCTGCCACCACCATTCTTCACTGTATGGATGGTATTGGCCAGGTGATGAACAGTGCCCGGTTTCCTCCAGACATTACGCTTGCCATTCAGGCCAAAAACTGAGGGACAGAGTTTCCGCGCTCACAGACCTGAAGGCTTGCAGCCTCCCCTTAGACTTACCCCCGAAGGGGTGAGTTGAAAGGTAGAAGTAATGTTAATTAGGGGTGAGTGGCGCTACCTTAATTAATATATGAACCCCAAAGATAAATGTAGATAAAATAAATTTATGTGCTTAGTGCAAGTCCTTAATCACTCAAATTCATTGGACAGTGAATGTGAGTGTCCAACACTATAAGGAGTGGACTGTGCTATCGTGTCAGTCTCATAACCTGCATAAAAGTGTACACCATGTGGCTGACCATCACAGATTAATAAGTGACAATTTGTAGAAAATAATAAATGACAGTAAAAAATGGCAGTAAAATTAAAATTAGAACACCACAGTCTGTGCCATGGAGAGGAATCAGTCCAAAGGAATCCCCCTTCTGAAAAGCAGTGTGCAATCCACTAAAAATGGCATTAATCAGGATATCTAAATCCTATGTTAATCCACAAGTGAGTCCAAAAAATTACATAAGGTAAGAAAACTAGTAAATATAAATATATGTATCATAGGTATCCCAACTGAGACATACAATGTAAAAAACATGTAAAAAACGCCCCTAAAGATTAGTGAAAAAATGGTTCTTCTAAAAGAACCAAATGGTCACACAGCGTGTAGTCTATATTAGTATGGAGACTACACGCTGTGTGACCATTTGGTTCTTTTAGAAGAAGCCTGGATTTTATTATTTTTTTATTTTAGTTATTTTATTTATCTCATCTTATGTGCTGTTATGATAGCTGAATAAATTATTTAAAACGTATCACACTATGGAGCCCTGTTTCTTCCATATGAGGATATACTGAAGGATACTTCACAACTGGAGCGGGAGACCCTAAGAACCCAAAAACATCATATCGCTGCCTGATACTATATGCCTACTACCCCTGCAGGGGTGCAGGGAGCTGGTGAGTGGGGATCTTTGAGGGGGAGCACCGCAAGTCACTGGATCTGAGCAGCTATCTTCACGAAAGTCACTTACCACAAACGTTTTGTTTCTTATCTTTTGTTTTTTTGCTGGACTCTGATACACCCAATATTCTTCACCATTTTTTCACTAATCTTTAGGGGCATTTTTTACATGTTTTTTACATCTTTTTTACACCTTTTTTACATTGTATGTCTCATTTGGGATACCTATGATACATATATTTATATTTACTAGTTTTCTCACCTTATGTAATTTTTTGGACTCACTTGTGGATTAACATAGGATTTAGATATCCTGATTAATGCCATTTTTAGTGGATTGCACACTGCTTTTCAGAAGGGGGATTCCTTTGGACTGATTCCTCTCCATGGCACAGACTGTGGTGTTCTAATTTTAATTTTACTGCCATTTTTTACTGTCATTTATTATTTTCTACAAATTGTCACTTAATAATCTGTGTTGGTCAGCCACATGGTGTACACTTTTATGCAGGTTATGAGACTGACACGATAGCACAGTCCACTCCTTATAGTGTTGGACACTCACATTCACTGTCCAATGAATTTGAGTGATTAAGGGCTTGCACTAAGCACATAAATTTTATCTACATTTATCTTTGGGGTTCATATATTAATTAAGGTACCCTGGTAAGGTAGCGCCACTCACCCCTAATTAACATTCAGGCCAAAAAGTTCAATTTTTCTTTCATCAGACCAGAGAATTAGGATTTTTCTGTCATACTCACCTGTAAAATCCTTTTATTGGAGTACATTACGGGACACAGAGCGACCATAATAATGACTATACTATAATGACTATAAGCCACCTACTGGTGGATGGACACTGGCAGATAGTCAAACAGGAAGTCCACCCTTATTTAACCCCTCCTACACAGAAAGGTCCTCAGTTTTGTAGCAAAGCAATGAATATCCCAAAAAAGATGGGAGGGACCTTTGTGTCCCATTATGTACGCCAAGAAAAGAATTTTACAGGTAAGTATGATGAAAAAATCCTAATTTCTTTATCGTACATCATGGGACATAGAGCAACTATAATAATGGCTATATGGGATGTCCTAAAGCAATGCCCTTGAGGGGAGGGAGACGCAATCACAGAAACTGCCACCTGAGAAGGGCTCCTTGTGCCGCCCAAAACATACTGCGGCCAAAGCAGTAACCTTCGTGGCTTTGATATCTATCTGGTAAAATTCTGTGAATGTATGGTCTGAGCACTGACAGACTGACCCCCCACCCCTTCAACCTCTGCAGCAATGCTGGCAGCACTCATACATCTATTTCCCAAAGACAACCTCTGGATATGACGCTGAGCATGTGCACTCTTTGGTCGACCATGGCGAGGCTGTTCTGAGTGGACCCTGTCCTGTTAAACCGCTGTATGGTCTTGACCACCGTGCTGCAGCTCAGTTTCAGGGTCTTGGCAATCTTCTTATAGCCTAGGCCATCTTTATGTAAAGCAACAATTATTTTTTTTCAGATCCTCAGAGAGTTGTTTGCCATGAGGTGCCATGTTGAACTTCCAGTGACCAATATGAGAGAGTGATAGCGATAACACCAAATTTAACACACCTGCTCCCCATTCAGTCCTGAGACGTTGTAACACTAACGAGTCACATGACACCAGGGAGGGAAAATGGCTAATTGGGCCCAATTTGGACATTTTCACTTAGGGGTGTGCTCACTTTTGTTACCAGTGGTTTAGACATTAATGGCTGTGTGTCTAGTTATTTTGAGGCGGACAGCAAATTTACACTGTTATACAAGCTGTACACTCACTACTTTACATTGTAGCAAAGTGTAATTTCTTCAGTGATGTCACATGGAAAGATATAATAAAATATTTACAAAAATGTGAGGGGTGTACTCACTTTTGTGAGATATTGTATGTTATAAATTGAGTTGCTGTTCAGTGAGTAAAATAAGTATTTTATCCCCCACCAACCAACAATAAGTCTGGCTCCCACAGACTGGCTACAGTATGTGCTCATGTGGTACACAGATTAGTCTTGTTAATTTAAAGGTTTTTCACCTTTTTAAGGTTTTTCACCTTAATGCATTCTATTCATTAAGGTGAAAAACCTCCTGTGATGCAGCAGCTCCCCTTTTACTTACCTGAAACCGGTCTTTCCAGCGATGGGGATGAGCACACCAGCTCCAACCAGTATCTCTGGCCTGATTGGATAGATTGATAGCAGTTGGCTCCTGCTGCTGTCAATCAAATCCAATGCCGTGGGAGCCGGGGGGCGGGTCGTTGTCGAGTTCTGCTGTCTGTGTCAATGGATGCAGCAGCAGGACAAGTGCCCGGACGAGTGCCCTGAGGGAGAGTGGCTCTCCAATGGGACACTCGAGAAGAGGAGGAGTCAGGAGCGCCGCTGAGGGACCCCAGAAGAGGAGGATCAGGGCCAAGAAAGTAAGTATGACAGTTTTTATTTATTTATTTATTTTTTTTATGGTATTTTTTAAAAGGAACCTTTACATATCCTTTAAGAAGGTGCTCCTAACGAAAATTTGTTATGTATATAAAAGACACCTGTCAATAGAACCTTTCTTCCATTCAAAGCTCACCATCATGGGCAAGATTAAAGAGCTGTCAAAGAACATCAGGGACAAGATTGTAGAACGCCACAAGACTGGAATCGGCTACAAGACCATCAGCAAGAAGCTTGGTGAGGAGGAGACAATTGTTGGAGTGATTATTTGCAAGAAGAAATACAAAATAACCATCAATCGCCCTCGGTCTGGAGCTCCATGCAAGATTTTGCCTCATAGGGTAAATATGATCATGAGAAAAGTGAGGGATCACCCCAGAACTACACAGGAAGAGCTTGTGAATGATCTCAAGGCCGTTGGCACCACAATCACCAAACTAACCATTGGTAACACAATACATTGCCATGGATTTAAATTTTGCAGCGCCCACAAAGTCCCCCTCCTCAAGAAAGCACATGTACAGGCCTGTCTGAAGTTTGCCAATGAACATCTAAATGATTCAGAGAAGGATTGGGAGAAAGTTCTGTGGTCAGATGAGACCAAAATTGAGCTCTTTGGCATTAACTTAACTCGCCATGGTTGGAGGAAGAAAAATGCTGACTATGACCCTAAGACCACCATCCCTACAGTCAAGCACGGAGGTGGAAACATTATGCTTTGGGGCTGTTTCTCTGCTAAAAGGTACAGGCCGACCTTGCCGCATTGAGGGGCCAATGGATGGGGCCATGTATTATAAAATCTTGGATGAGAACCTTCTTCCCTCAGCCAGAACACTGAAGATGGGTTGTGGATGGGTCTTCCAGCATGACAGTGACCTAAAACATACCGCTAAGGCAACATAGGAGTGGCTCAAGAAGAAGCACATTAAGGTCATGGAGTGGCCTAGTCGGTCCCCAGACCTTAAAGTGGTTGTAAACCCTTACAATCCACGTTTCACTACAGGTAAGCCTATAATAAGGCTTACCTGTAGCTACTCAGAAAATGCATGGTTTAGGAGATATCCCCTGTATCACATGCACACTGAAGTAATGGCACGTTCGTGTCATTGCTTTAGCTAGTGTGCCATTACTGGCGGCTCCCGTGCGCATACGCGGGAGTGACGTCATCGCGGCTCTGGCCAATCACAGCGCCAGAGCCCGTGATACCCGGAAGTAACTTCGGGAGCAATGTCGCCGGCCAGAGTTGTGTACTGGGACTGCTGCAGGGGGCTTCGATCTTTGTCTTGCAGGTTTTTTTTTTGTGTGTTTACAACCACTTTAATAATATAGAAAATTTATGGAGGGAGCTGAAACTTTGAGTTGCTAAGAGACAGCCAAGAAACCTTAAGGATTTAGAGATCTGTAAAGAGTGGACCAAAATCTCTCCTGAGATGAGTGCAAACCTGGTCACCAACTACAAGAAACGTCTTACCTCTATGCTTGCCAACAAGGGTTTCTTCACCAAAGTACCAAGTCATGTTTTGCATGGGGATCAAATACTTATTTTACTCACTGAACTGCAACTCAATTTACAACATTTGTATCATGAGTTTTTTCTGGATGTTTGGTTGATATTTTGTCTCTATCATTTAACCACTTCAGCCCCGGAAGAATTTACTCCCTTCCTGACCAGAGCACTTTTTGCGATTCGGCACTGCGTCATTTTAATGGACAATTGCGCGGTCGTGTGACGTTGCACCCAAACAAAATTTACGTCCTTTTTTTCCCACAAATAGAGCTTTCTTTTGGTGGTATTTGATAGCCTCTGCAGGTTTTATTTTTTGCGCTATAAACGAAAAAAGAGCCACAATTTAAAAAAAAACAACAAAAAAAAAAACAATATTTTGTACTTTTTGCTATAATAAATATCCCCAGTTTTTTCTATATACAAGTGATTTTGTCATTTTTTATGTTTAATTTATTTACAAATATTTCAAACAAACTTCTTTCACGTTGTCAATATGGGGTGTAAAATTTTGAGGAAAATAATGAATTTAATCCATTTTGGAATAAGGCTGTAACATAACAAATGTGGAAAAAGTGAAGCGCAAGTGAATACTTTCCGGATGCACTGTATCACCTCTATCTGTAGGGTGTACTTACTTTTTCACATGACTGGATGTCATTTTCATAAAACAGGTTATTATATAGAAGGGTTTTTTTTTTTCAAAATCTTTTTATTGGTTTTTAAAAAGAGAAACAAAAACAGATAAAGAGAACAAACAGTTAAACATACATTGATCTAATATGATGTCTATGTGATCCTTGCAGGAATCACGCTGTCACCTTATTCATGAAAAATATATTATGAAATCAGTCATAGCGGTACAGTTTACTGGGTCATGAGGTGGTGCTATGTGCAGTTGTACATGGTAAAATAGCATATTGTAGATTATTGTGTACACCTGGCACCTGCTTGGGAGCTACTTTGTGATTGGGGTCTACTGAGAGGCCTCTGAAGCGGTGGAGGGATCTGCCAGCCACTTAGACCAGACTTTGCTATATTTGTTGGGGCAGCCTCTGTTGTCATATGTGTCTTTATACAGAGGTAAGCTATTGTTAATTAATTGTTTCCACAGGGAGAGAGGAGGGGGGGTTGGTTTGCGCCAACTAAGGGCTATAGCTTTACGGGCATAGAACAGGAGCAATCCCACCAGTGTGCGTCCCGCCACCGTAGGAATTAGTTGTTCTACCAGGCCTAGTATGCAGATTGACATTGATGGTTGCAGTGGCACAGAGGTGATTTGTGTGATAAAGTCCAATATCTTCCTCCAGTATCCGACAATTGCCGGACAGGTCCAGAAGATGTGGGTGAAGTCCCCAGGAGTCCCACCACATCTCCAACATCCGAGAGGGGAGTCGGGGTTCATTTTGTGTAGTCTGAGAGGGGTAAAATATGCCCGATGGACTATCCTGAATTGGATCAGGCGATCTCTCAGAGAGACCAGGGAGCTAAATGGGAAATCCCATATGTCATCCCAGTCATCGTTGTCAAAATTGGGGATGTCATTGGACCATTTAGATCTTAGGGTTGGGTTTATCCAAAGGGGAGCATTGGGTGAGATTGCCTGTTGAGGGTATTTTTCTAATTTGAGACCTGCCCCCCATGCACGCAGTGTGGTGCGCACGGAGGGCGTCAGTGGATAAGGGGCTCGAGGGCCTCAAAAAAGCAAAAATTTGAGCGCCTCTAGGGATCCCAGCACTGCTGTCTCGACCTGGGTAGCTGGGTTGGAGGTGTCTGGATTGAGCCACCAAGCAGCTGTTACTAGCTGGGCGGCCAGATAGTACTTGTATAGATCCGGACACGCCAAGCCACCTTGGGAGGTCGGGCGTATCAGTGTTGACCAGCTGTATCTGGGGGATTGGGACCCCCATAGGAAAGAGGCGAGGAGGCGATGTAGTCGTATGAAAAAGGATTTAGGAATCCACTGTGGAGAGTGGCGAAATAAGTATGTAAATTTGGGGAGTATTTTCATTTTAAACAAATTAATGCTTCCCAACAGTGAAAGAGGCAACGATTCCCACGCCTTCAGCCGTTGCCGAGTCTCCTGAACCACCGGGGACAAGTTGAGGGGTAAGAACTCAGAAGCCTGCCTGGAGACCACCACCCCTAAGTATTTAAAATTCTCGACCCAATGTAGAGTGATGTCCGTGGGAGCTGTGTCACGGGCTGCAGGATCCACGGGGAACAGGAGAGATTTTGTGCAGTTAACCCTGAGGCCCGTGACAGAGGAGAAGGAGTTGAGGACCTGTAGGGCTCCCTCGAGTGATGGACCCGCGTCATTGAGGAAGAGTAGGAGGTCATCCGCATACAGGGCGACCCTCTCCTCCAGCCAGCCAACCCGCAGTCCCCTAATGTGAGGAGAGGTGCGAAGGGCCTCCGCAAGTGGCTCCATCGCGATGGCAAATAAGGCCGGAGAGAGAGAGGGCAGCCCTGCCGCGTGCCCCTGGATAGATGGAAGGACTGTGACAGGCCCCCTCCCAGCTTAATAGCCGAGGTGGGGTCACGGTAGAGGACCTTCATCCATTCAATGAAGATCAGGGGGAACCCCATCCTGCGGAGGACCTCCCAGAGAAAAGGCCACTCGACCGTGTCGAAGGCCTTTTCAATGTCCAGGGAGGCCACCACTCTAGATCCTTCATTGAGATGTTGTGCGTGTATGTTGGTGAACAGACGCCTCAAGTTAACGTCTGTCGCTCTATTGGCCATGAAACCAGTCTGGTCAGTCTCAATGATAGATGGTAGTAGGGGCTGTAGTCTCGTGGTTAGTAATTTGGTGAGGATCTTGAAGTCTGTATTAAGTAGGGCGATTGGTCTGTAGGCGGCACAGGATGTGGGGTCTGTAGACACTTTATGGATGAGAATGACATGGGCATGGCCCATGGAAGCTGGGAGGGCACCATCAGTCAAACATTGGGAATAGAGCTGGGCCAATTTGGGGGCCAATAGGTCCCCATGAGTTTTGTAGAACTCAATAGGTAGTCCATCTGGGCCCGGAGACTTTCCCGCGGGAAAGGACCTAATCGCTTTCAGTACCTCCTCCGGGGTAATCGGCCTCACTAGGGATTCTCTCTCCCCATCAGACAACCAGCCAAGTGCCAAGGGGTCCAGCCAAGGTGTGAGGTCCCGCGACTGGAAGTCCGATGGTAGCACTGAAGTATAGAGAGAGCTGTAGTACTGACGGAAGGCTTCAAGTATGTCTGGTAGGGAAGAGGCCGACCCTCCCGAAGGGGACACCACACTAGAGATCACCATCAGGGGTCTGTCATGTTGTGCCAGCATCGCCAGAAGGCGACCGTTGCGGTCTCCTTGTTCAAAAAAACGTTTTTTGTTGCGGTAAAGGTCAAGTCTGGTAACTTCGGTGAGGTGGAGGTGTAGCTCACGTTTAGCTGCATTGAGGGAGTCAAAGTGTGCGTCAGTGGGGTCAGCTGCATAGATGTCTGATTGGGATTGCGCAGTGGTCTGTAGGGCAGTAGTGGTAGCCGCTTGTTCTCTCCGGATCCCAGCAATAGAAGAAATGTATTGCCCTCTGGTAAAAGCCTTAAAGGCATCCCAGGTCACCGCTGTGGGGGAGGATCCCGTATTAAGATCCCAGTATTCCACTAAGCGTGGTGGAATGGTGTCTGCCAGGTCAGCATGAGAGATCCAATGGGTCCCCAGGCGCCAAAGGGAGGAGGAACGGGAGGACGGGGAGCGAACGGTAAGGAGTAGGGGGCAGTGATCTGAGAGTCCGCTGGGCAAGTATGAGGCATCAAGTACATCTGTCAGCATAGTCGGGTTGGCAAAGGCGAGATCGATGCGGGAGGAAGTTTTATGTGTATTGGAGAAACAGGAGTATGCTCTGGTCGTGGGATGTTTCCATCTCCACACCTCAGATACACCTAGCGCCTCTGCCCATGAGAGCAAGTCAGTAGAGAATTGTTTGGGGGGGGTAGGTCTGTCCAGGTCCGGGGCCAGAATGGCGTTGAAATCACCCATTAATAACAGTCTAGCAGGGCAGTATGGAGTGATTTTCCCTAGAATGGTGTATAAGGTGGAGGAGGAAAAAGGAGGGGGGATGTATACACCTACTACAATATACCGGACACCCCAGACAGTGAACACTATTAGTACATATTTACCCCGGGGGTCAGTGTGAACATGTTCCATCACACATGGGAAGGATTTACTAATCAGGATTGTGACCCCTCTGGCATATGTGGAATAGGAAGCATGGAAGGCTCTCTGGATCCATGGCTTTTTCAGCGGCAGTAGTTTGCTGCCCATAAGGTGCGTTTCCTGTAAAATTACTATATGCGGGGAGTGCAATTTGAGGTACTTGAAGAGTACCGCTCTCTTACATTTAGAATTGAGCCCCCGGACATTCCAGGACAGCGCACTGAAGGTGGGGGCGTCACGATATAGAAGGGGTTTTAATAACAATAATGTTCCACACATAGGTTTTTATTAGAATATCAAAAAAGATAATATGCATCTATGCCCAATAAACTGTATTTTTACTGCTGTCTGGGTCACCACTGGGGAGATTCACCCCCTCTATTTGTTCTGGTGACCTTTGTCATCAGCATAAAAATTATGAGAAATTCAATATTTTATATTTCTCACTATAACAGGTGGTGAGGAAAAACCTTACAATGGTGATACCTGTTCAGGTGACAACAATCTAATATAAGGTAACACTCCTGAACAGGTCAGGAAATAAAAAAATAAATAAATAAAAAACAAACAAAAAAAACAAAAAAACAACAACATGGTTTTCAGCCTATCCTTACCCTATTCAAAATGAAAAATAAATACATAATTTGTATCTATATACACTTTAAAGCTGAAATGTAATATATAATATTTTGCCTTCCAAATATCTTCATATCTAGACAGGTGAGAATACTTTTATACATGTAGAAGTAAAAGCTATTAGTAGTTGTTTCATATAGTACATATAACGCACCATTTGTTTTTTGGGGTGGAGTGTAAAATACAGGCAAATGGAAGAAACAATATGGGGGCATTGGAGGTAGGTCTGAAAATTGTGCCTTCATTATAATGCTGGTGGTACATTACCTGTGGTATGATGCTTCAATGGGCAGGTTTTCCTGGCATAGTGGTTTAGCCAGCCTTTGTCTCAGACTACGTTTCTCTCGCAAAACTGCCTCCAAGTGGCTGTTTAGTGTTTGCAGGGCCTCACATTTCTGACCTAGGATTTCCAAATACAACGGAATGTAAGTGCTGGAGGAACCTTGAGCAAATAGGATTTTTGGCCATAGCCAAGAATGTTTCCCATTGCCAATAACACAAATGCTCTTTAATTCTATTTTGGTGCAGATGTGGTTCCACATTTGGTTGTCAAAAAGATGGAGTGTATTTGCTGGGTTGTTATTAGTCAAACTATATTTTTTTGGTCTACTAGTTATTCAATCAGATATTGTTCACCCAAGATGATAAGATGCCCACCGAGAGATCTTGGCGAATTTGTGCAACTCATTGCCACCATTTCAAAAACTACCCTGGTGGTTGGTGACCACCTATAACTGTAAAATTTGGCCACAAATGCCCAAATCTGTTACAAATTGATAATTGACAGTTTATTCACTAATCTATTTACTCCATAAAAAAATGCCAGTGCAAAGAAGGGCCTCCATCTACCCTCAAATCCAAAGATATAGCAACCAACCCTGCCCTGAATACAGCCTTGAATATCAGTAATTTGTTAACGTTAAGGCAAACTGCTAAAAGCAAGTCTAAAAAATGTTTCAGCAGGGACTGAAAGTTATCATTAGGTCTTTCGCAGCTGAAATGCATTAGTAGACTCAAAGTCTTTAGCTGTTTGCCCGAACATGAAGAAATTATTGGAGCTCGTAGCTGTGTACAGGACTATTTGCTATATTTTTGCAAATGGAGCTGCATAGCCAAGAAGGAGACATACTTGGAGGCCTGGTTTACAGATGTATGGGCAGTTTAAAACAATGAATGGCAAATACAATGCAAAAGACCATCACAGCAACCTGATAACTTACTGAGGAAAAAGGGATGAGCGATGTCAGCAGTCTCTTTCTGAAGCTTCAGCAATTCTAGCTCTAGACTCTTCTGTTAGGCAGATAGAAAACAATGAGACATTATAGATTTATACACAAAGTGAAGCCAATCTCCAGGCAAACATACATAAAAAACCATTCCATACATCCAGTTATCTATTTATTGAAAAAAAGGCTCAGCAATATACACGCAGGATCAGAGCCTCTGATATTGCCTTTGACACTACCAGAAGTCACAGGTGATAAAACACAGAAGGTCTCTTTCCATCACAGCAAGGTAAAGGATTTGCAAATGCACCCTAATGTAGGCTTATGTGGGTACTTTAATTTCAGATGTTTATCATAATTGGCATGTGACAGGGTCACTTTAGGGCCTCATGAACATGGACGGCTTGAGGATTAAATCTGCGTATGACATATTCCCCAAATGCAGAATTTCTATGGAGGGGGGATAAAGTGTGTTTAGTGTGTTTACATTGATGCACAAAAAGTTTGAATTAAACCCTAGCATGCCCATCTACAGCCATTCACTTCTATGGCCAGCTGTATGCACTACCTGCATCTCCCTGGGCAGAGAATGCCAGGGTTTTATATTAAAGCCGTCTGTGCATGAGGCCCAGACGGCTTTAGTTTACTCAAAGAAAGCATATTGAATGCATTATGTTTTAGCTTGTAACAAGTCCTTTTTAGGTCAGCAAAGTGAGAGGATGAGAATATGACTCTGTTCTCACTGAGACTATAAGTCCAGCAGAGAGTCATGATAGATTCGGATAGCTCCGCTCGGGACTACGAGTGGAGCTGAAAGTGAACGAGAGCCGCCAAGAAGAGCCGAGGACCGGCTCTGTGTATTTCGGCGCCGGCGGCGCCATTTTCAAATCGCGGTCTCGATTTTGAAGCCCTGGATGGCAGGGATAGAGGATCGAATGCTGCACTGGGGCAAGGCTGCACTGGGGAAGGCTGCACTGACAAGGCTCCACTGACGAAGGCTGCACTGGGGAAGGCTGCACTGGGGAAGGCTGCACTGGGGAAGGCTGCACTGGGGAAGGCTGCACTGACAAGGCTGCACTGGGGAAGGCTGCACTGACAAGGCTGCACTGGGGAAGGCTGCACTGACAAGGCTCCACTGGGGAAGGCTGCACTGACAAGGCTCCACTGGGGAAGGCTGCACTGACAAGGCTCCACTGGGGAAGGCTTCACTGACAAGGCTGCACTGACGAAGGCTGCACTGGGGAAGGCTGCACTGGGGAAGGCTGCACTGGGGAAGGCTGCACTGGGGAAGGCTGCACTGGGGAAGGCTGCACTGGGGAAGGCTGCACTGGGGAAGGCTGCACTGGGGAAGGCTGCACTGACAAGGCTGCACTGACAAGGCTGCACTGGGGCAAGGCTGCACTGAGAAGGCTGCAATGATGGGCATTTAAATGTAAGTTTTTTTCCCTTCAACTTCCCTCCTAAAAGTTTTTTTTTCCTTAAAATTCCCTCCTAAATTGGGGTGCGTATTATACGCCGATAAATACGGTATTTACAGGCTATGAGGCTATGACACTCACAATTGGTTTGCACGGATCATTTGATGTATTGAGGCCCAGATCTGGGGAAGGGTAAAGAAACATTTCTGCAGCATTGAAGGTCCCATTGAGCACTGTGGCCTCCATATCCGTAAACAGAAGAAGTTTGGAACCACCCAGACTCTTCCTAGAGCGGGCTGCCAGGCCAAACTGAGCATTCGAGGGAGAAGGGACTTAGTCAGGGAGGTGACCAAGAACCCAATGGTGACTCTGGCAGAGCGCCAGCGTTTCTCTGTGGAGAGAGGAAAACTTTCCAGAAGAACAACCATCTCTGCAGCATTCCACCAATCAGGCCTGTATGGTAGATTGGCCAGACGGAAGCTACTCCTCAGTAAAGGGCACATGATAGCCCGCCTGGAGTTTGCCATAAGGCACCTGAAGGACTCTTAGACCATGACAAACACAATTCTCTTGTCTGATGAAACAAAGATTGAGTTCTTTGGCCTGAATGGCAAGCATGTCTGGAGCAAACCAGGCACCGCTCATCACCTGGCCAATACCATCCCTACAGTATGGTGGTGGCAGCATCATGCTGTGGGGATGTTTTTCAGCGGCAGGAACTGGGAGACTAGTCAGGATCGAGGGAAAGATGAATGCAGCAATGTACAGAGACATCCTTGAAGAAAACCTGTTCCAGAGCAATCTGGACCTCAGACTGGGACGAAGGTTCATCTTCCAACAGGACAAGGACCCTAAGCACACAGCCAAGATAACAAAGGAGTGGCTACAGAACAACTGTGAATGTCCTTGAGTGGCCCAGCCAGAGCCCAGACTTGAACCCGATTGAACATCTCTGGGGAGATCTGAAAATGGCTGTGCACAGACGCTCCCCATCCGAACTGATGGAGCCTGAAAGGTCCTGCAAAGGAGAATGGGAGAAACTGCCCCAAAATCGGTGTGCCAAGTTTGTAGCATCATACTCGAAAAGACTTGAGGCTGTAATTGGTGCCAAATGTGTGTCAAAGTATTGAGCAAAGGCTGTGAATACTTATGTACATGTGATTTTTTTTGTTTTTTTATATTTAATAAATTTGCAAAGATTTCAAACAAACTTCTTTCACATTGTCATTATGGGGTATTGTTTGTAGAATCTTGAGGAAAATAATTAATTTAATCCATTTTGGAATAAGGCTGTGAACATAACAAAATGTGGAAAAAGTGAAGTGCTGTGAATACTTTCTGGATGCACTGTATAAACCCCATAATTGAATGTTTATTTGTTCCATTTTAGTCTGTTAAATACAACATTGAAAGTGTTTTGTTATATCTGTTCAATTAAAATACCTGTTGATCCTGACAGAAATCATGTGAGCCAAAAACCTCCTGTGCTCTCTGCTTAGTGTTATCAGTTACAATGTTCCCTGTTCCCACTGTGGGCTAGAAATTGTCCCCCCATGTTATGTAGGAGATACGAGGGGGAGATGTCCTGTAGTCCTACATTTCCTGTCTTAGGTAGACAACACTACCCCTCCATACACACAGTACAGTGAGTAAGCATCAGCCATTGACAAGAATTGTGTTACTGGCAGGTTCACAAAGGACACAAAGCCTGACAACAAAGAAAACTAATGCTGCCAACACATCCAAGGACTGGTAAGCTTTAGTACATTTCATTTTTTGATATACTTTAATGACTGAACAGAACAAACAGATGAACACCGGATAAATGGCAAACAGGATTTCACCTCTCTAATCTCAGCCTTGAGTGAAGAAATCCTCTCCAGCTCATCTACACGACTGAAGAATGAAGTCTCCTCCCGTGCGTGGTCCAGGACATCCTAGAAAAGGAGTTTATAATATACAAGGTTATACTAACACAGCATTAAAATCAGTCCTCATCCACTAAAGACACTCCTTATCATTGATCGGTAACAAGCATACAACACAAGCATGAAGAAAAGTGTTGCAAATCCACATGTATAACTTTCTGCCTCCAATAATGTGAATGTGAGAAATGTTTAAAGGGAATATAAAATGATATGATTTTTTTTTTTCAGATTTTTACCCTTACCTAACTGATTTCTTGTGGTTGTCCAGACAGGTTCAGTCTCTCTTGGACTGAACTCTTCACCTGTAGACCTTCAAGGTTTCAACCCAATGGGTTGAACGGGGGGGGGGGGGGGGGGGGACGGGGGGGGACTGACAGCTCTAGTCAGAGCCGCTGTACTAACTATCCAATGTTAGTACAGTGATCCCCCCTGCTGTGCTATTGTGTTCTAACAAGGACCCCCCCCCCCCTTGCCAAAACAATCCGGTCAGCCCTGATTGGGAGCCAGTCAGCTGCTGGTTTTCCAGCATGCTCATCTGACAGAAGTTTGCCAAATGGCTGGCTTCTATTGGACCGGGTGCCATGCACCCGGGCTGAATGTCGGCCGGTTTCTATTGAACCAGTCAATGTTATCCGACATGTGTACGGGGCTTTGGGTGGGGTTATATAAATATGAAAATGCCTTCATGGGTGTCAGTCTGAAGAAGTGAGTGTTTCTAAGCAGGCTACATTTGCATGCAGATCACCCCGGGTAATATCTGTGTGTGATGCTGAGCTTTCCCTAACTGAAAGAGCTGAAATCCAATGCATGAAAGGAGCAGGCCAGGGACAGTAAAGCTGGGAAGAAGGAGCTAGATGGTGCTGGATGTCCTCAAGCCAGGAAATGAGGTGGGCTCTATCTAACTTGCCGCGTCTAATGCACACTGTGAGCTTATTTATTTCCATTTAGACATTGGCTGGGGAATTCCCCAGATGACAGATGAATGGAGCCAGGGACAAGACATTGGTTGCGTGGAAGTCAGTGCCCACTGGTGTCCTGGTAACCACGAGCCCTGTGTGGGAAACAGTCACATACATGACACCTTCCCAGCCCAGACATGGCCCACCCTGAGCACTGCTACAGTGGGGGAAATAATTATTTAACCCCCTGCAGATTTTGTAAGTTTGCCCACTTACACAGAAATGAAGGGTCTATCATTTTTATCATAGGTGTATTTTAAATGATAGAGACAGAATATCAACCAAAAAACCAGAAAAAGCACATAAAACAAATGCTATAAATTAAGTTGCAGTTCAGTGAGTAAAATAAGTATTTGATCCCCAAGCAAAACATGACTTAGTACTTGGTGGAGAAACCCTTGTTGGCAAGCACAGAGGTAAGATGTTTCCTGTAGTTGGTGACCAGGTTTGCACACATCTCAGGAGGGATTTTGGTCCTCTCTTCTTTACAGATCTTCTCTAAATCCATAAGGTTTCTTGGCTGTCGCTTGGAAACTCGAAGTTTCAGCTTCCACCATATGTTTTCTATAGGATTAAGGTCTGGGGACAGACTAGGCCACTCCATGACCTTAATGGGCTTCTTCTTGAGCCACTCCTTTGTTGCCTTGGTGATATGTTTTGGGTCATTGTCATGCTGGAAGACCCATCCATGACCCATCTTCAGTGTTCTGGCTGAGGGGAGAAGGTTCTCATCCAAGATTTTTCAATACATGGCCCCATCCATGTGGCAAAGTCAGTCTCTACATTTAGCAGAGAAACAGCCCCAAAGTATAATGTTTCCACCTCCGTGCTTGACTGTAGGGATTGTGTTCTTAGGGTCATAGTCAGCAATTTTCTACCTCCAAACACGGTGAGTCGAGTTAATACCAAAGAGCTCAATTTTGGTCTCATCTGACCACAGCACTTTCTCCCAATCCTTCTCCAAAGTATTTAGATGTTCATTGACATGACTGTACATGTTCCTTCTTGAAGAAGGGCACTTGCCGTGTTTGGAGGAAGAAAAATGCTGACTATGACCCTAAGAACACCATCCCTACAGTCAAGCACGGAGGTGGAAACATTGTACTTTGGGGCTGTTTCTCTGCTTAAGATACAGGCCGACTTTTCCGCATTGATGGAGCCAATGGACAGGGCCATATATTGTAAAATCTTGGATGAGAACCTTCTTCCCTCAGCCAGAACACTGAAGATGGGTCATGGATGGGTCTTCCAGCATGACAATGGCCCAAAACAAAGGCAAGGCAGCAAAGGAGTGTCTCAAGAAGAAGCACATTACGGGCATTATTCCTCCCACTGACACCAATGATGGACACTATTCCTTCCACTGTCACCAATGATGGGGCACTATTCCTTCCACTGTCACCAATGATGGGGCACTATTCCCCCCACTGGCACCAAAGATGGGGCACTATTCCTTCCACTGTCACCAATGATGGGGCACTATTCCTTCCACTGGCACCAAAGATGGGGCACTATTCCTCCCACTGACACTAATGATGGGGCACTATTCCCCCCACCGACACCAATGGTGGGGCACTATTCCTCCCACTGACACTAATGATGGGGTATTATTCCTCCCACTGAAACCAAAGATGGGACATTATTCCTCCCACTGACACTAATGATGGGGCACTATTCCTCCCACTGACACTAATGATGGGGCACTATTCCCCCCACTGACACCAATGGTGGGGCATTATTCCTCCCACTGACACCAATGATGGGCACTATTCCCCCCACTGACACCAATGATGGGGCACTATTCTTCCCACTGACACCAATGATGGGGCACTATTCCTCCCACTGACACCAATGATGGGCACTATTCCTCCCACTGACACCAATAATGGGCACTATTCCTCCCACTGACACCAATAATGGGCACTATTCCTCCCACTGACACCAATGATGGGCACTATTCCTTCCACTGACAGTAATGATGGGGCACTATTCCTCCCACTGACACTAATGATGGGGCACTATTCCTCCCACTGACACTAATGATGGGGCACTATTCCCCCCACTGACACCAATGGTGGGGCATTACTCCTCCCACTGACACCAAAGATGGGACATTATTCCTCCCACTGACACCAATGATGGGCACTATTCCTCCCACTGACACCAATGATGGGGCACTATTCCTCCCACTGACACCAATGATGGGGCACTATTCCTCCCACTGGCACCAATGATGGGGCACTATTCCCCCCCCCCTGACACGAATGATATGTGGATGAGTGTAGCTGTAGCCCATGTCAGGGGGTGTGAGTACCTGTGTCAGCACTCCGGCTCCCAGACACCTCTCTATCAGAGAAGACGCCGCAGTGGCCTGCACTGGACACCACGGATTGGCCGCCATCGTGTGTCACCTCCAATGTAGAAAGTACACCCGGGAGACAAACCCAGCGCTCACTGGGCGGAGGACCAATCACAGAGCGAGGCTGGAAGTGTCCCTCTCGGCGCGCCGTACCGGCGCCATGTTGTGATTGGCGGAGCCGGCTGGAGGAGGGCGTGGGGAGGAGTTGTTGCCGGAAGTAGCTGTGTGTGGAGTTATAGTTACTCGGCGCTCCCAGTGTGGAGCGGGCAGCCGGGCAGCTCACGTCATAGACCGCTATACTTTTACTGGGTACTCGGTGTAGTCCTGTGTGTATGGTGGCCGCTCAGACCGGTATAGCTACGTGTCACCCGCCCTTCTCCGAGCTTCTTCCCCGCTGAGGATCCCTAATCTGGTGGTGGAGTGCTCCCCTCATCTGCAGTACTGCATTCCTCCATCAGAGGGCACCCCACACTCTGAGACCCCTCCACAGGTGAGTAGTGACATTGTATAGGAGTCCTCCAGTCATCCTGTACTATGATATGGGAGGCTCATGTAGTGACCCCTCTCCCTGTCTGTCTCTTACTTTTCTTGGAGTTCTCCTTTAACCTGTTGCTGATCATGTGACACATATATGTGCGGTGGTGGGGGTGGCGAGTTGTAGCTCACACACTGCACATTTGGCTACCCGCTGGACTGCGCATGCGTGATGCCGCCATATGTGTTCCAACACGGTGGTGATCTGCGCGTGCGCAGAATTTTGTGGCCACGCCCCTGAGTCCAGGTTCAAGCTCTGCCATCCAAGTGGACATAGAGTTAGAATATAATTATGCCGAGTGAAGCGATGCCTTGCCTGAAGTGTGGCGAGCGGCCCTGTGGCAAAGTGGTGTCTTACAACAGCGTTGGAATGCATATGGCGGCGTCGTGCATGCGCGCTCCATAGCCAAATGTGATGGGTCGCCATTATTGACGAAACAGCGGCCGAGATTTCTGTACTGAGAGAGCGCTCACTGAGCTCTATCACCCAGGTGACCGCGCTGTCACAGACACTCTATGATTTGGAGGATGAGCTTCTGATAATGTGATAGCCAATCCCAGCAACGGAGATCGAGAAGTCCGTCCCACCTCCTAGTGTTCAGTCCAAGGTGACAGGAAGGGGTTAAAGAAGTGTCCTTATCCTTTTTCTCCCTTTACCCTGACCTAACCATTGCCACCCTCCCCCCTCCACTGATATGTACTTACCTCTATCTGGCCTCCTGTGATTGTTTACATCCAGTTCTGAAAGTCTTACGCCTGCCATACATGGTCTGAAATTTGGTTGATTCAGCAGGAAACAGACAAATTAAGATCCATGTCCGGTAGAGCTGCACAATTCTGGCCAAAATGAGAATCACAATTTTTTTGTTTAGAATAAAAAGATCACGATTCTTGCAACGTAAAATATTTCACATTATACAAAAGAAAAAAGAGAGAAAAAAAAAAGGGCTAACTTTACTGATTAGTGTTGTGTTTTTTTTTTTTTTTATTTTATTCATTAAAGTAATTTTTTCCAAAAAAATTGCACTGCGCAATTACAGTGTGACATAAAAAAATATTGCAACAACCACCATTTTATTCTCTATGGTGTCTACTAAAATATATATATATATGTGTGTGTGTGTTTGGGGGTTCTAAGTAATTTTCTAGCAAAGGAGCAAAAGAAATAAATTAACTTTGTCTGAAAGTGCACTTATCCTTCAAAGTGGAACTAAAGGTGTTAATACTTACATGTCCAGCGATCCCTCACTAGACCTGGCATCTTCTTCTTAGTGCCGGTCTTCGGGCCTCTTCATTGGCTAGCAGGAGATGACATCACTCATGTGCATGCGCAGGAGCCTGTCATCCTGGCACTCAGAGACTGGTACGGCATCAGCAGTTCAGAAGACGGTGAGTAGGTAGGTAGGGGCATTTTTTTGCAGAAGCGACAGTTCATGTCCCTTCTGCAATAAGAAATTACCTGTTGTCTGTTGCTTACAATGGAACTTTAGTTCTGCTTTAAATCACTCGCCCGCCTACTTATGAGTTTTTTTTTTTTTTTCCCTGTAAGTCTGTTATTTTCAACTTCCGTTATCAGACCAAGCTGTCTAGCAAAAGTGCCAGTTAGAGGGTTGAGACAAACCTTTTACCATTGACAAGGGTGCTTACAATGGTCAGCTTTTGTTCATTTATATAAAACCTTTACCCCAAAAGGAAAAAAAATGGTTAAAGTGGAACTAAACCAATACATTTAAAGTGGATGTAAAACCTCACATATACCCAGTGAAGTGAACAGCCTCAGATGATACACAGGGCTGAAACAAATCCTCCTACATAAGTCTTAAGCCTTGTACACACGGTACAAAAATCAGAAGGGGATTGTCGTTTGACAGGCTGTTGTCCGAAGTTCTTACCGTTAGTACGCTCCTTTCAACAATTTTTTTTCCAATTTTCGGTCAACAAATGTTGGCTGACAGGCTAGTAAATTTTTGTCAAACGACAGCTCCACGTCACATTTTCAGATGGTCAGTACACAAATCCGTCACACAAGTCAAAAGTACAAACACGCATGCTCGGAATCAATGCTCACCAAACGCAAAATTAGCAGAGGAGGCCCAAAGGGTATCGCTCAAGAGCTGAAATTCCTTGTAGTACGTCACTACGTTCATGATTGTGGCACGACAATTTGTGTAACGTTGGTATGCAAGACAAGATCCTGGCACACGCCCTTTTGACAAAAATCAGACGCTCGGTTGTCCAATAATTGTACCGTGTGTACGAGGCTTTACTTGTTTATCTGCAGTCTTCTTCTCCCTACACCCATTCAAAGGGGCAGAATAATGATAAAATTCTTCTCCATCTGTTAGTATCACAGAGGAGGGGGCGGAGAGCTGCAGTTAGTGTGTGAAAGCTGATTGGAGGAAACCAAAAATCCAGAAAAAACACGTAAAACAAATACTGTAATTTTGAAGCTTCAGTTCAGTGAGTAAAATAAGTATTTGATTCCCCATCAACAAACAATAATTCTGGCTACAGTATGTGCTCATGTGGTACACAGATTAGTCCTGTCAATTTAAGAAGCTGCTCCTAACGACAACTTGTTATGTGTATAAAAGACACCTGTCCACAGAATCTTTCTTCCATTCAAACTTCACTATCATGGGCAAGACCAAAGAGCTGTCAAAGGATGACAGGGACAAGATTGTAGACCTGCACAAGGCTGGAATGGACTACAAGACCATCAACAAGAAGCTTGGTGAGAAGGAGACAACTGTTGGACCAACTTTTCACAAATGGAAGAAATACAGAATAACCATCGATCTCCCTCGGTCTGGAGCTCCATGCAAGGTTTTGCCTCATGGGTAAGGGTGATCATGAGAAAAGTGAGGGATCAGCCCAGAACTACACAGGAGGAGCTTGTGAATGATCTCAAGGCAGTTGGGACCACAATCACCAAACAAACCATTGGTAACAAAATACACTGCCATGGATTAAAATCTTGCAGTGCTCGCAAGGCCCCCCTCCTCAAGAATGCACATGTACAGGTCTGTGAACATCTAAATGATTCAGAGAAGGATTGGGAGAAAGTGCTGTGGTCAAATGAGACCAAAATTGAACTCTTTACTTGACTCGCCGTGTTTGAAGGAAGAAAAATGCTGACTATGACCCAAAGATCACAATCCCTACAGTCAAGCACAGAGGTTGAAACATTATGCTTTGGGGCTGTTTATCGGCTAATGGTACAGGCCCACTTTGCCGCATTGGGGGAGCCAATGGACAGGGCCATGTATTGTAAATCTTGGCTGAGAACCTTCTTCCCTCAGCCAGAACACTGAAGATGGGTTGTGGATGGGTCTTCCAGCATGGCAATGACCCAAAACATATTGCTAAGGCAACAAAGGAGTGGCTCAAGAAGAAGCACATTAAGGTCATGGAGTAGCCTAGCCAGACTCCAGACATTAATCCTATAGAAAATTTACGGAGGGAGCTGAAACTTCGAGTTGCCAAGTGCAAGAAACCTTAAGGATTTAGAGAAGATCTGTAAAGAATTGTGGACCAAAATCCCTCCAGAGATTTGTGCAAACCTGGTAACCAACTACAAGAAACATCTTACCTCTGCACTTGCCAACCAGGGTTACTCCACCAAGAACTAAGTCATGTTTTGCTTGGGGATCAAATACCTATTTTACTCACTGAACTGCAACTTAATTTTCTAGCCTTTGTATCAGGTGTTTTTTTCTGTATTTATTTTTGGTTGATATTCTGTTTCTATAATTTAAAATACACTTATGATAAATATAGACCCTGCTTTGTTCAGATTTCATGACTGAGGTTTACAACCACTTTAATGATTCCCCAAAACCATTACATTCCAGGCACACCTTGAATAACTGTCACAGTTCTTTGTGCTCTCAACCAAACTGTCAATTCATCAAATGTCTGGTGTCATAACTGATCACAAGTGCAGCATCATAGCAAATGCAGCTGAAATGGAGAGGTTGGCAGCATCCTTGGCTGTAAGGCTTCGTTTCCACTAGTGCGAGTTGTCATGCGACTTTGGACACAGTCGCGTGACTAGTCACAGCCCATTGATTTCAATGGCACCTGTTCCCATCTATGCGACCTTAAAGTTGCAGTGACTTTGACAAGATTCCTGCACTACTTTGATGTGACTTTTGGTGCAACTTTGATCCAGAGACTGTAAAGTTGGATGAAAGCTGCACTCAGTAACATCAAAGTTGCACACCAAGTCGCACGACTTTGGGATCACAATAGTGGAAAACTTAGCCTAAGACTTCATTCACACAGGGCGTACTATACCTGTGTTTACCCGCACAGGTGTTCCTTGCAGGCAGTCCCATTGATGTCTATTGCAACACAGTGGCTGCACAGCATCTGTGTGGGTACATTTCCCCGAACACAGTGTGAATTTGGGGACACACACCCACACAGATGTCTTTTTGGGACACACAGCTGTGTCCCAGTAGACATTGGAACTGCCTGGATGGGGATGCATGAAACACTTCTGTGTCCCTGTGTGTGTAAACATGCATGCGGTATAGTACGCCCTGTGTAAATAAACCTGCTCCTCCTTTAGGCCTTATTTCCACGTTTAAAAGCGTTAGCTGCAGTTCAGGTTTAATTCACTAGACAAGTCCATTTAAATCTACTAGTGCATCTATCACTACCCTCTCCTCATACTGACAATGCTGCTATCTGAGGGGGTCCCCATTGCACCTCTATCCAGAGCGGAGACACCAAAAGACAAGAGGCGTGTTACTGGCCAGATCACCAGGTGAAAATAAAGTGAAAAAGCCTAAAAAAGAAAACGAATGCTGCCACCACAACTAAGAACTGATAAGCAGCAATATATTACATTTTTGTTTTTGGGTTTTATACTTCTTTAATAGTGGTGTATTTCTGTAGACACTGATGCAGATCAGATCATTGTTGCACTCACTAATCCTTATTATTAATCTGCTCTGTTTGATGGTCGGTCATTTTAGTATCATTTCTCCTAATCACTTTAAGACCCCTTTTCACACTGGAGGCATTTTTCAGGTGCTTTAGTGCTACAAATAGCGCCTGAAAAAAGCGTCATCTGCAATCCCAGTGTGAAAGCCAGAGATTTTTGCGGCGCCGATAAGCGCCGCAAAAATAGCAGTAAAGTGCTGCTAAAACGCCGCCAGTGTGGAAGGGCTCTAATTGATGATCTGGTTGCATGCACTGGTTTCGTGAATAGGTTAATAAAAGCAGATTCTTGTCCAGAATGCTAATGGGTTTCCTGGAACACCTAAAATATTTATCCTATAATAATGGAATATAACATGCAGCACTCAAGGATTAATTGTCTCTCATACAAGGAAAAGCTTCTTAGTCATCAGCTTGTAATCAGCTGTTCTTACTGCCCCTAATGACATCTGCACAGCCGAAATCCCATAATGCACCATGACCGCTCTGTGCAGTTGTGTACAGTAAATACCTGGGTGTGCATAGATGTCCAGGTATGCAGGAACTACTTTTAGCCAACCATAGAGGGTTTTTCATGTATAAAGCAAGCTTTTGAATACTTGCCTATCCTCTAAAGAATGCAGATCAGTTCATATGTGTGGCTGACTTTTTTTTTTTTTTGTTAACCACTTGACCTCTGGATGATCCCCCCCCCCCCCCCCTTTTCATGCCCTGGCCATTTTTTGCTATACGGCACTGCGTTACTTTAACTGACAATTGTGCAGTCATGCAACACTGTACCCAAATAATATGTCATTTTTGTTTTCCCCACAAATAGAGCTTTTATTAGATCACCTCTGCGTTTTTTTTTTTTTTTTTTTTTTTTTGCACTATAAACAAAAAAAGACCGACCATGTTCAAAAAAAATATATATATATTTATTTTTTACTTTCCTTCTTCCTTTTTTTTAATCAAGTAATTTTATCTAATCAATGTTTGACTATACAAATAAGCTACAACAGAAGTGTATCACAAAGAAAAGTTTCTGATAAAAACAAACCGCTTTTCACAGACTAACTGAAATAGTTAATGGCAAATACCCATATCTACCAAAAAAAAGTGTACATACTTATGGACTTACTAGTCTTGTAGAAAACGGTTGTCAACAACTTTGAATATTCTCAACACTTAGGGCCATCAGTCCCAAAGTAAAAAGTCCAAAGTGTGTGCATAAAAGGCAAAGTCCAAGAAAACACGTGAAAATGGTAGGTGAATCTTCTATCATGCAGAACGACTAAATGCGACTTCACCAGTGATGGATCCAAGGAATGAAAATGAGGAGGTACTCTTACCGGATAATGTGGACCTAGATGTCAACAACACTAGGTCAGTCAGGCTTAGATGATCGAATCAATGGCTCCCTCCGTTGGAAATGGAAGTCTGGGTCTCCACAGATGTCACCGAACAGCCTCATGGAGCTCTACAGGACTGGAAGTAGAGCGTATCCAGGGAAACGCATCACAGCAACTCTCCCCGAAATAAGTGTATATGAAAGAAGAGAGGGTGGGGGGGCTCCAATAGTATAGATCAATAATGTAGGTTTATTAAAACTAATGAAATATAAAAAGTGATCACAATAGTAAAAGCAATGTAGGGAGCAGATAGCATAACCCGACGCGTTTTGTCCAATAGGGACATCAACAGGGGCATATGCCCCCCCTCTCTTCTTTCATATACACTTTTATTTCGGGGAGAGTTGCTGTGGTGTGTTTCCCTGGGTCCGCTCTACTTCCAGTCCTGTAGAGCTCCATGAGGCTGTTCGGTGACATCTGTGGAGACCCAGACTTCCATTTCCATCGGAGGGAGCCATTGATTCGATCATCTAAGCCTGACTGACCTAGTGTCGTTGACATTTAGGTCCACCTTATCCGCTAAGAGTACCTCATCATTTTCATTCCTTGGATCCATCACTGGTGAAGTCGCACTTAGTCCTTCTGCATGATAGAAAATTCACCTACCATTTTCACGTGTTTTCTTGGACTTTGCTCTTTGTGCACACACTTTGGACTTTTTACTTTGGGACTGATGGTCCTAATTTGGGTTAATTTCCCATAATTGCTTTTCTTTTTTTGCACTTTCCACAGAGCATACATCATGTTAGCGCTACATTTCTTTATAGTTTTTGTTTAAATTTTGGTCACATTTTGTGTAGCAGCTGTCATTATATATTGATATTTGCGCAGTATTTTTCACTTTCCTTATTCTCAACACTTGCAGGGTATGGATCATTGTATCTTAAACACCCAATAACTCCCTTCTGACGTTACCCACCATCCACCTTATTTTTTTTTTTTTTTTTACTTTCTGCTATAAAACATATCCAATTAAATTATTATTATTTTTTTTTTTTTTTTAAATCAAATTTTTTTCATAAATTTTAGGCCAATATGTATTCTGCTACATATTTTTGGTAAAAAAAATCCAAATGATGGCTTATACAAACGTTATAGCATCTACTAACTATGGTATATATTTATGGATGTTTATTTAAAAAAAAAATTTTTTTTTTTTTTTTTTTTTTTTTACTAGTAATGGCGGTGATCAGCAATCGCACACTAACTGCCACTTTTGACACTTTGCAGGAACCAGTGACAGGAATACAGTGATCAGTGCTAAAAAATATGCACTGTCACTGTACTAATGACACTGGCTATGGTGCTGCACATCTAAACAGTTATGGCATTAGCCATTTGATGGTTTGACAGTTTGGTTGAGGACGCAAGCAAATGTGATGGTTAGGAATCCCGTCAGTCCAGGAATGTAAATGTTTTTTTAAACCGTTAAATCGATGGGTTTTTTTTTCACTTTATGATTTACTGCTATTCAGGGGCTCTGGGATTCAGCAAAAGGGCAGCCTCCAGCAAGAAACAGTAACAATGCTGGAGGCAATTTACAGCACACACTAGTTTTGGTAGCATAATTATTAACGTGGAATGTATGTTCCTTGCTAAAGAACATTATTTTTTATCAAGTTGTTATGGCTGAAGTTTCGCTTTAACTCTCTTCTCTTCTTCCTTTTTTTTTTTTTTTTTTTCTATACATTTTAATAAATAATTTGGTAACTTATCTAATGTAGTAATTTCCCTTTGTGATTAATAAAGTATTCTGAATCTAAATCTCATAGTTTAATTTGGTGGATTGAAGGCTTTGGGGTCGGTATCCCGAGCCAGTGAGGCCTTACTGCATAGCACCATGCTGTCAGTTTAATACTGGGATCTTTCTGATAGAAGGCTATGGCCTTATTAGTGAGCTGCTGCTGCTGCTTCATTTTCCAATAAAAACCTATACTGGGTCATTGACCAAGCAGTACTGCTTAACTGCAGTGTGGAAAAAAGTGAGGTCAAAGACCTGGCTGTGCTGCCTCGTTGGTATAACTGGATCACAAAATCAGCCTAAAAGAATTACAAATCTTTCGGTCAGTATCTTGCATTATCACATATATGGGTTTCTGCTGTTTATTTCGCTGTTTGCTTAAGGTTCAGCTTTAATAAAGCATGTGCATAAATATCAGCTAATTGCAGGCTTGTGATGGATAATAGGATTTTTAAAACCGCTTACCTGTAAAATCCTTTTCTTGGGAGTATATCACGGGACACAGAGCCTTTGATAATTACTCAGTCGTTAGTTACCATCAGGTGATTGGACCCTGGCAACCCTAATTACAAGGCGAGTTCCTCTCCTGTATAACCCCTCCCATATGGAGAGTACTTCAGTTTTGTAGCAAAGCAATAAGTATCCCAACGTATAATCCCGAAGAGGGTCGGGAGCTCTGTGTCCCGTGATGTACTCCCAAGAAAAGGATTTTACAGGTAAGCTGTTTTAAAAATCCTATTTTCTTGTTCATACATCATGGGACACAGAGCCTTTGATAATTACTAAGTGGGATGTCCCAGAGCAATGCCCAAACTTGAGGGGAGGGAGACAGATCAGAAACACAGACCGCCATCGGACGGGAGGACCTTTACTGCTGCCTGCAGCACACTGCGCCCGAAGGTGGCATCCTTGTGCCCTCTTACATCCACCTGATAGAATCTAGTGAATGTATGGACCGAAGACCAAGTTGAAGCCTTGCAGATCTGAGCCATAGAGGCCTGGTGATGCACTGCCCAAGAACACTAACTGCTCTAGTCGAGTGCGCTTTAACCTGAAAAGGAGGAACTTTCTTCTTCAAACCATAAGCCTGAATAATAACCTGTCGAATCCATCTAGAGAGAGTGGACTTTGACACTGCCTGGCCCTTTTTGGGGCCTTCTGGCAGTATAAATAGACAATCAGTCTTTCGTATCTGAGCCATTGCCTGCAGATAGATTTTGACTGCTCTTACAACATGTAAAGAGTGTAACAACTTCTCTGCGGACTGCAGAACTGGAAAAAAGGACGTTAGGACCACATCTTGATTTAGATGGAATCCTGAAACCACTTTAGGCAAAAAGGTCGGGTGAGGACGCAACACCCACCCTGTCTTTGTGAAAAATCAAATATGGCTCCTTACATAAAAGAGCTGCTAATTCCGATACCCTCCTGGCTGAGGATATGGCTACAAGAAAAAACAATTTCTTTGTCAAAAGAACCAAAGGAGCATGGTGCAATGGTTCAGAAGGTTGTTTCTGTAAAACGAACAAAACCAAATTTTAAATCCCACGGGCACAGGGGAGGCTTAACTGGAGGATTCAAACGTAGTGACCCTTGATCAAAGGCCCGGATCAGGGAATGAGAGGCAAGCGGTCTTTGAAAAAAATACAGACAAGGCCGTAATCTGGCCCTTGATAGTGCTCAAGGCAAGCCTCATTTCTATGCCTAATTGAAGAAAGGCAAGAATCCTGCTAATGGCATACCTTCTAGGATGCCACCCCCTGGATTCACACCAGGAAACATATGCCTTCCAGATTCTGTAATAGATGAGCCTGGAGGCCGACTTCCTAGCATTAACCTGAGTGGATAGGACTGGACCCAAGAGCCCACGGCTCTTCAGGATGTGGGTCTCAACAGCCAAATCGTCAAATTCAGACTTTGTAAGGCAGGATGGAATATGGGCCCTGTGAGAGTAGATCTGGGCGTAGAGGAAGAACCCAAGGTCTTCCCTCTGCCATCTTTACGATCTCTGCATACCAAGGTCCCTGGGCCAAGCCGGGGCCACCAGAATTACCGGCTTCCCTTTCCTTTTTGACCCTCTCAAGGAATCGTGGGAGTAGCAGAACTGGAGGGAACGCATAGATCAGAAAGTACTGATCCCACAGAATCGCTATGGCATCTGACCCTTGTGCCAGCGGATCCCTTGTTCTTGACACAAAGTTCTCCAGTTTCTTGTTGAACCTGGAAGCCAATAGGTCTACATCCGGGGTACCCCATTTCCGACATATGGCCCGAAATATGTTGGGGTATAGAGACCATTCTCCTGGACACAGCTGCTGGCGGCTCAGGAAATCCGCCTGCCAATTTTCTACCCCTGGAATGAAGACCGCAGACAGGCAGGGAACATACCTTTCTGCCCAAGCAAAAATGTGATTCACCTCCTTCTGGGCATCCAGATTTCTGGTGCCCCCTTGGTGATTGATATAGGCCACCACTGTAGCGTTGTCTGACTATATCCAGACAGGACAGCCTTGCAACCTGTAAGTCCAGGCCCTGAGGGCCAGACAAATTGCCCGAATCACCAGAATGTTGATGGGCAAGAGCCCTTCGGCTCTGGACCATCTTCCCTGGGAAGAGGCTTCTTCCAGAACTGCTCATCACCCTACAAGGCTGGCATCTGTGGTTACGACCTTCCAAGTAACTGAAACAAAGGATTTTCCTTTCAGTAGATTCTCGGTTAGTAACCACCAATTGAGGCTCTGGCGTACCCATGGTGACAGGCACATTGGAAGATCCAAGGCTTGAACTCTCTTGTTCCAGGCAGATAGGATGCTGCTCTGTAAAGGTCTTGAGTGAAACTGGGCGTAAGGAACAGCCTTGAATGAGGCTATCACTTTCCCTAATAACCTCATACATAGTTGAATGGAAGGATTTTTCCTTGTTTTGACTACTCGGACCAAATCCTTTATGACTTTAGCTTTTTACTTGGGTAAGAATACTCTGCTTTGGACTGTGTCTATGACCATGCCCAAATATTCTATTCTAGATTGAGGACCCAGCCGAGGTATTCAAAATACTTCACTGTGCTGAGCACATTGCGGTCTAAGCGTGCTACGGACTGTTCTACGAGTAGCAAATCGTCCAGATAAGCTGTTACTGTTATGCCTCGAGCCCTTAGCTTTGCCAGGGGCGGGGCTAGAGCCGTCGTAAACACCCAAGGTGCGGTAGCGAGACCGAAAGGTAGGGCCACAAACTGGAAGTGGCGCTGCTCCACCGCAAACCTTAAAAACCTTTGGTGAGCGGGGAAAATTAGCACATGTAAATATGCATCTTTCATGTCTATCGATGCCAGAAATCCTTCTCCCTGAAGGGTGGAAACCACTGAGTGGATTGACTCCATGCGGAAAGACCGAATATTTAGGAACTGATTCAGGCCTTTTAGATCTAGAATAGATCTGACATCCCGTTTGGTTTTGGAACTGTAAAGAGGTTTGAGTAGAACCCCGAGCCTTGCTCTTCTGGGGCTACTTCTATAATCGCCCCTTGGGATAACAGGCGTTCGAGGGCCAGAAGCAAGGGCCTCCCTTTTTTCTGGATCTTTGGAGACTCTTGACCTTAGAAAACGGGATGGCGGAAGCTTCCGAAACTCCAGCTTGTAGCAAAGAGACACTGTGGAGGTTGCCCATTTGTCCTGAACCTCTTCCCGCCAGGCGTCTGCAAACCGCAGCAGCCTCCCCCCCCCCCCCCCCACACTCGGCCGGGCGGGGGCACCTCTTCATAAAGAGACTTTGGGGTTCTGCTTAACAGATCTTGGACCCCAAGACTTTTTCTGCCCTTGAGCCTGGACCTTTCCCCTAGTATTGGACTGGGGAGGCAGTCGCCACTGCCTGGTGGTCGAGGCTCCAGGGGCTGGGGAAAGAGAACGTCTATATGAGGGACGTTTACTCTTCCTCTTAACCGGCAACAAAATGGTTTTGCCCCCGGCAATCCTGTGGATATATCATACAAATATGAGTGCATAAAAATAAATAATGCATGTCAAAGTGGGTGAAATGAAAAATCCAGAAATTATTGTGAAAAAATATCATAATGAATAATAAAATCATAAGTGCACAAAAAAAGTGAATATGTGACCAAGTTCATAAAATGAAAAATCCAGATATTCTCTGTGAAAATAGGAAAAGTCCCCTCGATGTTTCTCAGTGGAACTAAACGTGAAAGGGCAGAACATAATCACCGCTCAGTGATCCTCCACCACATGAAATTCAAGCTTGTATATAGACCCGGATTCAGGTGTCCAGCTGGTAATGAGGCTTCTCTGTGTGCAGCATAACTGCAGACGTGTAATGGATGGTATAATCCTTTTCTTCCTTCCTTCCTTTTTTTTTTTTTTTTTTTTTGTTTGGTTTCTTCTAAAATGTACAGAAGTTTATTAACATATACTGTACAATAATCATTATGATCTTATTAGTAACTCAAGAACCGCTACGTATCTCCCATTATCTCCTATACAGGTGAAACTAATTTTATAAAGGTACAGCAGATGGCATATATAATCCAGACATATAACCTGGAGGCCATCATTGCTGAATCTTTCTGATTATGCTTGTTGCCTGACTATCTTGTTGATCCAATGTAATCAGTTCCTCAACTCTTTGATCTGGATGCCACGGTTAGTTGAACAGAACATGTTGAAATCAAAAGATCAGCATTACTGCCAGGCAACTGTCATTATCAGGAGGTGGTCACAGAAATGGCGGTGTCCTGGGTTTTCCTAATCTGCGTTCACAAAGCAAAATACCAGTATTAGAAGGCTTTGATAGAAGCATCTCTTCCCTGGTTGTTGTGTTTATTTACCTTTTTTGTCTTTTATTTTCAGACCTCTATGACACGCAGACCTGTAATCACACTGTGAGAGCTGGTTACGGCTGTAAAGGTTTGTCTCTTCTTGGAGCACTATGGGGAACAGTGCATTAAAAGCTCACATAGAAACTGCACAGAAGACTGGTGTATTCCAGCTGACTGACAAGGGATTAGTAGAGGTGAGAGACTATTTCATAGCTTTTCAGGCTTATTTTAAAGTGGTTGTAAACCTCAGACATGAAATATGAACAAAGCATATACCTCTATACTATGTACTCTTGTCAATCCTGAGCACTAAGTGTCATTTCTGTCTGCTGCTTCCTTTCTCTGCTATCTGCATGAATCACTTCTAAAAAAAATTTCCTGACACCAAGAAAAAAAAAAGTGACGGGGAAGGCACAGTCTGTGACTGACAACTGTTGCTGTGTGAAGGGGGGCGTGTCCCTTCCCTCCAATCAGGGCCAAATGTGCTCTGCAGAGTGCAACTTAAGCTCCCCGCCCCTTGCTTCCTGAAAGCTCAGAAAAGCTGTATAAATTCTGGCCTTTGAACAGATGTAGAGAAGAGAAGACTGCAGACTAACAAGTGCATTTTATGTGGGAGGATTTGTTTCATCTCTGTGTATCACCTGAGTATAGTCGCTTCACTGGGAATATAGAAGGGTTTACAACCACTTTAAAGGGTCAGTTCACCTCTTCAGAAAAAATGAAAAGGTGAACTAACACTATACACCCTCCCCATCCTCTCTGTACTTGCCTCCATGGGCGATGAGCTGTCATTTCCCACACAGACAGTGTAGTGGTCTGGGGATTGGAAATGCCGTTTCTTCTCCCTCTACTTTCTGCAGGGCTTTTGGGACAGATCAGAATGATGCTATGTGTCAACGCTGACCAATCAGAAACTCTCTGATCTGTCCTGGAACCCCTTCAGAAAGAAGAGGGAGAAGAACTGGTACACTGGCAGTGTGGGCACTGACAGCTCATCTCCACACAGAGGTAAGTACATCGGGGACTGGGGGTGGGGAGGGTGTACAGTGATCATGCACATTTTTATTTTTTCTGAAAAGATGAACTTACACTTTAATAAGATTGTGTAGAGCACAGTATCCAGTTACAATAAGAGTATTGATAATTGGTTTGTCTTTGTTTTTTGCATTACTCATTCACTATTTAAAATGAACCTACAATCAAACCTGACTTTAGGTTTGCCTGTCCCCCATCCTGTGTATTATTTTCTATCAACCCGCTGGTTTCCTGCTACTCTCAGCTCCCTAAAAGCACGTACTTTGTGAGGCAGAGCTATAGGGTAGCTTCTCATTTAGAAGCAGCCAATGAATGCCTCTGCTTCATACAAAACACCCTTGGCAGAATGCGAGCAGTAGCAGAAAATTAGTGGGCCAGGTCAGCATTTGGCTGGTGTTTTCTTTTAAAGATGGTATTCACATTTTTTACCTTCAAGTGAACATGTGCTTTGCCCAAGCAGGGAAAAGCAGCAGGTTCACTTTAATCTAGCCCTGCCCAGCAACTTACCCAATCATATTCAATTGCCAGGAGCAAAAGAAAGCCCTGCATAAACTAGGAGTCACCAGAGTATTCGCTTCCACAGCTCATAGACTCCCTGTGTGTCAGTGCTGATTGGCTTACTGCTGTCACATGCTCCTCTATAACCAGAAGTGGTGGGTATTTCTTTTTCATACATCATGGGACAGAGTCAAGCTAATATTCATTACCTGCTGGGTTATACTCCATCTCCAGGTGAATGGACACTGGTCGACTTTAGACAGGAAGTGATCCCCTATATAACCCCTCCCACACAGGAAGTACTTCAGTTTTTTACCAGTATCTGCAAGGTGGATGGCATGGTTTGTTTGAGCTCTCTGAGCTCCAGGTCTCTAGTCCCATAAACGGTTCTTAAACGAATCAAGGGATTGACCGATTGGATCCATTTGACACAGGCTTTATATGCTTAGATAAATGGTACCCGAGCCTCGCAAAGAGGACTCAAGATCCTGCGAGGTTCTGCCTCTAATGTGGCCTCCGGGCGCTGGACCTTGCGAAATAGAATCCTGGACACCACAGCGCTAAGGCATTCTTGCAGGGTGCTGTACAGGTCCAAGGGAGTGGACCCTAAACATGAAAAGGGTACCCAGTCCTTGAAGGTCCTCAAGTGACACTAACCCGCTGTGAAGGGTGAAGATTGGGCTCTTAGTTTCTAAGCTGCCCTGCTACTGGATGGGTAAGTGAAACCCCTTTGCTTATTATTGTGGGGTGTCCCAGTGATTGTAACAATCGGTCAAGCTAGCTAGAGGCTGGACACCTGAGTGGGCTAGCTGTGGGTGTTTGCAAAGTGTGCCTTTTTTGCTTGTGTCTGGCTGTTTTTTACCTGTATGATGGTGCACAACGGTGCGCCATTTCGCCTTGGTTCACCAGGGCACACGTGGATTTGCAAGAGTGTCGCTGTGCTCAGCAATTGTTGTTTGGCGGCCATGACGCACATGCAATCGCAAAAGCGCAGCTGGACTTAGCAGTTTGTTTGGCGGCCATGGTGCACGTGCATTTGCAAAAGCGCTGCTGGGCTCAGCAGTTTGTCTGTTTGGTGGCCATGGGGCATGCTGCTTCGCCACACGTGCAGTAGCCTTTATCTGAGCGCCTGAAGATTTGCATCATACGCAAATACAGCCACCGCCGTTCGCCGGGACTGCGCATGTGCATGCGTATGCACGCACAGAACACTTCGGCGAACACCCAGCTTATTTAACCTGTGTAGGCCAAGCATGCAGTGCTTCCAGAAGGCCGCTGTAGGACACAGAGCAGTCTCTGAACAGACACTTGCAGCAGTTAATTTCTCCTTACCTGGGTCAGGTGAGTCACCTAGTGTTGCTTGGCAGGCTAAAGGTGCTTGGCAGGATTGTTACATAGGGGCTTGGTGAGCCCTAT
Organism: Aquarana catesbeiana; assembly: GCF_042186555.1. Lineage (NCBI taxonomy): Eukaryota > Metazoa > Chordata > Amphibia > Anura > Ranidae > Aquarana > Aquarana catesbeiana. Next base: position 73,325,424 of record NC_133336.1, read on the forward strand.
TAAAGGGTCTCCCTTCTGATTTCTTTTAATACTACACCCCAGTACTCTCTTTTTGTGGCTAGTAAATGATTTAAAAAAAGAGGAGTGGGACTAACACTACAGGGAAGGACACACCTATGTCATCGGTAGTTCCTGATGAACCTAGTCGTATCCCTAGTGTTGTATCCCCTGAAAGACCAGAGGCTTCTGGGCAATCTGACCTGCTGCGCCTATCTGGTATTGTGCCTACAGCCTACAACGCTGCTGCTTTACCCTTTATCACCAAGGATGAACTGTCCTCTGCCCTAGCCGGGTTAGAGCACAGGAATGCTGGCAGGATTGCCTCCATCCCACAGAGTGGCAGGAAGCATGACAGATCCCCCTCCCCGGAGTCTCCTAGTCTGGACCAGGAATGGGTTGAGGATGGGGAAGACCTTATAGCTCAGGATTCTGTGGAGGGCCCGGCAGATGAGTCTGCTTCCGAGCAATCTGGACAAGAATATATCCAGTTGAGGTCTGCCTCTCAGTTGCAGAGGCTTTTGATCCTGACTCTGACCAAAATGGTTCATTCTGCCTTTTAAGTTGCCCCCTTCAGAGGCGACTGAGCCCCCCTGGTCCTCTTTGGGATCCCTGAGGCCTCTTCAGGCCGCACAGGCTTTCCCCCTACACCCCCTGTTGGAACAGGCAGTGTATACTGATTGGTAACATCCTTACAGGATTTTTGTTCCTCCTAAGAGGTTTTCCCTTTTATATCCCATGGATGAAAAGTTCATTAAAAAATGGAGCATGCCAGCCGTAGATGCAGCAGTCTCTCTTCCTTTAACAAGAACTTAACTTGTTCGGTAGATAACGCACAGGGCTTGAAAGACCCTGTTGACAAGAAATTGGAGTCCTTATTAAAGGTTTCCTTTTCTTTGGCCAGTTCAGCTATTCAGCCAGCTGTTGCAGCAATTGGTATCTGCCAGTCCATAAAGGATCCGGTCAAACGGCCTGATAGGCCTGACCAGGAGGATGATCTGCCTGAAAGTAAGACAGACCTTTCTCGAGCGCTGTGTTTTGCTGTTGACGCCATTAAAGAATTCAATGCAGCAGGTTTCTCGTTTTGGCTCTCTTGTCTGTACATATGCGCAGACTTTTGTGGCTTAAGAACTGGTCAGCCGAGCTTCCTTGTAAAAAGTTATTGGCAGGTTTCCCTTTTCATGGGAAACATTTATTTGGTGATCATTTGGACAAATATATATCGAAAAGATTTCCGGAGGGAAGAGTTCTCTACTTCCTATAAAGAAAAGCACCAGACGTCCCTCATTTAAAACCTCAGGGACTGCTTCCTCAAATGTCTCAGCGCCAAGGTGGTTCCGCCAGCCAACAGGGAGCTAGGGCCATGGGCAAGGGCCAGGGCCAGAAGAATCCCTGGGTCCAAAATTCTTCTAAACCCAACACCAAACCCTCCTTTTGAGGGGGACGCCCCCACTCCATTGAGTGGGGGGAAGGCTGCTGTACTTTGCGGACATTTAAAAAACAATAATTCAGGATGAGTGGGTCACTTCAATTATATCTTGTGGTTACATACAAGCTGGAGTTGCGTGGGGCTTCCCCTCCAGAGGTTTTTAAGATCCAGTGTTCCCTCGGATCCTCCAAAAAGAAACAAATGTATAAAATACAGCGCTAGCAAACACAGTATAAGTGAAATTGCAAACAATACATTGATAATGAAAGTCCAAATAAAATGACTGATGTGCTTGAATCCAAAAATGCAAAGTGCTCCAAAATTTTCAAGGTGTGCCACAACATCCCCTCCCGTGTCCCCACTCACCGGATCAAATGGACCCCCAGCCTTTCAGTCTAGGGGTCACTTCAGGCTTAATAATGATGGCCAGGAATGGCAACTTTGGCATCAGATCATCAGACAAAACTTCCTTGTTAAAGATACTCAGCCAGAATAACAGGTACCCAGAATGAAAAGGAATGGACTAATAGTGAAGTACCGCTATGAAAAGGATTTATTGCACATAGAAATGGAGAACTTACAAGAAGCAAGATAAAATCAGGCTTAAAAACATGGTGCTGTGAATACAGGAAACGCCGTTCATGCGTTCCACGGTACCGGAAGTGACGTCGATAGGAACCGGAAATTACGTCTATGCGTTTCACTCTCCCACAGGGTGTCATCAGGGACCTCATTTAACTGAGCTGTCTTTAAATACAAAGGGAGAGAGCACCTCCCCTTAACAGAACCAATCAAATTAGCATTGCGGCCATTTTGTTGGTGGGGCAAATATGTCGCCCCTGTGGGCAGAGCAGAAACCACAGGGGAGACAAGACCGCCATATTACTGGTTGGATAAAATTTATTCCTATGACATTTCAAAGAACTTGACATCATTTCTGGTTGACTTTAAAAAATTAACTCAATGAATTTAACATAACTATGAAAGTAAATAAAAAAACTGATAAATAATATACAATGAAAATGAAAAATAAAACTAAAATAATAAAAATAAACATGAAAAAGGAAATAAAAATGCAAATAAAAATACAAATAAGAATTAGAACAAAAATAAGCAAAAATAAATAAAATTGAGAATGAAAATAAAAATAAATAAAAAAAATAAAATATAAACAAATATATGATAATAAAAATGAAATAAAACGAATACCAATTGGACAAAAACAGTTTAGATCCAATTTGATGTTCAAGCCCAAGGGATTCATCGTTCGAAGCCAAGGAATCCACTGAGTTTCATTGTGAGAGATGGCTCTCTTAAGGTTACCTCCTCTCCAATGTCCTTCAAATTTGTCTATACCACAGAAAGTCAAACCACTCGGGTCCCTTCCGTGAAATAGTCTAAAATGATTGAACAGGCTGTGGTGCTTTAATCCCTTCTTTATCCTATTTACGTGTTGACAGAGTCTGACTCCCAACGCTGTGGTGGTCCTGCCCACGTATTGAAGCCCACATGGACAGGACATGAGATACGTGACGTGAGTTGTGCCTCACGTGATAAACTTTTTAATTTTAAAGGACTCGCCAGAGGAGTGGGCTGTAAAATCTGTGGTCTTCCTCACCCTGTGTTTGGACGTTTTGCACATTACACATCTCCCATAACTTAAAAAAACCCACTTTGTCCAAAAAGGTACACGTTTTCTTGGCGGGGGGGTCAATGACATTCACTGCAAGTTTTAGACATAGAGTAGGGGGTTTGGTGTAAATGAACTGTGGTCTGCTTGGTAAAGTTTTCACTAAATCATTATCCCTCAATAACAAATTCCAATGTTTACGAATATTTTGTTCTACTTGTTTATGTTTACGAGTAAAGCCTGTCATGAAAGCGATTTCTAAAGTCCTTCTCACTAGCCTCCTTCTTTTTAAACAGATCGTCTCTATTCATGTTTCTTACCAATGACAAAGTTTTATTCAACTTCTTTCAAATAGAACCTTAGCCTGTGTGTCAAAATCCTCTATTCTAACGCAATTGCGCTTGACTCTCTCATAAATTGGCTTTTGGGGATTGCGCTAAGCCATCTGGGGTGATGACAGCTCCCCAATGGGATGTAACTGTTTTTGTCTACTTCCTTAAAATAAGTTTTAGTGGACAGTTGGTGATTATCTTTCAAAATAACTAGGTCCAAAAAGTTAATACTTTGATTGGCAAAAGTTGCTGAGAAGGAAATTCCATATCTATTCTCACCAATTTTTTCCAAAAAATGTAAAAAAGACTCCATTTGATCCTGCCCAAATAATAATGATGTCATCAATAATATAATGATGTCATCAATGTAACACAAAATTTAAGCTGGGGTATATTTCCACTAAAGATAGCATCTTTCTCCCAGTGGCTCATGAATAAATTAGCCACTGAAGGGGCATATTTAGCCCCCATGGCTACCCCTTTCTTTTGCCTAAAATAGTGCTTATCATGCCAAAAGAAGTTATGGCTCATGGCCAAATCCAAGGCATGAACCAGGAAATCTTTTTCTTTGTTTTTAATTCTGGTGCTGTTCAAGGCCCACACAACAGCCTCAATGGCATGCTACTGTTGGATATTGGTGTACAAAGAGTTGACATAAATACTAGCCAAAAGATGACCTTCATCAACCTCTACCTGCTGCAATAATTCCATAAGATTCCTGCTATCCTTAAGATAAGCTGGACACTTCTGTGCCAAAGGCTGTAAGAACCGGTACAAATATTCACCCATTCTAGCAAACAGAGTCCGCCCCACTCACAGTGGGTCTGCCAGGTGGTTTGGACGGGTTCTTATGGATCTTGGGTAATTGATAAATGACTGGCACCCTCAGGGTGTCAGGCACTAAATATCTGGCTTCCTTTTTAGCGACAATGCCTTCATCTTGGGCATTCTTAACCAAACGTCTCAGCTTGGCTTTGAATTTATTGGTAGGGTTACCTCCCAATTTATCATACGTTTTTCAGCATCATTGACAAGTCTATTAAGTTCTGCTAAATGCTCTGGTAGTTCCATGGAGCCAGTACTCCCTGGTTTAAGCTTTCCCTCCGATCCCTCTCCTTCCACATTTGTTGCGCAGGATTCGGAGAGAGGGGGTTCCAGTAATTTTGGTGACACCAGCCTGGCCCAGAAGACCCTGGTTCTCTGAGATTGTGAGACTGACAATAGGCGGGCCATGGATGCTTCCACATCTCCCTGATCTACTATCTCAAGGTCCTATATTCCACCCCAATTTACAGTCTCTAAATTTGACGGCATGGCTATTGAAGCCAGGGTGTTAAAGGACCGTGGCATCTCGGGACCAGTGGTGTCTACCTTAGTAAATGCTAGAAAAGCTGTCACTAGGAAGATTTATCATAAGGTCTGGAAGACTTGTATTGCTTGGTGTGAAGCCAAAAACTGGCATCCTTAGAAATACGTGATTGGGAGAATTCTCTCTTTTCTACAGTCAGCTGTGGAAATCAAATTGGCTGTGAGTACAATCAGAGGTCAAGTTTCGGTCCTATCCGTATTCTTCCAAAGGCCTTTAGCCTCCCATTTACTGATCCGAACCTTAATGCAGGGGGCAACTCGCTTGCTTCCCCCATTAGGTTACCTATGTGTCCTTGGGACTTGAACTTGGCACTGTCTGTGTTACAGAAACAACCATTTGAACCTATCAAGAAAATTCCATTAGACTTGCTGTCACGCAAGCTAGCCTTCCTGGTGGCCATCACCTTGGCTAGAAGGGTGTCTGAGTTGGCGGCCCTTTCATGCAGGGAACCATACTTGATCCTTCACCACGACAGGGTTGTGTTACGACCTGTTCCATCCTTTTTGCCTAAAGTGGTGTCGGCCTTTCATTTAAATCGGGACATTATCTTGCTTTCTTTGTTCTCTCAGCCTCGCTCGACGGAGGAGAGACAACTGCATTCATTGAACGTTGTCCGGGCAGTTAAGGTTTATTTGTCTAGATTTTCGGAGATCCGAGTATCAGACTCCTTTTTTGTTTTACCAAGAGGACCCAAGAAGGGGCAGGCAGCTTCCATTGCCAATTGGGTCCGTCAATTGATCGTTCAGGCTTACGGTCTGAAACATAAAGCTCCTCCTTTTAGGGTGTGAGCTCATTCTACCAGGGGTGTAGGAACCTCCTGGGCTTTTCACCATCAGGTATCTGTGGCTCAGATTTGTAAGGCTGCTACCTGGTCTTCAGTGCATACGTTCACAAAATGTTATCAAGTGGATGTTCGAAGCAGCCAAGGATTCAGCTTTCGGCCGCATACGGGCTGCCCTATAAGTTTTGATGGCTATTGTTTGGCAGGGTATCTCCCTCGCCTCAAAGCTATTGCTCTGTGACGTCCCTGCAGGTAATGAATATTACACTTCCTGTCTAAAGACCTTTGGTCTACCAGTGTCTATTCACCTAATGATGAAGTATAACCCAGCAGGTAATGAATATTAACCTGACTCTGTCCCATGAAGTAGTCAAAGAAAAGGATTTTACAGGTAAGTATGACAAAAAAAATCCTATTTTTCTTCTGGCTCCTGCTGCTGAATGGAGTGGCTAGGGAGGGATGCGGGATTAAAGAAAATCTGTCCCATGAGTCTTTTGCGCAGTGCAGTAACTAATAGCAAGAGATGAGCAATCCTTTTCCACTCTGATGAGTTCTCCAATGAAACTAGTTGTGAAATATGATTAATTGTTCCTGCACACTGTAAAATCTTTTTAGGCCTCATGCACACTGGACGTTTTTGGATGTTTTACAGAAGCTGTTTTTTGCTTCAGACGTTTTTTTTTTTCTACAGTCAATAAACTCCCCATCATGTTATCCTATGTGTCCATGCACACATAGGCTGTTATCAACTGTTTTGGCTGGGGCGTTTTTTGGCTGTAAAAAAACCCCAAAACTAGTGGGTTCTGAGAGATGTTTTTCAGCTGTAAAAACGTTCTAACGTTAACCACTTAAGGACCGAGCCTCTTTTTTACATTTGTTGTTTACAAGTTAAAATCCTTCTTCTTCTTTTTTTTTTTTTTTTTGCTAGAAAATTATTTGGAACCCCCACAAACATTATATATTTTTTCTAACACCCGTCACACCGTATTTTGCGCAGCAGTATTACAAGCCCTTTTTTTAATTAAAAAATAAGACAACAGTAAAGTTAGCCCATTATATATATTTTTTTTATATTGTGAAAGATTATGTTACGCCGAATAAATCGATACCCAATATGTCACGCTTCAAAATTGCGCCCACTTGTGGAATGGCGACAAACTTTTACCCTTTAAACATCTCCATAGGCGATGTTTTAAAAATTTCTGCAGGTTACCAGTTTTGAGTTAGAGGAGGTCTGAGGCTAGAATTATTGCTCTCACTCTAACGATCGCGGCAATACCTCACATGTGTGGTTTGAACGCAGTTTTCATATGCGGGCGCTACTCACGTATGTGTTCGCTTCTGCACGCAAGCTTGTCGGTACGGGGCACTTTAAAACTTTTTTTTTTTTTTTTCCTTATTTATTTTACTTTTAATTTTCTATTTTGACACTTTTTTTTTTTTTTTTTTTTTAAATTTGGGTCACTTTTATTCCTATTACAAGGAATGTAAACATCTCTGGTAATAGAAAAAAACATGATAAGATCTGGGGTCAAAAAGACCTCGGATCTCATATTTACACTAAAAAAAAAAAATTCTCCTTTTTAAGAGCTATAGACAGAATTCCCCTCTTCCCCTCAGTCGGCAGCCAGGCATCCATGGGAGAGGACGCGATCATCTCCGCCGCTACCGGCAGATCCGGTAAGCAGCGGAGATGACCAGAGCGTGGCGGGTGGGCACCTCTCCCGCCACCGATTTAAAAGTGATCTCGCGGCAAATCCTCACGGCATTCCTAAAGATACCTGGGTTATGTCAGCTAGCTGCTGCCATAACCCCGGTATTTAGTGACAAAGTACCGACGTACAGGTACGTCATTTTGCGTGAAGTGGTTAAAAATGCTGAAAAAATGCTCAAAAACGCAGCTCACCAGCGTTTAACATTTTTGATCCATTAAAGACAAAAGAAACACTATTGAAAAATGTTGAAAAACTCACTGCAAAGCTACTGCCATTTTTATAACGTTATTTTAACGTCCAGTGTGTATGAGGCCTTAAAGTGGAGCTCCAGGGAAAGAATTGTTTTGGAAAACCCAAAAGTGAAGTAGGTTACCTCTAATGAAGTGTATAATAGGAGTGCAGCACTGCTGGTTACTGTAGAAATAACCGTTTTATTCATGTTGGATATTACATACCAGGCTTTTCTTCTGGTGCTGCAACTGACCGTTTTGCTTTAGTAGATTGCGGGGTTCCTGGTAGAGAGTGATAGGTGTCCCAGAAACCGCACATCAAGTCAAAGCCTGCTATGTTATAGTGAATGACAGTCTCAGCCTGGACCCCCACCAGGCCACGCCCCCAACGCATTTCACTCTGCCCGCTGGAGCTCACTTGTAGGGTTCCTGTCATTCACGCCCCCTTCCTTTTCCCTCGTCCATTTACAAAAAACATTGTATGGCAAGGTGTTTTTTTTAATGGATGAGGGGGGAGTAGGTGCGGGGTAAAAAAATTCTGTGAAAAGAATGCAAGGCTTTTTGTGACTGGATGAGAGCAGGGGAAAGTAGGATTGATCAACACAATTCCTGCACTGTACTTTAGCCGAAACTGTCATTTGCAGTTTCCAAAAATATATATTTTCATTGGAGTTCCCCCTTTAAGCCTCCTCGTTTTGTGTGATGTGGTATATTATATCCTTCCTTCCTTCCTTCCTTCCTTCCTTCCTTCCTTCCTTCCTTCCTTCCTTCCTTCCTTCCTTCCTTCCTTCCTTCCTTCCTTCCTTCCTTCCTTCCTTCCTTCCTTTTTTTTTTTTAAATTTTATTTACTTATTTTTTCATTTCATTTTTCTTATAAAGTTCCCTGAAGACCTGCAGAGGCTGTCTGCAAACCTGCGAACTATCGACCTGTCCTGTAACAAGATTGACGTTTTACCTCCATGGATGGGAACGTTTGCTGTTCTCAAGAGCTTGTCCATGAATAATAACAGGCTGGGTAAGGGTCACCTTACTGGTTATATATTTCATTATTAACCATTTCAGCTCCGGAAGGTTTACCCCCCTTCATGACCAGGCCATTTTTTGCGATACAGCACTGCATTGCTTTAACTGACAATTGCACGGTTGTGCAACGATGTACCCAAATAAAACTGATGTCTTGTTTTCCCACAAATAGAGCTGTCTTTTGGTGGTATTTCATCACTTCTGCAGTTTTCTTATTTTTTACTCTATAAACAAAAAAGGACTGACAATTTAAAAAAAAAAAAAACATATTTTATAATTTCTGCTATAAAACATATCCAATAAAAAAATGTAACAAATCAAATTTCTTTATTTAGGCCAATATGTACTCTGCTACATATTTTTGGTTAAAAAAAAATCCCGAAAAGCGTATATTGATTGATTTTGTGCAAAAGTTACAGCATCTAAAAAACTATGGGATATTTTTATTTTAATACCTTTTTTTTTTTTTTTTTTTTTTTTTTTTTTTGTAATTCCTTTTTTGAACCATAAGTTGCATTATACATACCAAACCAAGAGTTACACCGCATCAGAGCTATATCAGTAGCTTGATAAAACAGAGCATGTACAAGAATGAGGTCTAAGTTGGGCGGATGGGAATATATCAGAGAAAACACAGAAAAGAAAAAGAAATAAACATCTCCAGGGATATATATATATATATATATATATATATATATATATATATATATATATATATATATATATATATATATATATATATATATATATATATATATATAAAATCTCTAATAGCCCCAACTTGGTGAAGCAATCTTATGAAAAATACAATGAGAAAATACTGGGGTGGAAAAAGGACCCCTGGTGGCTAGTATATCCCAGTAAAAACGTGGGAAAACATTGGCTACACAATAGCAGCAAAAGACTGCATGGAAAAGATTCCAGACTGACCGAAAGGGTATATAAAGGGAAAAAGAAGGGGAAAAAATAAAAATTGCAGAAAAGGAACACACACGGCACAGAGGGACCGGGCTTAGGCCCAGAGCGGAAGGGAAAAGGACATCAAAGAAACAAAAAAGCAGATTCTCTCACCCAGGACGTCATAAGTCCCAGGGGAAATCAACCAGGGTCCAAAACTTCCTGTAAATGGGTATCCATAAAGACAAAGTGTTGCCAAGGCCTCCAAGTGTCATGAAAGGACTCCCTGTTGGTGTAGCCGTAAGATCTTCCATGTCCCTGAGTTAATTAATTTTGGTAAACCAGAGAGACCTCGAAGGTGAATGCACAGACCTCCAACACAAGGGAATGCACGCCTTGGCCGCATTTAATAGCTGAATAGTAAGAGAGGTCTTATATTTTTAAATGCACCGTCGAGAGAGGTGCAGCAAACATGCTGCAGGGTCATCCGCCAGATTGACATTAGTCAAGTGTTAGATAGTACTAGCCACATCTTGCTAGAACAGTCTAAGCTTTGGACACTCCCAGAAAATATGTAACATTGTGTCACGATCCCCATTGCACCACCAGCACGCGTCAGGTACTTGCAGAAAAATACGGTGTAAGGTCGCAGGAACTAACTGTCACTTTTGACACTTTTTGGATACCAGTGACATTATTACAGTGATCAGTGCTTAAAAATATACACTGTTCCTGTACTAATGACACTGGCAGGTAAGGGGTTAACATCAGGGGCGATCAAAGGGTTAACTGTGTTCCTAGGGAGTGCTAGCTAACTGTGCTTCAACCGAGGGAAGGTAAAGATCCGTGTTCCTGCTTGGCAGAAACACAGGATCAGTACATTCAACTCTCACAGAATGCTGGTCTGCCTGTCTCCCGAACAATCGGTGGGTCACAATGTCTGCCATAGACAGGATGTTCGCCGGACCTGCTGATTGGCTCCCACTGTGTCCAATCACAGCGGGAGCAGGTTGCTGGCGGCGCGCACCCCAGACCCGGAAATGTCAGATCACGTAGTGGATACGTGTTCTGGCACAGAGCGGCTGCCCTGCTGCATCATATGTGCGTTGGGGCGGTCCGCAAGTGGTTAAACAAAACCCATTGGTTATCATTTATCATTTATCGAACTGCATAATGAAATCCCCCTTGTTGGACATTTGGATACATGAGGCCCAATAATGGGAATTTGTATAAACTAAGAAAAAAAAGCATATGAAACCATGGGTTTCCCAAAACAGTCAAGCGAATGATCACTTTGACTTAAGGTTGATGTGAACTCAAAAAACAGAAGATTTGCTATATTGTAGAAAGCATCTAGAAATGTTGATGTGTACGTATAGCCAAAGCTTTTTCTCTCATAAGTATCTTCCAGGACAGTCCATGAGACCTAGGGCTCCTCCTACCAGGACAGGAAACATGTTAACCCCCACCGGATAAAATTGCGGTCCTCCAGGCCCCATGTCAGTATTAGCATTTCCTCCAGACGATGCTCTTGTTATGATGAGGAAGTTTTCCTACCTTCTCTTCCACCAAAGCGGCGCCTCCACTGGGGGAGTAGGTGATTGCTGCTGTTCCCTGTCCTCAGTGCCTGGGGAAGGCCAGGAGCGCGTGATATCCGCCCCATAGCGTGGGTCCCATAGGCGGCGTGCTTTCCCCGCTGACAGTATGGCTAGTATGTGCAGGGGAAAGAGGAATCTTCAGCGTGTGAGGGGGTGGAGCAAATGCGCTCCAAGCTGGCCCACAGGAAGTATTCGGTGTGGTCACTTCCGGGGCATATGATGTCATCAGCGGGCACCGGAGATGCAGGTTCCAGTCTCCATATGGTGCGAACAGGGGATGCTGGTGGCTGGTGTTTGAAGGGTGAACACCCAGCTGAGGCTGCTGACCACCAGAGAGGCAGGATGGATTCCTTTGCAACACCTCTGCAGCAGATGCAGGCCCCAGCACCTCACAGGTAATCCTGGAGTGTTTACACCCCCTTGCATGCCCTGCGAGTGCCCCCCCCCCCCCAAACAGTGGGACTGGGTAAAAGGGGACACATTTTCCTCCCTCCTACCCGAGGTGTTATGGAATGTTGGTGGCTTAAATTACACTGTGGGTCATTTGTTTTTCTTGCAGACCAAAACTCAGGACAAGGCCCAAGCGCAGCCACCTAAAAGGAAATGTGAGGTTTGCGGAAACAGATTGAGCTCCTCATGGAGCAAAGCAGTTTGCCGCACTTGTATAGACAGCCTAGTCAAGGATAACCCACTAGTTTCCTGTCAGAAAATGCTGACTTCGGTTAGAGATGAGCTAACGCCAACATTCAGCTCATTCAAAACCCTGATTGCTAAGATCCAGGTCCCCTCACAGGGTCCATCTCCAGAGAGGACTTCAGCTGGTCCTAGCACTCCACAACAGAGCACAGGGAGTGAAGACTCTGAGGAAGAAGCCAGATCTTCCCATGGTTCAGCGGAAGAATCCAGGTCAGATACAGGGCCCAGGGATAGAGAATCCGTCAGGGGTTACAAGTACAAGTTGTCATTGGAGGATGTTGATGACTTATTGAAAGCTATCTATACAACCCTTGATATAGAGGAGGAGAAAGTACAAATGTCTAAACATGACCTTTATGTACGAAGGTTTGCATAAGAAAAAGGCTAGAATTTTCCCTGTGCATAGTTCCCTTCTTGATATGATCAAGCTGGAGTGGGAAGGTCCAGAGAGAAAACCGTTTTTTCGGGTAATCTAAAAAGAAGATTTCCATTTGAAGAGGACACAGCGCAGCCATGGAACAAAAATCCAAGTTAGACGCACCTCTTTCAAAAGTTTAAAAAAACACGGACCTAGTGTTTGACGATATGGGCACGCTTAGGGATCCGATGGCTAAAACAGGAGATATCCTTCTACGCAGGGCCTGAGACTCATCCATTGGGAATCTTAAACCGGCCCCATCCTCCACTTGTGTAGCCAGAAATCTATAAATATGGTTGACACAAATACAAATGCATCTGGTGGCAGGAACCTCTAGGGAGCAGATCCTGAAATCCTTCCCTCTCCCCTTTCGAGCAGTGGGGTTTTTGGCTGATTCTTCCGCAGAATCTGTAAAAATGACATCTAGGACCTCGGCCTTGGTGAATTCTGGCCAGAAGAAGCCTATGGCTTAAAACCTGGTCAGAGGACGCTGCCTCTAAATTGTGCCTATGTGGTCTTCCCTTAACAAGCGATCATCTTTTTGGCCCAGGTCTGCAAGAGGCACTGGAGCGCACGGCCGATAGGAAAAAGGCCTTTCCCGAGAATAAGAAAAAGTTGACAACCAGAAAAATTGTTTGTGGCCAAAGTAGGCAGCAGGGTCCAAGGGAAAAGGACAATAGGCCCAAAAAACACTGGACAGGGCACAAAGGCAGAGGTAAAGGGGGGTCTTGTTTAACCCTCCTCAACAACCTGCCAAGGCACAGTGACTTGTGTCTCCCAGTGGGAGGAAGATTGAGGGCTTTCCTCCTGCAGTGGGTAGCAGTCACCTCAAGTCCATTTATCCTGGACCTAGTGACCAATGGGTACAGGCTGGCATTCTCTTCCCAGCCACCAGAGAGATTATTGGTCACCTTCCCTCCCCAAGATCGGGTAAAAGCAACGGCCCTGGGTCTCCAGATAGGAGACTTGATAGATCAAAAGGTCCTCAGATCAAGGCAAGGGCTTTTATTCCCATATTTTTGTCATCAGAAAGCCGTCAGCATTTTCATATATAAACGTGTTTTCAATCAAAAATCTGCTGAACTGGAACTGCTTTGGATTTGAAGGATGCCTATCTGCAAATCCCTATACATCCAGCTTTCTAAAGGTTCTTGAGACTGGCCATCAAGATGGGGGCAAAGATCCGGCACTTTCAATTTCAAGCCCTCCCCTTCGGGCTGTCCTCAGCCCGACGCATTTTTACAAAGGTGTTGGGAGAGGCGCTGGCTCCATTAAGATTGAAAGCAATAACTTTTATTCCTTACCTGGATGACCTCCTAGTGGTGGCAGAGTCATACCAAAAGATTTGGTGAATCTACAGACCGTTCAGGACTTCCTACAGTCACTAGGCTGGTTTATAAACAAAGAAAAGTCAAGCCTCATATTAATAGAATCTCTTTGGCCCAAGAGGCCATGGGTTTTCCCTGTTGCAGACTCTGGCCTCAGAGCCTCCACTTAGTCTCCCAAAGAGACAAAACCTACTGTCTCGGGGTTCAGTGTCGCACCCACAGGTGGCTTCCTTGAACTTGACGGCTTGGTATCTGAAGAAAAGAAACTAAGCGCCCAGGGGTTTTCAGACAAAGTAGTCAAAACCCTGGTTAATTGCAGAAAGCCAGTTATTAGAGCTATATATATTCCAAAGTCTGAAAGAAATTTAACTCATGGTTATCTGAAAACCAAAGACTAACTCATGATGTCCCATCAATTTTGGAATTTTTTCAAGAGGGAGTCGACAAAGGTCTTTCCACTAGTACTTTAAAGGTACAGGCGGCAGCTATCAGTGTTTTTCTCCAATATTCTCTCCTGGAAAATCCCACTATAGCTAGATTCTTTAAATCAATATCTAGGTCCAGGCCAGTAGTCATTAGAAGCTGCCCTATTTAGGCCTGTCCCTGGTGCTGCAGAGTCTGGTAAAATTCCCTTTTTGAGCCCCTGGAGGATATTTCAGTTAAGTTACTTCCTTTTAAAGACAATTTTCCTAGAGGCAATTACCTCAGCTCGTAGGGTAAGTGAGTTGCAGGCCCTTTCAGTTAGAGAGCCTTTCCTCACAATCTTTGAGGATTGGATTGTCTTAAAGACAATAAAGTGGCCAGTATCTTCCACAGATCGCAGGATATTGTACTGCCAACTTTTTGCAGAACCCCCCGAAGGGTGACAGAGAAAAAAAATTTTTTTAGACTTTAGAAGAGTTTTTCTCATCTATCTAGAGGTCACCAAAACCTTTGGGAAAACAGACGCCTTGTTCTCTTTTCGGGAGCACACAAGGGAAAGGGAGCATCTAAGGCCACCTTTGGCTAGGTAGATAAAGCACGCGATTTCAGAATCCTACCGGGTTAGAAAGATTCTTCCGCCTTTTATCAATGCGCACCCAACAAGAGCCTTGTCTGCATCTTGGGCTGAAAGGGCTGGAGCCTCACTGGAACAAATATGCAAGGCTGCCACATGGTCCAGTTTTTCGACCTTCGTTAAACATTATTGCCTGGACTTTGATCTTGGATCTTCTCAGGAGCAGGCATTTGGTCATAAGGTCCTTCAGGCAGTTGTCCCTCCCAAGACTGGTAAGTTCTGGCTCATCATCACATGGGCTGTCCTGGAAGACGCTTAGAGAAAAGCTGAGTTAGACTTACCGGTAACTCCTTTTCTGAGAGTCTTCCAGGACAGCCGTATTCCCACCCCGTTTTCTCTTGAAGTTTTGTATATTATGCATATGCTTTGAAGGTACGTCCTACAGTTCTTGAGAAATAATGATATGGGGCCTAGAGGACCGCCCTTTTATGCGGTGCGGGTTTGCGTGTTTCTGTCCTGGTAGGAGGAGCCCTAGGTCCTACGTGCTGTCCTGGAAGACTTTCAGAAAAGGAGTTACCGGTAAGTTTAACTCGGCTTTTTTTTTTTTTAGGTTTTGGGTAGAGTAGAGAAGATTTTTGCCTTTCTGTCTATTGAAGAAATTTCCCTTCCTGTCGTAGAAGAAATCTCCCAAAGTGGGAAGAATTTCTCTTACACCGTTGCCCTGGGAAACACAGACATCAATAAAAACCTGACAGAGGGTCTAATACTTCCCTGATCACCCCCCCCCCCCCCCAAAAAAAAAAAGGTCTTGCATATGGATACACTTTAATTGTGACTAAGTGGCATCCTGAATACTGTAACATTTTGTCTGGAATTCCTCTTGAAAACCAGCAGTGCAGTTTCTGGGATGTGAGTATAGCTAGGTGCTCCTGTGCTTAAAGCTTCAGAGCTGTATGAAAATCTAAGGCACTGCTGCCTCTGACTATTAGTCTCAGGAAGTTTTGGTGATGTCACTATTTTACTGCTGTCCTTGTTGGAGGCATTGACATGAGAGAGCCTCTACCACTTCCACACAAAGACATTTGGTCTGCAGGAGCTTACTTTTAGGCTGAAGCAGGAAAAGGCTGCGTGACATGCATATGTGCTAAACTAGTAAAAACTAGTATGGGGCCAAGTGCAGCATAGTATACATGCTTGCAAGCTTGTTGCCTAAACGCATGCTTTGCATAGATGTTGCATACATACATACATACATACATACATGTGGCAAAGCACATGTTTGGAAGACCATGAGCATCGGTGCACTTGAACAATTTTATTGAATGGTGGCAACATCGTCCAACATAAGACATGAGCATGGGTGACAGATTCATAAAACAGCAACATAGCAATATAATCCTTTAAAACATAGACATAGTAATGTAATAACACAAGTGATACAGATATGCATGATACATCTCTAACCTGACGCGTTTCACGAGCTTTCCTCGCTTCATCAGGGGCTGATGTGCATATCTGATGTCTGTAAAAACAGATATAGTATATATTAGAGTATCGGTTATGATTGGACAAAAGCAAGAAGCCTGAACCGATCATCCCATACTTACTTGTCAGACAGTAGGCTTCAAAGACTGAACCCAAGAACTGGGGTCGGCAGAGGGCATCTCCCCCGGGAGCTGAAGGGACGGAGAACTCAGCAAGAAGGGCCAAGGCCAGAGGTCGGGGGCAGCATGGCAAAAAACGGAAAAGGATGTGTGGACCCAGAGTTCTCCTATGTGTCTTGCAGGGCGTACTCACTGTATAGAATATATAGGTATAAGTATGTATATAGTTTAAATAAGAATGTCTAAGGAGTATGAATTAATATACATTGTACAAGGTTCAAAAGTATCCTACAAAGAAAATCTGGGGTAACTACAATGGCGATAACATGAGGATATAAGGAGGTATGTATTGGGTACAAAGTATAGACAGGTGTCCTGCAGAGAATGGGGAGAAAAGGAGGTGTGGAGAAAGTGGGGGGGGGGGGGGGGAATGCAGGTGCTGCCTCTGTGTCTCAGCTGCCTAGGTGTCGCAGCTGTCTAGATGTCGCATCTGCCTCGGATTCGCAGGTCCCTCCTCGGTGTCGCAGCTGCCTCGGTGTCGCAGCTGCCTCGGTGTCGCAGGTGCCTCCTCGGTGTCGCAGCTGCCTCGGTGTCGCAGGTGCCTCCTCGGTGTCGCAGGTGCCTCGGTGTCGCAGCTGCCTCTGTGACGCAGCTGCCTCCTCGGTGTGACAGCTGCCTCCTCGGTGCCGCAGCTGTCTCGGTGTCGCAGGTGCCTCCTCGGTGTCGCAGCTGCCTTGGTGTCGCAGCTGCCTCCTTGGTGTTGCAGAACAAGGCATGGTAAGTCCATAATGGTAATGGCAGGCGAGGACGTAGACAAAACCTAATGCTGGTGATTAGTCCTTTGCCTGGCTTTCTTTGGTTCAGTTCCTTTATAAGTTCAGCCACAGCTTCCAGAGTTCAGTTCCTTTATAAGAAACTGTACCAAGATAATTTGGAGGATGCCTTTGCTATATACCCTTCTGACAGTTCAACTTGACTGGTTTTCCTCTGGCTTCTGCACTGTCTGAGTCACTGAGCTGGAACTAATATGCAGATCAGGAGCTGAGTAAAAGTTGAATTCCAGCCTAACACTAACTATGTCTACCAAATATTTCCTCTTGCTACCTGTACTGCTTTACCTGTGTTTAAAAATAGGATTTTTTTTTTTTTTTTAATCTAGTCACATGATCTCATGTCAGTGAGTGTAAGCTGCAGTGGAGAGGAGGAAGCAACGCCTACGACAACAGCTAGGAATTTCGGGAGCAGTGAGGTAACCTAATTACTGACTTGTAGTCTGGTCCGATCTAGTCACGTGATCCGAAACTCTAGCTCCCCTGTGTCAGTCAGCAGCAGCTGCAGGGGAGAGGAGGAAGCACTGACAATGGCTGGGGCATGGGAGCCCTTTAAGTGAGCTCACAGCTCCCAGAATTCCCAGCCGTTGTTGAGCGCTTCCTTCTCTCTCCTCTGCAGCCACCGATCACTTACACAGGGGTTCATGTGACAGACGAGGGCTGACTAAAAATAGGTAAGTATACACAGGTTAGGCAGTATAGGTAGCAGGAGGTGGGAGGGGATATTTTTAAGTCTAGTTGGTGTTGGGCTGGAATTCTACTTTTACTTTAATGCTTTCGAATCATCTGAATGAATGTTTGTTTTTTCCAGGTCAATGAGTTCAAGCATTGAAGCCCGAGACAGCCAGACAACTTTACTGTTTTCTTATTTTTTTTATTCAGAAAAACGTTTGAAGGACCGCTGCGCAAATACTGTGTGACATAAAATATTGCAACAACTGCCATGTTTTTCTCTAGGGTCTTTGCTAAAAAAATATATATAATGAGGGTTTTAAGTAATTTTCTAGCAAACAATACTGATTTTTAACTTGTAAGCAACAAGTGTCAAAAATAAGCTGGGGCTGAAGTGGTTAATAAAAAAAAATATGTAAAGCATGTTCCTGGTCCAGCTGATGTATTGTACAGTGGGGAAAAATAATTATTTGTTCCATTGCAGATTTTGTAAGAAATGAAGGGTCTATAATTTTTTTTTTTTTTTTTTTATCATAGGTGTATTTTAAATGATAGAGACAGAATATCAACCAAAAAAAAAAAACATCCAGAAAAACACATAATACAAATGTTACAAATTGAGTTGCAGTTCAGTGAGTAAAATAAGCATTTAGTCCCCAAGCAAAACATGAGTTAGTACTTGGTGGAGAAACCCTTGTTGGCAAGTATAGAGGTAAGACGTTTCTTGTTGTTGGTGACCAGGTTTGCACACATCTCAGGAGGGATTTTGGTCCACTCATCTTTACAGATCTTCTCTAAATCCTTAAGGTTTCTTTGCTGTAGCTTTTCAACTCAAACGTTCAGCTCCCTCTATAAATTTTCTATAGGATTAAGGTCTAGAGACTAGCTAGGCCAGTCCATGACCTTTAATGTGCTTCTTCTTGAACCACTCCTTTGTTGCCTTGCCGGTATGTTTTGGGTCATTGTCATGCTGGAAGACCCATCCATGACCCATCTTTAGTGTTCTGGCTGAGAGAAGAAGGTTCTCATTCAAGATTTTACAATACATGACCCCGTCTATTGACCTCTCAATGCGGCAAAGTCGGCCTGTACCTTTTTAGCAGCGAAACAGCCCTAAAGCATAATGTTTCCACCTCCGTGCTTGACTGTAGGGATGGTGTTCTTAGGGTCATATTCAGCATTTTTCTTCTTCCAAAAACAGCGAGTTGAGGTAATGCCAAAGAGCTCAATTTTGGTCTCATCCGACCACAGCACTTTCTCCCAATCCTTCTCTAACTCATTTAGATGTTCATTGGCAAACTTCAGACGGGCCTGTACATGTGTCTTCTTGAGGAGGGGGACCTTGTAGGCACTGCAGGATTTCAATCCATGGCGGCGTATTGTGTTACCAATGGTTTGTTTGGTGACTGTGATCCCAACTGCCTTGAGATCATTCACAAGCTCCCGTGTAGTTCTGGGCTGATCTCTTGGTTTTCTCATGATCGTCCTTACCTCATGAGGCGAAATCTTGCATGGAGCTCCAGACCGAGGGCGATTGATGGTTATTTTGTATTTCTTCCATTTGCAAATAATCACTTCAGTAGTTGTCTCCTCACCAAGTTTCTTGCTGATGGTCTTGTAGCCCATTCCAGCCTTGTGCAGGTCTACAATCTTGTCCCTGATGTCCTTTTGACAGCTCTTTTGTCTTGCCCATGATAGTGAGGTTTGAAGGGAAGAAAGATTCTGTGGACAGGTGTCTTAATACACATAACAAGTTGTTGTTAGGAGCACCTTCTTAAATTGACAGGACTAATCTGTGTACCACGAGTACATACTGTAGCCAGTCTGTGGGAGCAGAATTATTTATTTGTTGGTAGGGAATCAAATACTTATTTTACTCACTGAAATGCAGCTCAATTTTTAACATTTGTATCATGTGTTTTTTCTGCATTTTTGGTTAATATTCTGTCTCTATCATTTAAAATACACCTATGATAAAAATTATAGACCCTTCAATTCTTTGTAAGTGGGCACACTTACAGAATCTGCAAGGGATCAAATAATTTTCCCCACTGTAGATTATACTAAATCTTTGTAAAAACTTGTTTTCTCAGGCAAGCTCCCAGATGAACTGTGTAGATTGAAAAAACTGGAGACTTTGCATCTAAGTGCTAACCAGATCAGCCGCCTCCCAGCAGACTTTGGTCAGCTCTCTGCCTTGAAGACCCTCAACCTCTCTGGCAACCAACTTCGCGCTATGCCATCCCAGCTCTACAGCCTGCGGCATCTGGATGTGGTGGACCTATCCAAAAATAAAATTCAGTCAATTCCTGATGAGGTGGCTGGAGTGCAAGCCATAGAGATAAACTTGAACCAAAACCAGGTCTGTAATGCTAGGAAATGTGAATCTGGTCCATGCAAATTATTTTTTTAAAAATATATACATTTAATACGAGTTTTTAATTCGAGAAAACTTGAAATCGGGCCCTACAGTGGTTCCTAGTGAAGAAATATGAAATAACACCTTAATATGTATTATTACGTATTTCATTTATTCAGCGCTCATAGTTTACCCAACACTTATTGTACACTCACATCAGTCTCTGTCCTCAAGGAGCTTACAATCTAAAGTCCCTACGTGTGTGTGTGTATGTGTGTGTATATATGTATATGTATATATGTGTGTATGTGTGTGTGTGTGTATATATATATATAATTAGTGGGGGCGGAAAGTATTCAGACCCCCTTAAATTTTTCACTCTTTGTTATATTGCAGCCATTTGCTAAAATCATTTGAGTTCATTTTTCCAAAACGTCTTTCAGGACAACACCCGAGAGATCATGGCTCCTCCTCCCACAGGAAACACCTCTTCAATTAAGTCTTTTATTGGAGTCCTCCACGTTGCCTCGTCAGTTTTTTGTGTTTCCTCCAGCTGGAGGAACACCTCTGGTGGGAGCCATGATCTCTCAGGTCTTTCCTGGGAGACACAGGTTCTCACCTGTTAAGTCTTTTTTCCTGGGAGAGTGATCTTCCCACTTGCCTCCCAGATGGACGGTCCCGTGGGCTCCCTCTCCCGTGCTCGGGGAGAGCCTGTACGCCTGGGGGTGCTGCTTCCATTTTATTGCCAGACAGGCCGTTGTCCTCCGTTCCCTGCTGGCTGCATTTGCGGACAAGCGGTGGCGGCCGCCATGTTTCTGGTGGCAGAGGAGCGCCTCAGCCACGTCCTGTATGGGAAGAAGCAGCACTTCTGGGTCGGCGTGTGCGTCATTTACGGCCGCAAAGTGCAGAGGGAGAGGGCAGAGTCACCTGGTGCCTTAATTCCGGTTCCAGGTCAGCGCAGCGGTGTTTTTGAATCTGGAACCGTTCGTTTCACCACGCGTCTACAGACAGCTATGGATAGCGATGCAGCGGATAAGGGGGCAAGCCAAGGCGCCAGCAAGGCTAAGGTAAGGGACTGTGTCCTCTATTAATCTGGGCCGTTTTCTCCTGGGGGGGGGGGTTACTCACCCTTTCCCCCCTCCCCCCCACCCCCCATCTCCCTGGGAATGTATGTTGCAGTGGCTAGTGTTAGCGCTGCCCAGCAACAGGGGTTTTTTTTGGTGTTCCTCAAATTGGAGGGAACTAAAAGCTATAGAGATAGCCTTACTGACCTTTGCAAAAGAAGTTCAGAGATAGCATACTCAGATCTTGTCAGACAACGCCACAGCGGTGGCCTACATAAACAGACAGGGGGGAACCAGAAACAGAGTTCTGCAAAACCTAGCAAGAAGCATTCTAAGTTGGGCAGCGCTCCATACTCTATCCTTGTCTGCGGTCCACTTAAAGGGAACCCTAAACAGGGTAGCGGACTTCCTCAGCAGGAACCAGGTGTTAGAAGCGAAGTGGCAATTGAATCCAGAGGTCTTCCATTTGATTGTGAACAAGTGGGGGCGCCCAAGAGTGGATCTCTTTGCGACCCAGGAAAACTCGCAAGTGTCTAGTTTCTTCTCCCTAAACAGGAACGAGGCATCACTAGGAGTGAATGCTCTAGCGCACAATTGGAAATTTCACCTCTGTTAAGCTTTCTCCCCGTTTCAGCTTATCCCTCGGGTCAAAGCGAAAATCAGGAAGGAAGATACAACAGTGATCCTCATCACTCTCTTCTGTTTCAAAAGGCCTTGGTTTTCATCCCTTCTTCAGATGCAACTAAAACCGTATTGGCACCTTCCGTTAAGGAAAGACCTTCTGTTACAAGGTCCACTGCTTCACAAGTAGCAAAGCTAAAACTCACGGCCTGGCTACTGAGGAACAGCTCTTGAAGAGAAAAAGTTTCTCGGATAGATTGGTGGCTACCCTCCTATCCAGCAGAAAGAAGGTTACAAGAGCAGTATATTCCAAAGTTTGGAAAGTCTTCAACTCTTGGTGCACAGCATCTGACAGATCACCAAAACAAATTTCCTCTGTTCTTGAATTTCTGCAAGAAGGAGCGGACAAGGGCCTAGCGGTCAGCACCCTCAAGGTTCAAGTTGCTGCTCTGGGGGTATTTCTGGAAAAATCCATTTCATCAGAACCCTTAGATTCTTCAAAGCTCTCACCCGGTCTAGACCAGTGGTGATCAAAAGCTGTCCAGCATGGGACTTATCAGTTGTTCTACAGGCCCTGACCAGGGAACCTTTTGAACCCATTAATTTAGCCTCCCTGAAATTAGTTACTTTGAAAACCAGTTTTTTTTTAGTGGAAGAGTCAGTGAGCTGCAAGCCTTATCAATCAGGGAGCCATTCTTTTCCATTTTTTCAGACCGAATTGTTCTGAAGACGGATCCTAATTTTTTACCGAAGGTCGCTTCGGTCCAGAATCGAACTCAGGAGATAATACTTCCTACCTTTTTGTTCTAATCCATCGGATAAGAAGGAGGAAGAATTCCAAACCCTGGATGTTAAAAGAGCAGTCTTGAGTTACTTGGAAAACACTAAAGACTTTAGATGTTAAGATGCTCTATTTGTTTTATTTTCCGGTAATAAAAAAGGAAGACAAGCTTCCAGAGGAACCATTGCCAGATGGTTGAGAATGGCTATCTCAGAAGCCTATTCCCTTACAGGTCAAGAGAGTCCAGTGAATGTCCGGGCTCATTCTACAAGAGCTTCGGCAGTGAGTTGGGCAGAAAAAGCTGGCGCCACCCCCGAACAAATCTGTAAGGCAGCTACTTGGACAAGTCTGTCAAGCTTTGCCCGTCATTATAGGTTGGACCTCATGACGGCTGGGGACCAGGCTTTTAGAAGAAAAGTCTTACAGGCTGTTGTCCCACCCTAAATGGAGTAAGTCTTGATTATCCTCTTGGGTGCTGTCTTGAAAGATGTTTTGGAAAAATGCAAGTTAGACTTACCAGTAACTTGTTTTCCAATAGACTTTCAGGACAGCAGTAACCTGTCCTTTTTTTATGCTGTTGCTGTAATACTATGATATAACTGTCGCTTATGTGTTGCAGCTGGGGCTGGAGTTCTCTACAAACGACTGACCAGGCAATGTGGAGGACTCCAATTAAAGACTTAATTGAGGAGGTGTTTCCTGTGGGAGGAGGAGCCATGATCTCTCGGGTGCTGTCCTGAAAGCCTGTTGGAAAACAAGTTACCGGTAAGTCTAACTTGTATTTTTTTTTCCTCATTAATGTACACACAGCACCCCATATTGACAGAAAAACACAGAATTGTTGACATTTTTGCAGATTTATTAAAAAAGAAAAACTGAAATATCACATGGGTAGGTGTTCAGACCCTTTGCTGTGACGCTCATATATTTAACTCAGGTGCTGTCCATTTCTTCTGATCATCCTTGATGGTTCTACACCTTCATTTGAGTCCAGCTGTTTGATTATACTGATTGGACTTGATTAGGAAAGCCACACACCTGTTTATATAAGACCTTACAGCTCACAGTGCATGTCAGAGCAAATGAGAATCATGAGGTCAAAGGAACTGCCTGCCTGAAGAGCTCAGAGACAGAATTGTGGCAAGGCACAGATCTGGCCAAGGTTACAAAAAAATTCTATTGCACTTAAGGTTCCTAAGAGCACAGTGGCCTCCATAATCCTTAAATGGAAGACGTTTGGGACGACCAGAACTCTTCCTAGAGCTGGCCGTCCGGCCAAACTAAGCTATCGGGGGAGAAGAGCCTTGGTGAGAGAGGTAAAGAAGAACCCAAAGATCACTGTGGCTGAGCTCCAGAGATGCAGTCGGGAGATGGGAGAAAGTTGTAGAAAGTCAATCTTCACTGCAGCCCTCCACCAGTCGGGGCTTTATGGCAGAGTGGCCCGACGGAAGCCTCTCCTCAGTGCAAGACACATGAAAGCCCGCATGGCGTTTGCTAAAAAACACCTGAAGGACTCCAAGGTGGTAAGAATAAAGATTCTCTGGTCTGAAGAGACCAAGATAGAACTTTTTGGCCTTAATTCTAAGTGGTATGTGTGGAGAAAACCAGGCACTGCTCATCACCTGTCCAATACAGTCCCAACAGTGAAGCATGGTGGTGGCAGCATCATGCTGTGGGGGTGTTTTTCAGCTGCAGGGACAGGATGACTGGTTGCAATCGAGGGAAAGATGAATGCGGCCAAGTACAGGGATATCCTGGACGAAAACTTTCTTCAGAGTGCTCAGGACCTCAGACTGGGCCGAAGGTTTACCTTCCAACAAGACAATGACCCTAAGCACACAGCTAAAATAATGATAATGATAATAATAATGTGTATAGCTTGTATAACAGTGTAAATTTGCTGTCCCCTCAAAATAATGTAACACACACAGCCATTAATGTCTAACCCGCTGGCAACAAAAGTGAGTACACTCCTAAATGAAAAAGTCCAAATTTGGGCCCAAAGTGTCAATATTTTGTGTGGCCACCATTAATTTCAAGCACTGCCTTAACCCTCTTGGGCATGGAGTTCACCAGTGCTTCACAGGTTGCCACTGGAGTCCTCTTCCACTCCTCTATGATGACATCACGGAGCTGGTGGATGTTAGAGACCTTGCACTCCTCCACCTTCCGTTTGAGGATGCCCCACTGCCCCACGGATGACTCAATAGGGTTTAGGTCTGGAGACATGCTTGGCCAGGCCATCACCTTTACCCTCAGCTTCTTTAGCAAGTGGTCGTCCTGGAGGTGTGTTTGGGGTCGTTATCATGTTGGAATACTGCCCTGCGGCCCAGTCTCCGAAGGGAGGGGATCATGCTCTGCTTCAGTATGTCACAGTACATGTTGGTATTCATGGTTCCCTCAATGAACTGTAGCTCCCCAGTTCCGGCAGCACTCATGCAGCCCCAAACCATGACACTTCCCCCATCATGCTTTGACTGTACGCAAGATACACTTGTCTTTGTACTAGGGATCAACCGATCTTGTTTTTTCGGTGCCGATACGATACCGATATTTCAGCCACCTCTCAGGCTGATTGCCGATATTCTGTAAATTAAAAAAAAAAATGTACACCTTTACACCGTGCTGGCTGGTTGCTCGGGCCTCCCGGTGGGACGGGAGAGCCCAGGTCGGACAGTGGGGGGGGGGGGGGGGGGGGGACGTCCGTCCCCTCCCGCTGCTTGTAATAACAGCTGAGCAGCTGCTGAGCCGCATTGGTTGTTAGTACAATAAAGCCAACCGTCCGTTCTAAACGGTACCGGGGTGATGCCTGCAGCTGCAGGCATCACCCCAGTAAAACTCCTTGAAGCAATATTGGTAATATTGGGTACGTTTTGTGCCTGATACTTAATCAAAACTGAATATTGGCTGCCGATAATCGACCTCACCAATAATCTGTCGATCCCTACTTTGTACTCCTCACCTGGTTGCTGCCACACACGCTTGAGACCATCTGAACCAAATTAGTTTATTTTGGTCTCCTCAGACCACAGGACATGGTTCCAGTAATCCATATCCTTAGTCTGCTTGTCTAAAGCAAACTGTTTGCAGGCTTTCTTGTGCATCATCTTTAGAAGAGGCTTCCTTCTGGGACGACAGCCATGCAGACCAATTTGATGCAGTGTGTGGCGTATAGTCTGAGCACTGACAGGCTGACCACCCCATTCCTTCCACCTCTGCAGCAATGTTGGCAGCACTCATGCGTCTGTTTCTTGGCCACCGTGCTGCAGCTCAGTTTCAGGGTCTTGGCAATCTTTTTTTAGCCTAGGCCATCTTTATGTAGAGCAACAATTCTTTTTTTTTTTTTTTTTTTTTTTAGATCCTCAGAGAGTTCTTTGCCATGAGGTGCCATGTTGAACTTCCATGAGGTGCCATGTTGAGCTCCCCATTCACACCTGAGACCTTGTAATACTAATGAGCCATATGACACTGGGGAGGGAAAATGGCTAATTGGGCCCAATTTGGACATTTTCACTTAGGGGTGTACTCACTTTTGTTGCCAACGGTTTAGACATTAATGGCTGTGTGTTGTTATTTTCAATGGACAACAAATTTACACTGTATTACAAGCTGTATACTCTCACTACTTTACATTGTAGCAAAGTGTCATTGTTTCAGTGTTGTCACATGAAAAGATATAATAAAATATTTACAAAAATGTGAGGGGTGTACTCACTTTTGTGAGATACTGTAAATATATACACGCCACACCACACCACACACACACTCCAATTTTAGACTCATGCAAGCACAGGGAAAACGTGCAAACTCCATACAAATAGTATGCAGCCAAGGACCCCAGTGCTGCAAGGCAGAAGTGTTAACCACGGTGCTGCCCAAAAAATGTTTGGAAAGTTTCCCTCACCTCCAAAGCTCCTTGTAGTGGGTAGTGGGTAGTGAGGCCATTTTGCTGTTGTAATATTTAGCAGACTTGTAGACCCAAATGTAAAATCTGTTTTTACAGAGAACCACAATGCCAGATCTCAGCCATAGGTGGTACTTCATTCAGTTTGATTGTTGTCCCTTGAAAATATAAGAGCTGTATTTAGAAGGGAGCTCCTCTGGTGGCTTTGATTTCTTCCATGTCCTGGGATTCGGGGCCACAGGCTGCAGAAGAATGCATCTTATGGTATGTGTAGGCACCATTTAGTGTCTTCATTGTAGAGCTGGAGCCTCTTGGTACCTTTTTAGGGTACTGACAATTGTACTTTAATCACACATCCCTCTTCCTCCCATAGATGGGGCAAGTTGAGGTTGTGGTCCTAAATCAGATTTTGACAACCAGGTCTATCCTTATCACACACTTTCCAGTGTTAAAATGAGCCTAGCAGTAAGTATATTTCAGGTTAAGTTCAAACATATTATTGCTGTGTACAAGTTGTTTGTTCTAATCTGCTTTTCACTCTAAAAGGCCAGCACCATCTTTGTTTAGAGATCAAACAGGGTCAGCATCTACTTTCTGGACAATAATGTTGGTTCTGGGATGACAGGCAGATGTAAATCATGGTGCCTGAAGTTAAAGTGATTGTAAAGCTTTCATTTTCTTTTCTAATAAAATAACAAACATGGTATACTTACCTGCTCTGTGGAATAGTTTTGCAAAGAGCAGCCCAGATCCTCCTCTTCTGGGCTCCTATCCCCCGCCGCTGTGTGCACCCATAGCAAGCTGCTTGCTATAGGGACACTAATGGAAGCTCGCTCCCGAGCCAGTTCTGTGTGTCCATGGACACAAACAATACTGCTCCTGCTCCATTCTCACTGCATTTAATTGACAGCAGCAGGAGCCAATGGCTCCCACTGCAGGATTTGAGTCGGTGAAGAGAGAGAGAGAGAAAGAGAGCAGTGATCCTGCTCTCATTCATAGCTCTGGATCGCCATCGGGCTCAGGTAAGTATGGGGCAGAGCCGGGGGGAAACTGCTCACAGAATGTTTTGTACCTGAACCAATTGCAGACTGCCCCATAGCACATTTACTGCTACAGGGCAGCCTCACTGCACAGGATCATATAATATAATGTATGTGTGTGTGATCCTGCACTTCTGGGTATCGGGCACGAGGGTGCGCTGCTGGTGGCTCACTATTACTGCCACCGACTACCAATGTAATGGGAGCATTAAATTTAACTACCATATTCACCAGTGCAGGGCAAGGATTTTAATTTCACTGACACGGATCACCAGTGCAGAGGGGTTCAATTTTGCTGCCAGTGACCACCAAAGTGAGGGAGAAGGTTAACAGTACTGATGCTAGTATTGTGGGCTATTATTGTGTTCGCTGACCCCAATGCTGGGTGTAATTATTGTGCCCACTGATACCAGTGCTGGGGGTTATTATTGTCCCCACTGATACTAGTGCTGGGGGTTATTATTGTCCCCACTGATACCAGTGCTGGGGGTTATTATTGTCCCCACTGATACCAGTGCTGGGGGTTACTATTGTGCCCACTGACCTTATTTCTCTGTTTCCAAATTGAGCCACTAGAGCCACACACAAGTGCAAAGTATAGTAGTTGTGATAACTTTATATTCTTTTCACACAGATATCCCAGATCTCAGCTCAAGTTTCTCGGTGTCCACGTCTCAAGGTTTTGCGTCTAGAAGAGAACTGTTTGGAGCTCAGTATGTTACCCCATTGCATACTCAGTGATTCCCAGATCTCCCTGTTGGCTGTGGAGGGAAACCTTTTTGAAATAAAAATGCTGAGAGACCTAGAAGGCTATGACAAGGTCAGTGAGTATATGCAAGCATAGAGGAAATTTACAACAGCATGTAGAAGTCAAACAGGTGCTAGTATTCAATAGTAAAGTGAAATCTGAGTTTGTTTAAAGAGACTCTGACACTAGACCAATAATTTCAGCAACATCTTCATCTTCCCATAAGATTATCCATGCATTTACCATATTTTATTCACTTGTAAAAGCCTTGTTCGTACAGATGTCCAAATGTCCTGCTGGGCGCAACCACCAGTGACACTCTATACTATAGAATTTTCCTTCACCCTTCCCATAAGATTATCCATGCATTTACCATATCTTATTCACTTGTAAAAGCCTTGTTCATACAGATGTCCAAATGTCCTGCTGGGCACAACCACCAGTGACACTCTATACTATAGAATTTTCCTTCACCCTTCCCATATGACAGCAACTGCGCTGCCACCCCATGACTTAAATATTCAAAAGCAAGCCAAAATAAAAAAAAAAAATTATACAACCAATGAGCTGAAGCTGACACCTTACGTGTTCCTACATGAAAGTTAAATATAAATACTTGATGATGCCGCGCTGCTCTAAAATATTCATCCAGTCGTAAACTATGAATCTCACAAATGCCTCCAGTGTTAATACAACAAAGCATCAATACCAAAACCTCTATTGTGAAATAAATCAGAAACTTTTTATTTGCTTATATATATATATATATATATATATATATACTTAAGCAAATACCTACATGTTTCCATAAATGCATATTGCTTAAACGCATGCTGGCATGTTTTCATTTGTACTGCATACGTATATGCTTAGCTTGAACTGTATACATATGTGCTTAGTTGCATTAAACTGTATACACGTGCTTATTTACTTTAGACTGTATACATATGTGCTTATTTTTCCTAGGACTACATACATATGTTTTTTTGCCTAGTACTATATACATATGTGCTTATTTGCCTTGGGATACATACATATGTACTTATTGCCATAAGCTGCATACATAGATGCATGAATGGCAAGAATACTTTGTATACCTGCATTTTTGCATACCTGGGTACCTGCATACTTACATACCTACGGGGTTGTATAGCGGTAGGCCGACATTGTCTAGGCCTGCATCCTTGTGTAACTGCGTATTAGTTTGTATAATACAGTCACTTTATTATGTATATGTTAGACTAGCTAAATTACTTAGAAAGGTGTGGTATGTACACTGCCCTCTGGTTCAGTGGTCTGGCAATGTTCACATCTCCTGTTGGACCAATGGCATCAAGGTGATCTGAGCCACTGTGGTGCCTGATCCCGGATCAAGCCTGATTAGTACTTGAATGGGAGACTACCCAGGTTTCCCTTCTAAGTGAGGGAGGCATCCGAGGCTGCTGTATTTGAGAGTATCTCAGACCATAAGATTTTAGAGCAGTCTCTGAGGTGGTTCGCTCCTTACTTAGTCGGGTCAGTCTTGGCCTTGCGTTGGGTCTTGAAGCAAAAGTTATGGGCTCATTATTGTAAAACAATTAGATGGTAGCAGCTTCAAAACTGAATAGGGACATGTGGTCTATCTTAAGATCTCAATCCGCTGGGTATCCTTCTTTTTTTAGATAGGCTTGGTCTGTTCAGTGATGACCTCTCTGAAAGAGGTAGTTTGCGGGGCCCATAATCATCAGGAAACACACAGCTCCATGTGCCGGGTTGTTTCCAGCCTCATCAAAGATTTCTGTAATTACAGTGGAGAGTCGTCTGTTTTCTTTTTTGTGGCCATCCTTCGGGCTGGCCACTGCTTCTGAGGTTCTCAAAGCTCCTAGCTCCAGTGTTGGACTTGCTAAAGACGCAGGGGGTGTCAATCTCTGTATACCTCAATAACCTTTGCTCAGGAAGCAGTTGGTCCAGATTTTCCTTCGCTACATTTTGCAGTAGGAAGCTGTATCTAGGTCAAAGCACATTCCTTATGTACAGTCCTACGGTCTTGGTAAAGGATCATTCTCTCTGTCGGGAACTTGAAGATCCAGGCATTGGATTGCCGAAGGGCTCTGTTCTCTGGGGTGTTGCACAGCTAAGGATTGGTGGTTGATGGTTCGGAATCTAGAAAGGTGGAATTCTTCCTTTCAGGTATTGGAAGATAATAACCACTGAGGCCGGTTTCTCTGTTTTGGTTTGGGGGTGGCTACAGTTCAGTGGACTTGGTCTCCACAGGAGAGTATACTGCCTAAAAATATCTTGGAGCTTTTGGCCAGTACACCTTGCTCTGGATTATGGTACAAACCAGTTGTAGATTCATCCGGAAAAGCCTCTGCAGGGGCATATATATCAACCACCAGGGTGGCACCAGGAGTCATGCAGCTCAGGAAGGTGAACCACATTCTGTCTGGGACAGCACAAGTGCTGTCTCTATCGTCAGTGCATATTCCAGGTATAGAATAGTGGCAGGGGGAACTTTGTAGGTGAATCTTCTAGATTCCAAGTTCTACAACAGGTTGGGACAAGTTGTGTCCGGGACTTCTGCCACATCTTTTGCGAAGAATTCAGAAGGGGGTAACACTGATAATAATGTTAGCCGAATTAGCCCAGGAGGGCTTGGTACACTGACATAGCGAGTCGTGCAGGGGTCGCTCCTGGGACACTTCCAGTCCAGCGGGACCTAATGGTCTTGAGTCCTGGCGGCTTTCAAGCAAGGAGCCGTTCTTGGTCTCGCATCATAAGGTGATGTTGCATCCTCATCCATTTTTTTTCCTAGAATGGTGTCTAGTTTTCACTTGAATCAAGACAATGTTTTGCCTTCTTTTCTGATTCTTAGTTGGCAGGAGTTAGATCACTGCATACACTGGAGTAAGGATGGGCTCGGACATGTTCGCACACTCCACGCGCAGAGCCCGCCAGGAAGTCGGCACGGCGCTGCGATAATCACAGGCAGTGAGACATGACTGTGATTAGCGCAGCACCGTGCCGACTTCCTGGCGGGCTCTGCACGTGGAGTGTGAGAACACTCCCGAGCCCATCATTACTCTGGACGTAGTTCTGGCAGGCAGAATTACTCGATTTGTCGGTACAGGTCAGGAATCCTGGTTTGTGTTGCCAGTAGAGCCCAGGATGGGCAGGAGGCATTGGATTTGCCAGTTAATTATTCAAGCCTATGGCTTGAAAGGGCAAGGTCCCCCACCCCTTTTTTTGGTAAAAGCGCTCGTTACCAGGTGTGTGGGGGCATCTTGGGCCATCCACCATCAGGTGTCAGTGGCTCAGAATTTAAGGCCATTACATGGTCTTTTGTTCATACATTCATAAGATTTTACCAGATAGATATCAAAGCCACAGAGGATACTGGTTTGGCCACAGTATGTTTAGGGCGACAGAAGGAGTCCTTCTCGGGTGGCAGTTTCTGTGATTTGTGTCTCCCTCCCCTCAAGGGCATTGCTTTAGGACATCCCATATAGTCATTATTATGGTTGCTCTATGTCCCGTGATGTACGATAAAGAAAATAGGATTTTTCCATCATACTTACCTGTAAAATCCTTTTCTTGGAGTACATCATGGGACACAGAGCTCCCTCCCATCTTTTTTGGGATATTCATTGCTTTGCTACAAAACTGAGGTCCTTCTTGTGTAGGAGGGGTTATATAGGGATGGACTTCCTGTTTGACTATCTGCCAGTGTCCATCCACCTATAGGTGGCGTATAACCCATATAGTCATTATTATGGTTGCTCTGCGTCCCGTGATTTACTCCAAAAAAAGGATTTTACAGGTAAGTATGACGGAAAAATCCTATTTTTCAGATCCTCAGAGAGTTCTTTGCCATGAGGTGCCAAGTTGAACGTCCAGTGACCAGTATGGGAGAGTGAGAGTGCTAACAACAAATTTCACACCTGCTCCCCATTTACACCTGGGACCTTGTAACACTAACAAGTCGCATGACACCGGGAAGGGAGAATGGCTAATTGGGCCCAATTTGGACATTTTCCCTTAGGGGTGTACTCTCTCTTTTTTTTTGCCAGCGGTTTAGACATTAACAGCTGTGAGTTATTTTGAGGGGACAGCAAATTTACACTGTTATACAAGCTTTACACCCACCACTTTACACTGTAACAAAGTGTCATTTCTTCGGTGTTGTCTATAGTATGCCTGTAAAGTGGCACAGTTTTCCTTTGTTTAGAACAGTACCACAGCAAAATGACATTTCTAAAGGAAAAAAGTCATTTAAAACCTGATCGCGGCTGTAATTATTTGTCAGGTCTCGGCAATATATATAAACAGATTTGTTTGCAAGTTAAAAACTGTTTTTTTTTTTTTTTTGCTAGAAAATTACTTATAACCCCCAAACATTATATATTTTTTTTTTGCTAACATCCTAGAGAATTAAATGGCGGTCGTTGCAATACTTTTTGTCTCACCGCAGCGGTCTTACAAGCGCACTTTTTTTGGAAAAAATACACTTTTTTTTTTAAATTAAAAAATAAGACAGCAGTAAAGTTAGCCCAAATGTTTTTCATATTGTGAAAGATAATGTTATGCCGAGTAAATTGATACCCAACATGTTACGCTTCAAAATTGCGCCCGCTCGTGGAATGGCGACAAACTTTTACCCTTCTCCATAGGCGACGTTTAAAAAATTCCACAGGTTGCATGTTTTGAGTTACAGAGGAGGTCTTGGGCTAAAATTATTGCTCACATACCTCATACCTCACATGTGTGGTTTGAACACAGTTTTCATATGTGGGCACTACTCATGTATGCATTCACTTCTGTACGCGAGCTCAGCGTGTTTAAAAATGTTTACATTTTTTCCTTATTTATTTTACTTTTTTATTTTTACACTGTTCTTTAAAAAAAAATAAAAAATTGTCACTTTTATTCCTATTTCAAGGAATGTAAACATCCCTTGAAAAAAGCATGACAGGACCTCCTAAATATGAGATCAGGGGTCAAAAAGATCTCAGATCTCATATTTACACTAAAATGCAATCTTCTTCCCCTCACTCGTCTCCATACCCAGCAAGGATTAGGATCCGATCGCCTCCGCCGCTACCGACGGCCCCAGTAAGCGGCGGAGGGCACCAGAGAGCGGCGGGGGGGACCTCTCCTGCCCCCAATAAGTGACCTTGCGGCAAATCCGCTGCAGAGACCACGATTATCAGAAACCGGACCGCCCGCCGAAGAAAAGGATACCAGGGTTATGGCAGCTAGCTGCTGCCATAACAGAGATATCCCTCTTCAAAGTTAGGACATATATCGGCATGTGGTGGTCCGGAAGTGGTTAAGGGGAGCCCTGAACCAAATTTTTTTTTTTTTAAATTGTGTGGGGGTCCCCCCAAAATCCATACCAGGCCCTTCAAGTCTGGTATGGAAATTAAGCGGAACCCTGCACCAAATAAAAAAAAAGGCGTAGGGATCCCCCCAAAATCCATACCAGCCCCTTATCCGAGCACGCAACCTGGCAGGCTGCAGGAAAAGGGACGAGAGAGTGCCCCCCCCCCGAACTTTACCAGGCCACATGCCCTCAACATGAGGAGGGTGCTTTGGAGTAGCCCCCCAAAGCACCTTGTCCCCATGTTGATGCCATCCCCCACAACCCTTGCCCCGTGGCTGTGGGGGCCTGCGGGCAGGGGGCATATTGAAATCTGGAAGCCCCCTTTTTAACAAGGGGACCCCCAGATCCTGGCCTCCCCCCTCTATGTGAATTGGTAACGGGTACATTGTACCCCTACCATTTCACAAAAAAAGTGTAAAAAAGACAGGAGACACTTTGGGACAAGTCCTTTATTTAAAAGAAGAAGATTAAAAATGTCCCACGATGTAAATTCATCTTGCGTCGCCCGATGAGCTGAAAAAAAAAGAAAGCCGCAACATTTTTTTTTCGGCTCGACTGCGGCGTGAGGTGGATATGCAACCACCGGGCAAGGGTTGTGGGGATGAGGCCCTTGTCCTCATCAACATGGGGACAAGGTGCTTTGGGGGCTAATCCAAAGCACCCTCCCCGTGTTGAGGGCATGTGGCCTGGTATAGTTCAGGAGGGGGGGCGCTCTCTCGTTCCCCCTCTTTTCCTGCGACCTGCCAGGTTGCGTGCTCGCATAAGGGTACATTTGGCGCAGGGTTCCCCTTAATATTCATACCAGACCCAAAGGGCCTGGTAATGGACTGGGGGGAAAACCATGCTGTTTTATTCTTATTTTTTCAATGAGTTTCATCTCTAAAATAGGTTTTAATGATATTTTATTTTGTCTGATAATAAAGTATGGATATTATTATGTTTTTTGATTATTTTTTTTATCTATTTCCAGCACATGCTTGGTGCATATATTGTTTCTAACTAGTACATAATATGCCACCCAAGTAAGAGAGAGGTTAATGCTAGTATTTAGGAGGATAATGTACTGTGTATCCTAGGTAGGACATGTAAATGAGAGCCTAACCATGGTAACATACAAACAAAGCGCTTTGATAAATACCGGCTTGTCACCCTCCACCATACCCTGGTGAAGTCATGGACCAGTGACGCAATGTGTTAGGCAGAGCTGGGTCACATCATACAGACAGACCGGAAGTGTGGCTCCGAAAGTGGTGTCAGTAATACCATGTGTTGGCTTTGACGTTTGTGCAATCCCGCTGTAGTGCACCAGTACATGTGTACCAGTAAATGTGAGCGCATTTGCTCTTTAATAAATTATTTGACTGACTTCAAATACTGCATAATTGGAGCTCTATATTCCTTTTGTGCATATTATAGTACAAGATGGGAGAAGTGGACAGAGGAAAGCAGCTTGCGTTTTAAAGGGAAATGCACACTTTGTTGAACTTTCTTTCTTGAGTGTATAGCTGTGGAAGCAACAGCAAGCCTATCTATCTTCTCCACCCATAAAAGGGGTCATGTGTAGCTGGCCTAATTTTCTTGTACAGGTCTAAACAATAAGGTGATGGCATAATTGTCACCGAGGTGCAGCACAATTTTCACAAATTGTTTTTTTTTTTATATATTATATATATTCAGTGGATATAAAAAGTCTACACACCCCTGTTAAAATGTCAGGTTTCTGTGATGTAAAAAAATGAGACAAAGATAAATCATTTCAGAACTTTTTCCACCTTTTTAATGTGACCTATAAACCGTACAACTCAGTTGAATAACAAACTGAAATCTTTTAGGTGGAGGGAAGTAAAAATAAAAAACTAAAATAATATGGTTGCCTAAGTGTGCACACCCTAATCTAATACTTTGTTGAAGCACCTTTTGATTTATTACAGCACTCAGTCTTTTTGGGTATGAGTCTATCAGCATGGCACATCTTGATTTGGTAATATTTGCCCACTCTTTTTTGCAAAAAATACTCCAAATCTGTCAGATTGCGAGGGCATCTCCTGTGCACAGCCCTCTTCAGATCACCCCCACAGATTTTCAGTCAGATTCAGGTCTGGCTGGGTCATTCCAAAACTTTAATCTTCTTCTGGTGAAGCCATTCCTTTGTTGATTTGGATGCATGCTTTGGGTCGTTGCCATGCTGAAAGATGAAGTTCCTCTTCGTGCTCAGCTTTCTAGCATAAGCCTGAAGGTTTTGTGCCAATATTGACTGGTTTTTGGAATTGTTCATAATTCCCTCTACCTTGACTAAGACCCCTGTCCCAGCTGAAGAAAAACCCCATGAAGCATGCTGCCACCACCATGCTTCACTGTGGGTATGGTGTTCTTTTGGTGATGTGCAGTGTTGTTTTTGCGCCAAATATATCTTTTGGAATTATTGCCAAAATTTTCAACCTTGGTTTCATCAGACCAGAACACATTTTCCCACATGCTTTTGGGAGACGTCAGATGTGTTTTTGCAAATTTTAGCCGGGCTTTGGATGTTTTACTACGTAAAAAAAAAAAAAAAAAGGCTTCCGTCTTGCCACTACCCCATATCCCAGACATATGAAGAATACAGGAGATTGTTGTCACATGTACCACACAGCCAGTACTTGCCAGATATTTTCCTGCAGCTCCTTTAATGTTGCTGTAGGCCACTTGGCAGCCTCCCTAATCAATTCTTTTCTCTCTTTTTTTCATCATTTTTGGAGGGACGTCCAGTTCTTGGTAATGTCACTGTTGTGCCATATTTTCTCCACTTGATTATGATTGTCTTCACTGTGTTCCATGGTATATCCAATGCCGTGTCAATTATTTTGTACCCTTCTCCTGACTGATACCTTTGAACAATGAGATCCCTCTTATGCTTTGGGAGCTGTCTGCAGACCATGGCTTTTGCTGAAGGATGTGACTAAGAAAATGTCAGGAAAGACCTACTAGAACAGCTGAACTTCATTTGGGGTTAATCAGAGGCACTTTAAATGGCAGGTGTGTACTGACTCCTATTTAACATGAGTTTGAATGTGCTTGCTTAATTCTGAACTAAGCTACATCCCTAGTTATGAACTTAATAAAATATTATACTGCGCTATCCAAGTAAATCGTAAATAAATCATTAATGTGAAACAAAGCTGCAACTACAATTTGAGACACACACACTAAATACAGTATAGAAAAAAAAAGCTGCGCTATATCATAAGTGTAACCTGAAATGTATTCATCTAATAAAATAGATAAGGACTACTCCTTATAGCATACCAATGGATGAATGATCACACGTGAAATGTGCTCAATGAACATTGAAGTGAATAAAATAAATACAAAATATGAGAATAATAGATCCAAGATAGAGTCCCGTCCAATGGGCTGTTAAATAGAAATCCCACTGAATGTGCAGTTCTTAGTGATTATCCCAGTGATGATATCTTAGCCTTCTAAACGTTAGTGACATGCGTCCACAACCCCATGGGAGATGTGATAAAGTGCGATGGGAAAATTCCTCCACCAATGATCTCAATGCCGCTTACCAGCTTCTTAGATCTCTTGTTTAAGGAGATCATGGGTGCCTGTGGCTCTTATCCCCAGCCATGGGTCTTGAATGGCTGGACTCTCTATGTGGAGTATCCTCTGATGTAGTAGATACATGCATTTATGAGGAGGAGTGGAGGAAGAGCGTTGTCTTACTATATTGGAATCCAGTTATTGGGATTTCTGTTTGAACTTTGATTGCCTATCTTTATTTTGCAGAATCCAGTGCCGTCACATGACTTCAAATCTACTTCCTTCTGAGACCAAAATCGGCCAGTGAAAGCTAGTGACATCACTTCCTGGGAGAGACACTGTCCCTCTACACAGGGACAGTGTCCCTCCCGGGAAGTGATGTCACTAGCTTTTACTGGCTGATTTTGGTCTCAGAAGGAAGTAGAGTGTGTGTGTGTGTGTGTATATGTGTATATGTGTGTGTATGTATATATATATATATATATATATATATATATATATATATATTATTATACATTTTAAGGCCGGCCGGAGGCTAGCCTGTCTTTGTGGGAGGAGCCTGAGAGGGCTATTTAAGCCACCTCCTCTGTCAGGGCCGGTGTCTTGCCGAATAAATTCCTTCGGCGGATAGGTTCCCCCCCTGTACTGCGCAGGCGCGGCGCCTGCGCAGTACGTACTACTGTCGGCCGCCGGAGATAGCCAAAGCTCAAACGCTTCAATCAGCTGTACACGGCGCCTGCGCTCTGGGTCCAGGTTCCTTCCCCACTATCCAAGTGGACCTAGAGGGGGAATCTAAAAGTGCCGAGCGCAGCGAGGCCGTGCCCGAAGCGTGGCGAGCGAAGCGAGCCCGCGAGGGTCCCTCTTACAGGCGCCGTGTACAGCTGATTTTCAGCTGTTCCGCTTCGGCTATTTCCGCCGCCTTCTACTGCGCATGCGCAGCAGAGGGGGGAACTAATCCGCCGAGCGGAACTTTCTCGGCAGAACACCGGTGTTGTCAGGCTTTCTGGGTTGTTGATGCACGTCACTTCCGGCCTCCTTACAGAGCGGCGGTCACAGCAATGGTGTCGGTTCCTCTCCCGGGCACCATCAGGGGACCGCCCACCCGTTCATCCCTGGATTCCACCAGCATTGTGGGGGCCGCTCCGCCTGTCCCCTCTTCAGCCCCATGTTTCTTCCAGCATCGTGGTGGCCGCCCTCCCGCTTCTCCTGGCGCTCATGCAGGGGGGAGTAGGGAGGGGCGTCCGTCCGTCCATCCACTTTCCCTAGGGCTTCATCTAGCATCAGGGTGTCACCCGCTTCCCACGGTTCTCATGGCGGGGGGGGTGTCGGCTGTTCATCCATCCACCTCGTTTCGCTGGGCTCTGTCCCGCATGGTCGTGGGGGGCGCTGGCCGCTTCTCCCTTTCATCCCTGCGTTCCTTCCAGCGGGGGGGCACCCACCCACTTCTCCCGGCGCTCATGCCGGCAGGGGAGTGGGGGGGAGGGGCGTCCATCCATCTTCCACCCACTCACCCACCAGTTCACTTTCCCGGGAAACCATGCCGTGCATCATGGAGGTGACGCCTGCACGCATCCCGGTTCTCACCCTGGCTGGGGGGGGGCGCTCACCTCTCGGTACTCTCGTGGGGGCGGACCCCTGCACGCCTCCTGACTAACTACTTAGTCCTGGTAGGTACTGGCGGGGGAGGGGGCGTTCCTGTCTTTGGGTCCGGTGTAGCCAGACGCCATGGATCCATGGCACTCCCAGCTGTCCCAGCTGTTAGCTGTCCCCCACTGTCAGGTGTCCCCATCTTGCCACTTAGTACTCACTTGGCAGGTTAGTCTTCCATGCATGTCAGCAGAGATTTTCTCTAGGTGTAGCATAGAAGCTCGGCTGCATGTGGTGTTAGCTGGTGGCTGCAAGTGTCACCAGCCGCAGATCTGCGTTTACTACCTCTTCCTACCACGGCATAGTATGCATGACCCTCCACCACAATTTCTTCCATTAGACATACTTCTGTCTTTGCAGTCCAGATCTGAGCTTTCCTTCGGTCAGGAGGGGGGGGTGGATGCAGGCGTTTCTGTCAGTATTTCTATCGTAGTGTTTCTGTCTAGGGGTTCAGTCTCAGCGTTTCTGTCACAGCGTTTTCTGTCCAGGCGTTCAGTCACAGCATTTTTCTGTCATAGCGTTCTGCCCCAGCATCTCTGTCATAGCGTTCTGCCCCAGCATCTCTATCATAGCGTTCTGCTCAGCATCTCTGTCACAGCATTCTGCCCCGGCATTTCTGTCTCAGCACAGTCTCGGCATTCCTGTCATAGCATTTCTGCCCCAGGATTTCTGTTATGGCGTCTCTGCCCCAGGATTTCTGTTATGGCATCTCTGCCCCAGAATTCTGTCACGGCGTCTCTGCCCCGGGATATCTGTCATGGCGTCTCTGCCCCGGGACATCTGTCACGGCGTCTCTGCCCCGGGACATCTGTCACGGCGTCTCTGCCCCGGGACATCTGTCACGGCGTCTCTGCCCCGGGACATCTGTCACGGCGTCTCTGCCCCGGGACATCTGTCACGGCGTCTCTGCCCCGGGACATCTGTCACGGCGTCTCTGCCCCGGGACATCTGTCACGGCGTCTCTGCCCCGGGACATCTGTCATAGTATTCTGCCCCAGCATTTCTGTCATAGTATTCTGCCCCAGCATTTCTGTCATAGTGTTCTGCCCCAGCATTTCTGTCATAGTGTTCTGCCCCAGCATTTCTGT
Source organism: Aquarana catesbeiana (assembly GCF_042186555.1). Classification (NCBI taxonomy): domain Eukaryota; kingdom Metazoa; phylum Chordata; class Amphibia; order Anura; family Ranidae; genus Aquarana; species Aquarana catesbeiana. The sequence goes on from NC_133336.1 coordinate 73,365,112, forward strand.
CATAGTGTTCTGCCCCAGCATTTCTGTCATAGAGTTCTGCCCCAGCATTTCTGTCATAGTGTTTCTACCCCAGGATTTCTGTCACTGCATTTCTGCCTCAGCGTTTCAGTCTCAGTGTTCTGTCATGGCAATTCTGCCCCAGAATTTCTGTCATTGCATTCTGCCTCAGGATTTCTGTCAATGCATTTCTGCCTCAGCGTTTCAGTCTCAGTGTTCTGTCATGGCAATTCTGCCCCAGAATTTCTGTCATTGCATTCTGCCTCAGGATTTCTGTCAATGCATTTCTGCCTCAGTGTTTCAGTCTCAGCGTTCTGTCATGGCATTTCTGCCTCAGCGTTTCTGCCCCAGGATTTCTGTCATGGCATTTCTGCCTCAGCGTTTCTGCCCCAGGATTTCGGTCATGGCATTTCTGCCTCAGCGTTTCTGCCCCAGGATTTCGGTCATGGCATTTCTGCCTCAGCGTTTCTGCCCCAGGATTTCGGTCATTGCATTCTGCCTCAGCGTTTCAGTCTCAGTGTTCTGTCATAGCGTTTCTGCCCCAGGATTCCTGTCATTGCATTCTGCCTTTGCGTTTCTGTCTCAGCTTTTCTGTCATAGCGCTTCTACCCCAGGATTTCTGTCATGGCATTTCTGCCTCGGGGTTTCAGTCTTAGCATTTCTGTCATGGCATTTCTGCCTCAGCGTTTCTGCCCCAGGATTTCTGTCATTGGATTTCTGCCTCAGCGTTTCTCCCCCAGGATTTCTGTCATGGCACTTCTGCCTCAACGTTTCTGCTCCAGGATTTCTCTCATTGCATTCTGCTTCAGCGTTTCAGTCTCAGCCTTCTGTCATAGCGTTTCTGCCCCAGGATTCCTGTCATTGCATTCTGCCTCAGCATTTCAGTCTCAGCATTCGGTCATAGCGTTTCTGCCCCAGGATTCTGTCATGGTATTTCTGCTTCAGCGTTTCTGTCTCGGCATTTCTGTCATAGCATTTCTACCGCAAGATTTCTGTCATGGCATTTCTGCCTCTGCGTTTCTGCCTCTGCGTTTCTGCCTCTGCGTTTCTGCCTCTGTGTTTCTGTCTCAGCGTTTCTGTCACAGCGTTCTGCCCCAGCGTTTCTGTCACAGCGTTCTGCCCCAGCGTTTGTCACAGCGTTCTGCCCCAGCGTTTCTGTCACAGCGTTCTGCCCCAGCGTTTCTGTCATTACGTTTCTGCCTCAGCATTTCTGTCATAGCATTCAGTTTCAGCATTTCTGTCATAAGTGTTTTCTGCCTAGCGTTGCTGTGGTTGCGTTTCTGCCCCAGGATTTCTATCATAGCGCTTCTGCCTCCACGTTCAACCTCAGCGTTTCTCAGAGGGGCGTTGTTGTTCAGTCCACGGCACATACTCCGTTAGCTGTTTTTTTTTTTTTTTTTGTTTGTTTTTTTCATCTTCGTTGGTTGTCATGTCTCATCATGTCTTTGTTCATGTTTGTACCTGGGTTAGTTAGCTAGGGCTCACATGTCAGGATCTGTCACGTCTACAGATCCATACGGGCTGAGGTTTCGTTTAATAATGATTGTTGGCCACAATCTTCTCGCCCGTATACCATATGTCATATGATGTACGTTTATTCACCACACCTGTACGATCACCCACCATTGTCTGTGGGTACACCAGCCCTGAGTTTTCAGTTTAATTACCTGTCTCTGTGCTGCAGGTTACTCGTGCTCACTTATTACTTACACGAGGGGGGGGGGGCCGGATCAGGTTCATTTACGTGCTGTGGTCTTCACATTTCTGGTCATGTTCTCATACTCAGGTAGGCACAGAGGGGCGTTGTTGTTCTCATATCTGGTTGTCTGTCATTTCTCTAGTTTTCATTCTCAGGTTGGGCTGTATTGGCATCCATACCGATATCAACCATGTTTGCACTCACTTCCATCAGTCCTGCCCGTTGTTAGGGCTAGTTGTTTGGTGCAGATGTCGTTTTGCCACTGGGCACACCCTTCGGTCGGAAGCAGTCGTCCATTTTCTTTCAGTTGATGTCCTGTTGCATAGAGGCCCTGGTTACCGCCCAGGAATTTATAGTCTCTCTCAGGGTGTGTGCTGAGCCACGTCCCCTTGACGGTTCTTAAGTGGTAGGTTTGGGCAAACGTCGTCAAAATTATGGATTCCACTCTCGGCTCTGATATCTTGTCTAGGATGCTGCCTGGAGAACTGCTCGGGGACGTCAGTCCAGTCATCTTTTCCGATCCCCAGCCTGTTCTAGGTAGGGGGGCTTCAGTCACTTTGGGTATGACTGTTTCATGCCATGGGACTTAGTTCCCCGGGATGTAGTCTGGCCCTCCTTCCTCAGTTCGGGATTCAGACTCGGTCGTCAGGTCACAGGCTGAAGCACGACCCGTTTGAATCAGGTGGGACCAGTGTTCTGGGTCTGGCATGGTTTCTCCATGTTGACAATGCTTATTGCCATAGCGCATGGGCCTTATCCGCCTACTCCATCACTTATTCAGCATTTTGAACTCCTGCCAGTTGTCCTTTTGCACTCATCCTCTCACTTCCCCATACCAAGTATGGGTAGGCCAGGGGTTGGGGGCATTTTACAGAACTACTTTGCTGGTGTCCGTGTGAAGTATTTCGTTCTTTGTGACCATCATTTGCAGGGGCTCCTCGGGCCAGCCCTTGCTCCCTTTCCCCCACGTATACACTCATTTACAAGCAGTGCATTCTCATGTCTGGGTTGTCTTGAGGCATCAGGCTCATCCAATCTTTCACGAGACGTTTACTTGGGTTCTGGGTAGCTTCGCAGGTTCTATAGGGGGTTTCTTCTCTTCACCAAGTTGGGAGTCGGTGGGTTTCTCCTGTCATAGTGGATACTTACCGGATACATACTGTTGCTCTTCACCCAAATTTGGTGTATTTTTGCCCTCTTTTCAGGCATACTGACCAGTCAGGCCAAGGCACACCTCAGGCCTTGGTCATTAGGAGAATCGCATTTCACACTTGAAGACTCTGACCACAAATTCATAGATACGTTTATTTTTAACTCCTTTTTGATGGACTATGAAAAGTTTGTGTTTTGTTTTTTATTTCACAGTAGCTGTTGTGGTATTGATGCATTTATTCAGAGAATGGCTGATCTCCAAAGTGGCGCAGTGCTGTGTAACTTAAGCAGCTGAATACAACTTCAGGTGGCATTTTTATGGCACTCCATCCCCTTTCTTCAGGGAGAGTGTTTAAGAGTAAGAAAGGTTACAGTCATATTTAAAAAAAAAAAAAAAACTGATAGGACATCAGTCAACCTAAAGTAAAGTGTTATTAAACCCTAACATTTTTATTATAAATTAAAATATCTTAACTTTGCACTTTCCTTATCTGCTACTTCACCTGCTTTAAACACTTTATATCTTGAAAGGGAACCTATATTGCACAAGCCTAATGTCTATGTGCATTTCTTACCTTCCCCACGTACCTTGTTCTTGGGTGGCTCTGTTGCCTTTCATGGTCCTATGGAGCCATCCTTTCGCGTACGCTCCCTGGAGATAGACTACAAGCTCACCTTACCACAGCCGGCATAGACTGGACGGTGTGCGCATGTGCTGTGGTCCTTGGAACTATGAGAGTTAAAGTCCCAAAAAGGGTCAGGGGACATTCTGTGTAGGTGTGACTGTGCACTCCCCAACATGATGTTTAGGGAAGCAGCGCAGAGCAAGCTGGAGACCGGTGGTTGTAAACGCTCAAAGTTGTGTTTTTGGACACAAACATTTTAATGTCCTATGCTCAATTGGCTGATACAAATAAAACTATGATAAAACTAGGGCTGAAACAACTAATTGATCGACAAGTAATCAATTATGAAAATAATTGATTACTATTTTCATAATCGATTAATCGGCCAGCCGATTAGTTGGCCTGCATACAGAATGCATTATTTGTTTACATATCAGGAAATACAAATCAGCACACATACAGCTCAGTACATCATCCATACATGTCAGTAAGTGCCTGAGAACTTGTGAATGTGTGAGGAGCAATGCATCATGGGCTGGGCAGGAAGAGAGTGGCTCTAAAGGCAGAAGTTTTCTTTACCTTGCTATTGGGGCACTCTAAACTGTACTTAACGCAAAGCAAAAAGCAGTGTAGAAACAGATCAAAAGCAAACTGCATAGGTGTGTACCGAGTTTTATATTCATATGAAAAGTCTTTGTACATTCGCTGAATGAAATAATGTTGTTTGAAATTTTCACTTGCTTTTAACATTCTGTTTTAAAATGAATGTAATTTCTGAACGAAAACCACATACACTGAAAATTCCTTTGACCAAGAAGTTTTCTATTTCTAAATTTTCCGGTCACTGTGGTTGAAAACGACCGTCAATATTAGTCTTTAACTTTTTTTTTTTCTTTAAAAAAAGATCTGAGTCTGATATTTACCAGATTCAACCACCTGATAGTATATACAGTATATCTCTTCTGTCTGTTATTCCCAGAGCCGATTAGATATTTTGCTCCCTAACCATGTAGTTGGTTATTTATATTTACCACTGCATAGAGATAAGAATAAATTGCCTTATTTTTGAAACTTTACATATTAACTAAATTAAACACCAATTTAATCAAAACGATAATCGGCCAACTAATCGATTATGAAAATAATCGTTAGTTGCAGCCCTTGATAAAACCATCAGACCTAAAGCGTTTGTCTCCCCCACCACTTATTTCTTTGGTCTAGGAGAACCAGAGCGATTTCATGACGTCACTTCCGGTTCCGGCCCAACGTAAATGAGGCACAATTTTTTATTTTTTTATTTTAAAGCAGTAGATCAATGTGTGTTTGTGTGTGTGTGGTTTTTTTTTTTTCATTTTGTTTTGTTTTTTATCCAATGCTTTATATTGTAGAGGAGAGATGTGGAGTCTTATCGACCCCAGATCTCTCTAAAAAGAGGACCTGTCACTGCTTATTTATATAACAAGGGATGTTTACATTCCTTGGTATAGGAATAAAAGTGATCAAAAAATAATTTTAAGAGGGAACGTGCAAATGAATAAAAGTAAATAAATTAAGGCACCCCCTGTCCCCGCATTGGTGAACACATACGTTGCTCACGCCCACATTCAAACCACACATGTGAGGCATCGCCGCGAATGCAAGAGCAATAATTCTAGCACTAGATCTCCTCTGTAACTCTAATCTGGTAATCTGTAGACATCATGTCGCCTATGGAGATTTTTAAGTACCGTAGTTTGCTGCCATTCCATGAGCTTGCACACTTTTAAAGCATGACATGTTGAGAATCTATTTACTCAGCATAACATCTTTCATATTTTACCAAAAAATTGGGTTATATGACGTGTGTTTTTTTTTTTTTTTATTCATCAAAGTGTATTTTTTACCAAAAAAAATGCGTTTGAAAAACCGCTGCACAAATACCGTGTGACATAAAAAATTGCAACGATTGCCATTTTATTCTCTAGGGTCTCTGCTAAAAAATATAATGTAATGTTTGGGGGTTCTAAGTAATTTTCTAGCAAAAAACATATATGGGAGAAGTGTCAGAAATTGCCCTGTAGGCAAATGGTTAAAGGGTGAGAATCACTGATCTAATATACTACGGTACGGTAAAGTTCTCAAATTTAGGCCTGAAGTTTAAACCCCCAAACATATTTCTGAAAGCAAAAATATTTCTCCCATCTCTGATATAGGAGATTGAAGATGTCAGGATGAAGAGACAACTCCCCTGATCCAGGCAGTGATGGCTGAGGAAATCCACCTGCCTATTGTCCACTTCAGGAATGTGATCATCAGAGATTGCTAGACAGTGGTTCTCCACTAAGGAGTGAACCAGACTTACTGCCTTTAAAGCGGCTTGACTCCTGGTACCCCCTAATGGTTGATATAGGCCACTGCACTAGCATTGTCTGATTTGGATGTCCCTGTAGAAGGGTGAAATTACACAGATGGTTTTATTGCTCCAAGATGTCGATGGGGTCATTTGCTCCCTATGGAGGACCAGGGTCCTTGAACTGTGGAAGACTTTTTTTTTTTTTTTTTTTAAGAGGCCGGCATCTGTTATCGCCTTCCATGAGAAGAAACAAAGCCTATAGCACCTGGATAATCATTTAGATGTTAGCAGATAGTGTTGATGGGGATAAATCTTTCAGAAAGTGGTTAGGACCCCAAGATCTTACGGGGGGGGTGTAGTGGGTGCAAGCACCTTTTGTAAATACTGATGCCAAAGATAGGCCGCATGGCAGTGCAACAAATAGAAAACGTTCCTCTCCTACTGAGAATCACAGAAAGCTTTGATAAGTTTGGTAAATGGGAGTGTGCAGGTAGTAGAGCTGCACGATTAATCGTCAAGAATCGTTATCGCAATCTTGACTAAAGTGTTTCCCGATTCTGTCTATGCAAAGAATTCTCTCTGCTCTTCTGAAGCCACAGCCCTCAAAAGAAGGAAAAAACCGGGCAGTCTGCCAAGAATCAAAACATTCTTTATCAGTTGAACTTAAAGGATCACTAAAGTTATTATTTTTTTTTTTAACCACTTCAATACCAGGCACTTAGACACCTTCCCGCCCAGGCCAATTTTCAGCTTTCGGCACTGTGGCAATTTGAATGACAATTGCGCGGTCATGCTACACTGTAATCAAACAATTTTTTTATCATTTTGTTCCCACAAATAGAGCTTTCTTTTGGTGGTATTTGATCACCTCCTGCAGTTTTTATTTTTTGCGCAACAAATAAAAAAAGACCAAAAATTTTGAAAAAAAAACAAGTTTTTCTTTGTTTCTGTTAAAATTTTTTGGAAATAAGTACGTTTTCTTCTTCAATTACGGGCACTGATATGGCGGCACTGATGGGCACCGATGAGGTGGCACTGATGATGGGCACTGATAGGCGGCACTCATAGGCGGCACTGATGGGCATTCGTGGGTGGCACTGATGGGTACTTATGGGTGGCACTGATAGGTGGCACGGATGGGCACTGATAGGTGGGCACTGATGGGCACGGATGGGCACTGACAGGTGGCACCGATTGACACTGATGGCACTGATGCCCCTAAGGGTGGCATTGCTGGGCATCACTGCTATATAATGGTGCCAATCAGTGCCCATTTGTGAGCACTGACTGGGCACATGTGGATGGCCATGGTGTACATACCTGGCCATCCACATGTTGCCCCCTTCCCTGGTGGTCCTAGAGGCGATCCCTGGTGGACCAGTGTGGTCATCTGAGGGGGGGCTGCGCTGATAAACAATCAGCGCAGACCCCCCCCCCCTGTCAGGAGAGGCACCGATCGGGCTCTCCTCTACTCGCGTCTGTCAGACGCGAGTGAGGAAAAGCTGATCAACGGCTCTTCCTATTGACATCATGATCAACCGTGATTGGACACGGCTGATCACGTGGTAAAGAGCCTCCGCCGGAGGCTCTTTACCAAGATCGATGGAGCGGTGTGTTAGACTGACACACCGCTCCACCGGTCGCCGCGATCCGCGCCCCCGCGCAGCATGTTATCCTGCTGGACGTCATATGACGCCCAGTCAGGATAACTAAACCACCTCCCGGCCGTCATCTGCTATGGGCTGGGCGGGAAGTGGTTAAATAACAAACATGTTATACTTGTCTCCACTGTGCAGCTAGTTTTGCCCCGAATCTGGTCTTCTGGAGTCCCTCGGCGGCTGTCCCTGCCCCCCCCCCCCCACAAGGACTCAACACTTTCATGCGAGCTCCCTCGCATGGTGTTGAGTGCTTGCGGGCGTGCTCCTGTAAAACAGCCGGCGGCCATAGCCGCTCACTGTATCACTCGGCCCCGCCCCGCCGCGTCATTGGATCTAATTGACAGCAGCGCAAGCCAATGGCTGTGCTGCTTTCAATCCATCCACTCTAGCCAAACAACAGCCAGGCTGAGCAGCGAAGAGGATGTCGGGGGCGAGCGCGGGACTTTCGAGGGGTCAGGTAAGTAAGACGGGGGGGGGGGGCTGGGGGGGCCGGTATTGTCTAATGTTATATGGTAGAATGATAGACTGCATTAAAGCGGGGGTCCACCTAAACCGCCAAAAAAAAAAAATATTAAAAGCCAGCAGCTACAAATACTGCAGCTGCTGACTTTTAATAAATGGCCACTTACCTGTCCCAGGGTCCAGCGATGTTGGCAGGCGACGCCAAGAACCCGCTCGGTTCTCAGCAGCTGCCGCCGCCATCCTAGGTGAATGAATCGGGAAGTGAAGCGTTGCGGCTTCACTTCCTGGTTCCCTACTGCGCATGCGCGAGTCGCGCTGCGCATCGTAACTGGTCCCCGCTATCTCCTGGGAGCTGTGTGTTTCCCAGGAGACAGCACGGAGGGACAGGAAGAGGCATAGACTCCCATGGGAGTCTATGCCGGAGGTGGGTGCAAATACCTGTCTTGGGTATCTGCACCCCCCTGAAAGGTGCCAAATGTGACACCGGAGGGGGGAGGGTTCCGAAAAGTGGAAGTTCCATTTTTGTGTGGAACTCCGCTTTAAGGTGAAAGAACTTTTACCTTTACAACCCCTTTAAGTATAAACATTGTAACAGTTTTGTCAATGGAATAGACTTCGTGTGTAAGTGAAAAAAATTTAACCACTTAAACACTAAACCTCTTTCTGACATTTGTTGGTTTCAAGTTAAAATCTTTTTTTTTGCTAGAAAATTACTTACAACCCCCAAACATTATATATATATATTTTTTTAGTAGACACCCTAGAGAATAAAATGGTAGTTGTTGCAATATTTTATGTCACACTATATTTTGCGCAGTGGTCTTTCAAATGCAATTTTTTTTGAAAAAATGAATAAAAAAAAAAAAAACAACCAGTAAAGTTAGTCCTTTTTTTTCCTGTATATTGTGAAAGATTTTATGTTGCGAGAATCGTGATCTTTTTATTCTAATTTCGTGATTCTCATTTTGGCCAGAATCGTGCAGCTCTAGTAGGTAGACATCTTGCATGTCTACTGATGCAAGATATTCCCCTTGTATCAAAGATGCAAGTCCTGAACGTGCAGATTCCATGCAGAACTTTGCAAAATGCAAGCACTTGTTTAGGGAATTTAGGTCCAGAAGAAGACGAATAGCCCCATCAGGTTTTGGTACTGAGAACAGGTTTGAATAAAATGCTTTGAACGTGTCTTTTAGAAGAACCTGAATGAATGTGCCCTGGTTCAGGGCAGCCTACAAATCTAATGCTCCGTACACACGGTCAGAATTTCCGACAGAAAAAGTCCGATGGGAGCTTTTGGTCGGATATTCCGACCGTGTGTATGCCCCATCAGACTTTTTCTCTCGGCATTTCCGACAGACTTAGATAGAGAACATGTTCTAAACGTTTCCGTCGGAAATGCCGACGGAGGTTATCCCGTTGCCAAGTCCGACCGTGTGTATATGGCATTACTGTTCTTAGGCAGATCTCTGAGGAGAGGGGGTTTGGTGCCTTTCCACCTGTGGCCTCCTTAAAGTACCTGTCGAGTGCATCACCAAGAGACGTCCTCTTCCATCTTTTAGAGGCAGGTTTGGCTGTCCATGGTTCCAGCCATTAAGATTCTTCACATATGGACAGAAATTAGTCATTCCTGAAATTTGTGTGATGATGTTCTAGAATCTAGCACATCAACACAGAAGAAAAGAATGCAAAGTTTGTAAGTGTTCTTCCAGAGCTTGGTCCTGGAATACAGGATTCTGTTGTTTGTTCATTTACTTAAAGAGGAAGTAAAGTCTTCCTTTTTAATTATACCTACAGGTAAACCCTGTAATAAGGCTTACCTGTAGGTACTGTAAATATCTCCTAAACGTGCATAGTTTAGGAGATATTTACTATATACACCAACGTCATCGGCGCATGCACTCTGAAGAAACACCCACCCATGCCGTTTCTTCAGGGCCCTTGTGCCGGGAGTGGTGTCATTGTGGCTCCGGCAATCACGGTGCGAACCCAGAAGAAACATCGGGGAAGATGTCTGCTTTCTCAGCGGTGTGCGGGCGCTTCATTCTAAGGTAAGTATTTCATAATGAGCTAGTATGCAATGCATACTAGCTCATTAGGCCTTATTGTCTTATAGGTTTTTTATTTATTTTTAAATAGGGTTTACAACCTCTTTAAATTTCCATCTGGGATTTCTGTCTTCAAAATCCTTAAAGGAATGCACATCTTCTATAGGCACAGTAAGAGATTTATTTAGGGCAGAGCCTATTACCAGAACAGTCCACTTTTCAGTGAATTATTTTTCCACTGGATAGAGCTTGGCACTGATTTTCAGAGAAGTGAAAATCTTTTCAGGAGTACTCCAATCGTCATATATTACCCATTCTATTTGTTCATGAACGAGAAATGTCTTTTATACTTGCCAGGTCTCTTTAATGCCCATATAGGCATGGTGAGAGTAGATTCAATGGCAACTATGCCAAGAATTTTACACACAGCAGAAGTGAGCGTGTCAATATTGGCAAGCATTTTGTGTGAAGCCAGAGTATCTGGTGTAAAGGAGCCTGGGGGTGAGAAATCTTTTGCAGTCTCTCTTAGCAGTGACTCAAGGGGGGTGATTTACTAAGAAGGTACTGCACCAGTTCATACATTAATTGGTGCACTGGAAAAGTCATTAATCGAACGTGCGAACCGGCGCACATTGAAGTGCAAATAGGAAATAACCACGTACGTAAACTGCAACTGTCGCTAGGGTAACAGCGGTTTTCTCATTGATAATATCGCACGCCCAATACAATTGGTTAATTTCATCTCATTGGATGTGTCTTGTTAGGCAATTAGTAGGTGTTCTCAGTTAATTGACCCTTTTGATGCTAATCTCATTGCTATCACTTCTAATATATCTTTGAAATGTGTTTTTTTTTTTTTTGTTTTGTTTTTTTCTTATCTAAATGTTTCAAAACATTACAAAACACAGAAATGTTTCTAAACCCAATAAATTCATATTTTCAGATCTTGATCTTAACCACTTGCTGGACGGTGCAGCTGTTGTTCTGGGCTGCCGTCATATGACGGCGCAGCCTTCCAGGCAGCCCAGGGGGCGCGAACCCGCCGCATCGCTCGGGTCCCGGTGCGCGTGCCCGGCGGCCGCGAAGTCCGCCGTGCACCCGCGATTGCCCAGTAACCGAGCAGGACCGTGGATCTGTGTGTGTAAACACACAGATCCACGTCCTGTCAGATGGGAGGAGACCGATGGTGTGTTCCTTGTACAGAGAAACACTGATCGGTTTCCTCCCCTTGTGAATCCCCTCCCCCAACAGTTAGAATCACTCCCTAGCAACACATTAATCCCTACAGCGCCCCCTCCTGGTTAACCCCTTCATTGCCAGTCACATTTATACAGTAATCAATGCATTTTTATAGCACGGATCGCTGTATAAATGTGAATGGTCCCAAAAATGTGTCAAAATTGTCCGATGTGTCTGCCGCAATATCGCAGTCACGATAAAAATCGCAGATCACTAACATTACTAGTAAAAAAATAAAAATAAAAATGCTATAAATCTATCCCCTTATTTTGTAGACGCTATAACTTTTGCACAAACCAATAAATATACGCTTATTGCGATATTTTTACCAAAAATATGTAGAAGAATATGTATCGGCCTAAACTGAGGAAAAAATTTGTTTTAAAAAAAAAATTTGGATACTTATTATAGCAAAAAGTAAAAAATATTGTGTTTTTTTTTTCAAACTTGTCACTCTTGTTTTGCTTATAGCACAAGAAATAAAAAATGCAGGGGTGATCAAATACCACCAAAAGAAAGCTCTATCAGTGGGGAAAAAATTATAAAAATTTCATTTGGGTACAGTGTAGTATGACCGCGCAATTGTTATTCAAAGTGCAACAGCGCTGAAAGCTAAAAATTGGCTTGGGCAGGAAGGGGGTAAAAATGCCCTGTATGGAAGTAGTTAAAGGTGACCATACACTGCAATCAGTTAGATCTTAACCACTTAAAGTGGTGTTCCACCGAAAAAAAAAAACATTTGGAAAAAATTTTTTTTTTACTCACCTCTAAATGGCTGTTGCTAGGGGGTCCCTCGTAGTCTGCCTCCTTCAGTGCTTGGGCTGGTGACATCACTTTCCCTCGGCGCAGGAAGGGCTCAGCTCTGCCCTCTCCCTCTTGTCATTCATCTGGGACATATTACAGGTCCCAGATGACTACGCGGCCAATCACGGCGCATGGTGCCACTCGCACACGCGCAGTGGGTGCCCGGCTGTGAAGCCACAGCTGGGCGCCTAGAGTTGCAATGCCGGCACTGCCGAACCGAGGGGAGACGAGCGGAGCTCCTATCCCCTGCATCACTGGACCCTGGGACAGGTAAGTGTCCGATTATTAAAAGTCAGCAGCTGCAGTATTTGTAGCTGCTGACGTTTATTTTATTTTATTTTTTTAAATGGGAACTCCTCTTTAAGGACCGAGCCGCTTTTTGAAATTTGTTGTTTACAAGTTAAAAGCAGTTTTTTTTTTTGCTAGAAAATTACTTAAAACCCCCAAACATTTATATGTTTTTTTTTTTTCTAACATCCTAGACAATAAAATGGCAGTCATTGCAATACTTTGTCACACACCGTATTTGCTCAGCGGTTTTGCAAAAAAAAAGTTTTTAAAACGTCAGTTTTTTCGGGAGCAGTGATTTTAATAATGCTTAAAGTGAAACAATAAAAATGAAATATTCCTGTAGCCTCCCTGACGGTAATCCCGAGTGTGGCTCGGGGTTAAATTTCAGTCCCATTAGCGGTAACCCTGAGCCACACTCGGGATTACATTGCAGGATCCTGGTGCGGCGTTGCTTACCTTGTCCCCAGGATCCTGCGATGTCCCCCGCAGTGTCTGCAGGCTCTGTCTCCTCCGAAGCCTCTCCGTGCCAGGCTCCGTTCCCTGCGAGCGGCGCGACGCAGGGGGGCGGAGCCTGGTGGCAAATTCAAAAAAATTAAAAAACCATAACACATACAGTACTGTAATCTTACAGATTACAGTACTGTATGAAATTATTTCACATCCCTTTTGTCCCCAGTGCTTTGGCCCATGCCCTGCATGCAGTTTTATATGATATATACTGTTCTTTCTACCTGGAAACTGGAGATTGTCCATAGCAACCAAAAAGTGTGCCTTTAGATCAGCTAGAAAACAGCGATAGTAAATTAGAACACTTGCAGAATTAAGCGATAGTGAATCGTGGGGAAATTTATTTTATTATTATTATATATATATATATTTTTTTTAATTATTTATATTTATTATATTATAATTTATGTTTTTGTGTTTCAAACTTAATCATACCCGGGATATCTACTAGACTCTTGTTTGGACAGATTTAAGTGTGTTATTGTTAAGAATTACAGGCCTACAATATAAAACGCCAAATTTCCATGCAAAATAATTGTACCGCTTTCAGCACCTAAAATCCGAAATAAACATACCGCCAGGGAGGTTAAATATCGTGCCTGGGGGATGTCTATAGTATGCCTATAAAGTGGCACAGTTTTCCGGTGTTTAGAACAGTACCACAGCAAAAAGACATTTCTAAAGGAAAAAAGGAAAAAAAGTCATTTAAAACTGATCACGGCTGTAATGATTTGTCGGGTCTTGGCAATATAGATAAACAGATTTGTTGTTTTACAAGTTAAGAACAGTTTTTTTTTTTTGCTAGAAAATTACTTAGAACCCCCAAACATTATACTTTTTTTTCCAACATCCTAGAGAATAAAATGGCTATCATTGCAATACTTTCTGTCACACTGTATTTGCGCAGCGGTCTTACAAGCGCACTTTTTTTAATTAAAAAAATAAAACAACAGTAAAGTTAGTCCATTATTTTTTTTTCTTGTGAAAGATAATGTTATGCCGAGTAAATTGATACCCAACATGTCACACTTCAAAATTGCGCCCGCACGTGGAATGGCGACAAACTTTTACCCTTAAAAATCTACATAGACGACGTTTAAAAAATTCTACAGGTTGCATGTTTTGAGTTACAGAGGAGGTCTAGGGCTAGAATTATTGCTCTCGCTCTACCGATCGTGGTGTTAGCTTACATGTGTGGTTTGAACACCGTTTTCATATGCGAGCGTTACTCACGTATGCGTTCGCTTCTGCAGGTGAGCTCGGTGGGACGGGGCCCATTTTAAAATTTTTTTTTTTTTTTTTTTCAAATTTATTTTACCTTTTTATTTTTTGTTTTTACACTGTTCTTTTAAAAAAAATGTAAACATCCCTTGTAATAGAAAAAAAGCATGACAGGACCTCTTAAATATGAGATCTGGGGTCAAAAATTTTGTCATTTAAAAAAAAAAATTGACACTTTTAAAAGCTATGGGCGGAAGTGTAGTTGCTTCCGCCCTGCAATGCTATGGAGACAGGTGGGGGCCCCCCTCACTCGTCTCCATGCCACAGAGCAGAAAGGATTTGATCGCCTCCACCACTGCCGACGGCTCTGGTAAGCGGCGGAGGAATCCGCCGCAGAGACCACTATTGGAAACCGGACTGCCGGCCGAACAAGAAGATACCGGGGTTATGGCAGCAGCTAGCTAGCTGCAACGATATCCCTCTTCAAAGTAAGGACGTATATCAGCGGTCTGCGGTTCAGAAGTGGTTAAATAAATTTGATTTAGTGCAAGAGCCTGTTTTGATCTTCTATCATTTGAATGAATTGTTCAAGTGCGTGTTCCTATAACCTATTTTGCCTAAATATCGAGTTGTACAGAGATTGGCCCGTCAGATTGCATAGTGCATGACCACCATCATAAGTGCCAAATTTGGAATGTAGATGTGCCATGACCCACTTGTATTTTCCATTCGATATTTCTTGGGCATTATACAAGGCACATGAGAAACCATCTTTTTTTTTCATGACATGCTAGAGTGATCAGGAATCTTTAAACTACGGCTCTCCAGCTGTTGCGGAACTACACATTCCACAAGGTATTGTAAAACACTGACATGAGTAGGCATGATGGGAATTGTAGTTCCTGAACAACTGGAGGGCTGTAGTTTGAAGACTCCTGTGCTAGATCTTTATTATGCCTTCAGAATTGGGATTGTGGCATCTACCCAACTTCTCTCTGCTGGTAGACACAAGAAGTTATAGAACACACACACACACACACACACACACACACACACACACACACACAAGCAGGAAGCAATGTACATTGGCCCATGGTTTCATATCCCAAAACATTTTGGGTTTATTCTTAACTGTGGAGTTGCTGCTGAAAACTGTGCATCTGGATTCCATCATTGAGCCGTGGGATGGCTCATAAGCGTGTTTAGACTCAGTCTCACAGCTGAGTTGCACGCTCTGAGGTGAGCGGCTGTCCCCGGGGGGGTCACTGGATGGCACTTGAGCATGGAACTCTGAGCACTAAGCACGAAGATTATTGCACGCATGTTGGATTTTTTATGAACTGTTTTTATGGACTTTATGTGCATTTCTTTCATATATTGGACTTGATATTCACATCTTGGATTTGATATTCACACTCATTGTGTGGCACTTGGCACTTTGTTGTATTTTGCACTTATCACTGTGATATATATATATATATATATATTTCATTTTTTTACACGCTAAATTTCAGACTATATAAATGATTTTTTTCATCCATTTATATATACAGGTAGTAGTTCAGTAATCGCTACTCTCATTCTAATGGTATACATCTAGTATATTATTTACACATTGCACTTTAAAATCACTTGTTTTTTTTATATATATATATCCTTTGGGCCTTGCTGTGGCTGGATAAGCTGCTTATGTGGTATTTTTAGTATACCTCATATGCATTAATAATCTCCAGATTGATATTTTCACCTTAGCGCAGCGTAACTTTTGTATACATTGTATTGCACGGCATATGAAACGTTCTGCGCGGGCAGCTAGGTGATTTCCACATTTGAGGCAATATACCATTTTGGCTCGCAAAATCTCCTTTTATCTACCTAATGTACATTGGCCCAGAAGTGAATCTGTACACAAGAAGTAGGTGTGTGTTTTGATGCCAAATCCTCCCCTCCCCCTTCACTGATCATGTGACAGCATACAGGCAATACGATTGACTGCTAGACCCAAGCACGTCACATGGTCCACCATAACTGGAAATACAGGGTATTGTCACCAGCTGTGACAGAGGTGGTGAGGTGAGTAAAGGTGCTTTAGCAGAAGACGCAGTCACTCTGTCCTGCACCTGGCATTCTCTACACACACCCCCTCCCCCCCAAATCTTCAATAATCCCCTACATTAAGTATAGTGCCAGGCTGGGTGTATGATGGGTGCTCTGTTTTGGTTGGATGCTGGGTGTAGGTTGATGGCTGCCATGTAGCTAGGTTAGTACTGTTTCCAGTGTGGAGATTATGCTTCCCCTCTCTCCTCTCACAATGAGCCTTACGTGGCTCCGGGTGTCGGTCGGTGGGTGGTGATGGGAGAGTCACCGGCCATCCCACCCTACAACACTGCAAGCTCAGCCCTGACCAACCGGCACAGACCAGAGGACACCCAGATCTGTACTACATAGGGGACCCTACACGTGACTAATCACCTCAGCCAGCCCCGCTTACCCGTGAGCCTGATAAAGCTGGTGATACTGTCTGGCAGTTTCTTCAGATAGGTGGGTAGCTGCACCTTTATGACTTGTGATCTCCTGACACACCCCCCCCCCCCCCCCCCCCCCCAATGTGTGGCACCCAGGGCGGACCCCTCCTCCCCCGTTGGTACGCCACTACTTCTCCATAAGGGAGGCCCATCACCTAAGGACATTAGCAAAAAAAACAAAGCTGTCACAGAGTAAGGTAGGGTTATAGGAGTACATCCAAAAGCTTTGCCGGTGTCCAGTTGCCTAAAGATAGCAGCCTATCATCCAGAGTCGCTGCATATTCAGCCTGTGTCCTGTACTCCAAGATATGGAATGTATAGGCAAGTCAAAATTCCTCTTTCCAGGTATTTCAAAGCACTAGATGATTAAGATACTCAGTTTTTGCTGTTTGTATTACTACAGACTTTTACCAGTTGGTGCCCTTATGGATTATATTGGCATATGTGACTACCCTAACCATAATGAGTAGTATGTAGCGACCTACAGAGTTACTAGATTATTGATCGGTTACAATTTGTTTTCTGTTTCAGTACATGGAACGATTCACAGCTACTCGGAAGAAGTTCGTGTGATGGAACGCCACATGCTAGACAGTTTGTACCAAGCTAGTATGAAGTCACTCCTACCCTATGTTCGGAGGGCCAGAGGTGGATAACCAAGCCTGCTTCTGGCACTCACTGCTTTTATATCTCCTAGAGCAGACACATGCTACAGCAAGCCTGGAGAGCTGGGGGTGTTACGAGGTCAAGATTGGACTGTAATTGTTGGAAGACACACTGGTTTCAGTAATACATCCAAAGAACTCTTGTTTTATTTGTTGCAGATATAAAATTTGACCAATTTTTAATTTAGCTACCATTATCCAGCTTTGATAACCGTACTAGTTCATTAATCTTTATACATTTGCTTACAAATCAAAATATGTAAATCACAGGTTGAAATGAGTGTCCTGAAAATGAAATATTATATTGACTTGGACTGGATTAGGCTATGCACAAGTAAGAGTGGTTAGATATTTGGAAGTGTGATTATTGGAATAAAATAAACCTGTGTGAAGGCTGCCACTGTTGACATTTCTTCCTGAAAGTACTAGTTCTAGAGTTTTCATTCCAGTCTAATGGTTTTCAGAACTATGTAATTTAAGCAGAGCGCCAGTGTCCTTGCCAGTTATCTCCAAAAAAAAAAAAAAAAGCACTCCTGTGATTCTCTTGATTTGCACAATATAAAAAGGATACTGTTATAAGTGAATTTCTTCTTCTTGCTTACAAATATGTTTATCACAGGATCCCCGCAGACAGGCAGTGGTTATTAGTGTGGGCATCTGAAGCCCGCTCCTACTTGCTTCCGGGATTCCGTTCAGCTGGCTACCCAGCATGCACATTCCGATCTCGCGGCTGCGTAGTAGGGACACAGCGCAGTTCACTGTGTTGTTTACAGGTTGCCATAACAATGAAGGGCGTTGGCAGAGGTTCCCGCCCCATTGCTATGGCATCCTGTCAATCAAGGCAGAACCTGGAAGGGGAAGTCAAGTGCAGTTCAAAAGACTCCTGGGATAGATGACACAAATATCCAAGGAGTGATTTTTTTATTTAGTTTTTAAACATACATACATACAGACATACAACTGGCCAGAGATCATGGACATCAATCACCGGCCACAATACACCTACCCGTGTACATTTACAAGAAAAAGAAACATAGGGAGGACAAAGAACAAAAAAACAGTAACAAAGTTAAATCGGCAAAGCAACATAACTTTTTTCCTAGACAGATACAATCATTGCCTAAACCCCCAGCCGGAGGTAGGCACATGTTAACACACTGCCAGCCCTATATGGCAGTCCGGATACTGCTAGTATTATGGTCTCTCCCTCCCCCCCAAATAGTGAAAAAAAAAGGGCTGGTAAGGAGAAAACTTTTCCCTACCCCAGAGTGATTATGACACCAATTACTGGTTAACTAATAGCCGTCCAATACTTAAGTTGTATACACCTCCCTTCTTTTTATAATCCAAGGATCAGTAGCTATAACGTTCCTGAAATTAGTCAGAGACTGTGCCCATAGAAGCCACCCAACCTCCCCAGACCTTGTAAAATTTAGTTAGTGCCCCTCTGCTCAAATAGGTGGCTTTGTAAAAGGGTACCGCCTTGTTGACCCGTACCTTCCAGGACTCCAAGGTTGGAGTCAATGAGCTCTTCCATGAAAGGATAATCCACTTTTTTAGCATAGAATAGCAGTAGGGTAAGGAGAGTCCTTACTACCCTGGTAGTAGTTAAAGGTTCCACCAGATGCAATAGAGGTGTCTCAATGGACATGGGGATTGAAATAGAAGTGACCGACCTAATACATTGTGCAACAGCTTGCCAGTAAGGTTTGACCTGTGGACAGTCCCAAAATATATGCATGAAATTTGCCAGTGGTGCTGAGCACCTCCAGCATACAGACTTTTGGTTCCCAAACATTTTAGCAAGTCTAGCTGGTGTGAGATAAATCCTATGCAGGAATTTATAATGGACTAGTCCAGTGGTCATCAACCTTGTCCTCAGGGCCCACTAACAGGTCAGGTTTTATGTATTACCTTGGGGAGATGCAGACTAGAATACTGCAATCAGCACTGAGCAGCAAATGATGTCACCTGTGATGTATTTGTATTTCAGTTATTTTGCAAACCTGGCCTGTTAGTGGGCCCTGAGGACAGGTTTGATGACCACTGGATTAGTCTGGTGAAAACCAGATACTGAAATGCAGTTCCCCACATATCATCACAGTCCAACCCCGGGGCTACAGCCTAACAAGCCCGTCTGCATGGCTCCAGTAATTTGGTCATCTCCTGGAAGAGGTCCTTATATAGGCTGGAGATCGGTTTAGATAAAGACTCACTGCATGTTAGTAATTCTAGGACGCTGGGCTCCAAGTCAAGAGGCTCTCCCAAATTGGGAGCAAAAAGCATGTCTCAATTGAATGAATATCTAAAAAAAAAAAAAAATGTGAGTTGGGTAGGTCATAACGTAGTTTCAAGTCATTTAATGTCATTAGGGGGTACCGTTCGCTACACTGTGTTGTAAAGTCCTAACTCCGTATTTAGTCCAGACTACCGGGTCTGGGAAATCAAAAAATTGTGATAAATTGGGATTTCCCATAGGGGGAGATTTGGGGGAAAGCTTACATTGTCTAGGTGGCCTCAGTCCCTGAGTCATAGACCATGCCCTTATCACTCAGCACATGGAGGGAGTTAGGGGATAAGGAGCCCTCAGACCCCTGTAGAAAAGGTGAGACAGTGCCTCATATGAGCTCATACATGCAGCCTAGAGGCATCATCCGGAGGGGTAGTCAACCAACGGTGTGCCACCATCAATTGACCAGCTAGGAAGTATTTGTGGAAGTTAGGTACCCGCTGCCCCCCTCCCCCCATGGCTGTTGAAGGTTGTCTAATTTAAGGCGGGGGACACCTCTCTGCCACAAGAAGGAGGAAATCATACTCTGACTTAAAAATAGACTTTGGAATCCACACTGAAGAGTTCCTGAGGGCGTATAGTAATAATCAAGGTAGAATCTTCATTTTAATCAGGTTTATCATCCCAATGAGAGACAAGGGGAGATTTTTCCAGGTGTGAAATTTCTTAGATATAATGGCAAGCAACAGGGAGACATTTAGGCTAATGAAATCCATCACTGAGTTTGTAATTTGAAGTCCCAGGTACTTAATTCACGTTACCCGTTGTTGGGGTCCGCCTGTCTAGGTACTGTAAGGGAAGTATTTTGGACTTAGTCCAGTTGACCTTGAGACCAGAGACCACAGTAAATCATCCTAGTAGTGATAGCGCAGCTTGTAAAGAGGGCCCAGTATCCCTAATGAACAGAACTAGGTCATCTGCATAGAGAGCTGTAGTTTCAGTAAGGGTACTCACCCCAATCCCCCAGATTTGGGGGGAGGAGTGCAGTGCAATTGCCAGGGGTTCCATAACCAATGCAAATAAACCTAGTGAGAGGGAGCACCCCCTGTTTGGTGACACTGGAAAGGTGCCCGACCCCCCGCAATTAAAACAGAGGGCTGCTACCAAATTATCATATAGCAATGATATGCATTTGAGGAATATAGGACCAAACCCCATGCATTGGGGATATATGACTCATGTATTGCAATCAATGGAATCAAAGGCCTTTTCCAGGTCAAAAACACCAGAGCGCCACGCCCCGATGACGTCTCCTCATCTATCTATACACCCTCCGGAAATTAATATCGGTAGCTTTTTTAGTCATGAACCCGGTCTAGTCAGGTGATACAAAGTGGTGCACAATATTCATCAACCTATTGGCTACAATTTTGGTAAGTATTTTAAGATCCATATTTAACAGTGCTATGTGTCTATAGGAGGCGCAAAAGAGAGGGTCCTTGTCAGGTTTGAGGAGTAACACCACATGGGCTTCATAAAAGGAGGTGGGTAGGATCCCTGTTTCAAAACATTTCCCATAGATTTGCAGAAGTCTGGGAGATAAAAGATCTAAATATTGTTTGTATCACTCTGTGAGGATTCTGTCAGGGCCTGTCGCTTTAACATTAGGGAATGAGGCAATAGCAATCGCCAATTCTTTATCAGTGAAGGGTGCCTCAAGGCTCTCCGCCACCTCCTCGGGCAACTCCGGTATCTGAAGGGGGTCCAGTAGGTCTGTCAGAACCGAACCCGACGGTCGTACTTTGGGATAGCAGAGTAAAGTTCTGAATAGTAAGAAACAAAAGCCTGCATGATACTTTCTCTATCCCCCATAAGGGTACCCTCCGACGTATAGATGCAGGGGATCACTGTATGTGCCCGAGCATCAGCAGTCAGTTAGGCCAACAGTTTTCCATTCTTGTCGCCCCTCAACTCTGTGTTTAAAGGTGCATTGTGTAAGGTTTTGAAAATGAACCAATAAGGCTCGTCTGGCCAATTGCAGCTCGGTTAGGGAGGGAGCATCGGCATGGGTCTTTGCACATTGTAATTCATGGGCCTGAAGCACCTCTGATTTTGAATTTTTATCAGCTCTGGCAGCTTTGATGGCTGATAAATATATCCCCCGAGTTGATGCCTTGAACGCATCCCAGATTACGGGCCTGTCTGCCGATCCCTCATTGATATCCCAATATTCCTTCATATGTGGAGAGACCTGTGCCTCAACCAAGGATTCAGTCACCCATCCCAGGTGCAGCCTCCAGATCCCACGACTGCCAACCGCGGTGAGGCTGAGCATTACCTGCAAGAGGGTATGATCCGAGAGCCCCCCAGCCAGATAACAGGCCCCCGCAATCTGGGGCAATAGAGCTGGGTTAGCAAAAGCCAAATCGATACGGGAGGAGGTACTGACTTGGGAAAGAGAGGAGTAACCTCTCTTGCCATGATGTTTCAACCGCCACACCTCCTCCAGGGCCGCACAGTGCCCAAGCTCCATTCTCTGCACCTGGCTCAGGTTCGAGGTGTCCAGTGCATAATCTAGGATGTTAAAATCCCCAGCCACAAGCAATTTCAGTGGGCCAAAAGTGGCAACCTTTTCCAGGACCTGATCTAGCACCTCTTTTTTGAAAGGGGATGGGACATATATTTCTTATCATACATCACAGGACACAGAGTCATAGTAGTTACTATGTGGGTTATAGGCCACCTTCAGGTGATGGACACTGGCACGCCCTAAGATAAAAAAAAAAAAAAGTGCACTACTGGGAGTATCTCAGTTTTTTCGCCAGTGTCTAAGGTGTTGGTCACGAGTAAAGATGTGCTGTGCTGAGCTCCACTGTAGCAATCCTTGCTGGGATTAGCCATGCAGCCAGATCCAAAGTGTCTTTTAGGACGAATTGAATGGTACCCGTGTCCGAAGAAACAAGGTCTTGCCTGTAAACACTTCTCTTTTTAGAGAGCTGGACCCCGGGATCCAGTACTTTTGGTAGTAAGGCCATAAAGTTTTACTGGTGGTGGTGGTGCTATTACAGGTCCAGGATTGTGGGTTTCCTCGAGGATCCCCAGTTCTTGAAGGTTTAACAGAACACACCGTGAAGGGGTCTGTTGGTTTTACCATAGAAAACCCTGCAGCGGGAAAAGTGGAGTTTTTCTAAGAAATTTTTTAATTTTCTTATGAATGTCTCCTTTAAGTTAGTAAATGTTGTCATGCTTATGTGTCACCACTAGGGGGTGTATAGAGCACATACCTTCTCACATTTCCTCAGAGAGCTCACAATGTGCCCGGTGCAGCAGCTTCCATTTCCTCCAGCTCGCAGAAGACTTCCGGTAAGTCTGGGGGGGGGGGGGGTTCCTCCCCACCAGACGCCCCCCACCTGTACCATTTGCTAGCCCTCTTCAAGAGGAAGAAGCAGTAAAAAAAATAAAACAAAAAAACAAAACAAAAAAAAACAAAAAAAAAAAAAAAAAACTGCATGGCGCACTACTCGGCGGCTTCCAGGCTCTCCTCGCGATTTTATCCCCTCTGTAAGGTCCCATAGGATCAGAGGCCCGTGCTCACGTGGGGAAACTCTTTTTTGATGGGGGGGGGGCTTAGCGCAGCGCAGGAAAGAGTGTTTTTAAAAGCACTGGTGTTATTGCTGCAAGCTGCGGAGGGACACAAGAGTGTAGCGGGGCATAAAAGAGGTTGGTGACACAAGCATTCTTTTTGAACACATTTACTATTGCATCAGGCTGAGCATTAATAGCAGCGGCAGTGGCTAACTATTGCTCAAGCAGTGGATGCGATTTCTTCTGGTAGTACCTCTGCTTTGTGCATTGGCCTATATTCAGAGGGGGGGGGTTGAAACACCCCCAAAAAAGGAGCTAAAAAGGGTCTCCCTCAAGCTCTGGAAAGCCTACTCTTCAAATGGCATCCTTCCCTGATGGGGTGGCTGGTCAGAGTGAGCATCAGGGCCATGAAATGTTTGCAACTGTTTTCAACACTGTAGCCCCTGTTCATTTTACTCTTTTTTTCTCAGCCATGGTAGGTTTTTAAAAGAAGTTTAGGGACTTTAATCGCATCCCAGAGTGGTTAATCGCATCCCAGTGTGGTAAAGATGCAACAGGTTCTCTTCCATTTTCCTAAGACCCTCAGACTGAGAAACTAGGACAGGAGAAAAAGATTCCCTCAGGGGACTGTGGTGAGGCTGAGGACTCCTCTTCTGAGGTGTCAATTGCAGGAAAGTCAGCTTTCACAATCTGTAAGATTGATGGTACAATTTCTTGCTGAATGATCCGCTCCACATTTATGTACCCTTAACTGAGTGTTTGGGTTCGCTAAAGCCTCCTCAAGCTGTGCATGCTTTTTCCTGTCCATTCTTTGTTGGGAAAATTTTTTGGATCTGGAGGATCATCCAGATAAGCATTATTTTCCATTCTAAAAAGTTTTCACACTTTATCCTATGGTAGAGAAAATTCACTAAGCGGGGTATACCAGCAATTAACACTACTATATCCTTTGTGAGTAAGTTTGACTTGTCCGGCAGACATTACTCAAATACTTAGGGATCCAATGGATAAAAGGTTGGAATTCCTATTAAAAATAAAAACGTTTTTCTCTGGCAGGTTGAGTGTCTCAGTCTGCGCTGACAGTAATTGGTTAATCATTGAGAAACCAGTTATAACAGGTGTTTAAGGTTATCCTGCTCAGCAGGTCCAGGAGGCAGCTTTATGTTTGCAATAGTTGCAATGACAGATTGCGCCTTCGCTAAGCGTCATGCAGGAAGCTCCTGGCTAGTCTTCCCTTTTGCGGTAAGACAACTATCTGGGGATATTTTGGATATATCCAAAGAATTTCTAGCAAAAGAAAGATACACCCTTTTTGCCTTTTAAATGAAGGACTAATTGTGTTTATTATTTTAAAGTTCCTTCTTCTGTGCCAGGGGCATCAGCCTCCAGGCAGTCACGACGGCCTCCGCCGTCAGGTTCAAAGGGTAATCTTCAGGGTTAACCCCAGGAACAAAAGAGGTCTTGAGGGAGGAAGCCTACAGTATACTATAGCCTCCTTATGAGAAGGTGCCCCCACTTGCTCAATAGGGAGAATTCTTCTACAGCTCTCGGGAATCTGGCAAAAGGAATGTCAAGACGAATGGGGGACTTCCTCAATAGCTCCAACGTACAAACTGGAGTTCCAAGAGTTTCCGTCTTCTCGTTCTCTCAGATCAAACGTTCCTAAGGATCCAGAGAAAAAAGAAATCTCTCTTTCTCGCATTGGACCATCTTTTGGCAAAAAGTGTTCATGGTGGCCCCATATAAGAGCAGAGATTGGGATTTGGTTAAATCCAAATGGACATTCTAGATATGAAAAATCTTAAATTCAATTGCTGAATATAATCTCTCCTTTTTTGCATGAAGATGCATATCTCCATATGCCTATTTCCTCACTCACTAGTAATATTTTCTTTCAAAGTGGAAAATCTTTTTCAGTGTGTAACTCTGCTTTCCGATCTAGCTGCTACACCTCGAGTACAAGGTTCTGGCTCCTTTTCTAGCCAGATTGAGGGCCCAAGGTATAACGATTATGGTTTACCTAGTCCATCTGTTCTTGTTAGACCAGTCGGTAGCCCGCTTAGACCAAAAGTATGGTCACCACATTCGACTACCTGGAATATCTAGGTCGGATTCTCAACCTAGGAGGAAGTTTCTTTAACCACTTCAGCCCCGGAAGGATTTACCCCCTTCCTGACCAGAGCACTTTTTACAATTTGGCACTGCATCGCTTTAACTGCTAATTGCGAGTCATGCAATGCTGTACACAAACGAAATTTGCATCCTTTTCTTCTCACAAATAGAGCTTTCTTTTGATGGTATTTGATCACCTCTGCCGTTTTTATTTTTTGCGCTATAAACGAAAAAAGACCGAAAATTTTGAAAAAAAAAAATCCAATAAACTCAATTTTAGTCATACATTTAGGCCAAATTGTATTCGGCCACATGTCTTTGATAAAAACATAAAAACAGTAAAACAGTAAAAACATAAAAAAAAAACCACATACACCACATAGATGGTGATTATTCAATATGACATTAATCCAATACTACTATCCTATAAACATACCACCTATAAATACATCCAAACGATCAACCATACAACCCTAACATACAACCCATGCATAGCCTACCCCACAAACCAACCGACAAAAACAGGTAAGAAAGAAAAAGATAAGAAAAAAAAAAAAAAAAAAAAAAAGAAGGGGGGGGGGGGGGGGGGGGGGGTTGGGGGTGGATATAGCCACTTCTCTCCCTTCCACATACACCTATATCCTTAAGGGTTCCCAGCCTCCTATAACTCACGTAGTATTTCTGACGAGGCACTATACGCTACCCACCTATCCCAAGTAGCTATTGTCCGTTTAATCTGTTTATTAGATCCTTCCTCTATCACCTTTCTTTCTTCCAGGGTCCGCATCTCCGTCATCTCACACTCCCAACCCAACATGGAGGGTGCATCTACGCATTTCCATTTTCTGGCTATACAGATACGCGCAGCTGTTAGCAAATATTTTAATGGGCCTTTCTTTATACTTTTCAGTGATCCAGGTATCATAGATAATACTGCCATTTGTATATTTGGGTATAGTTCCTTCGCTGTCATAGCCCTGAAGATCTCAAAAATTTTCTGCCAGAATGGAAGGATTTTAGAGCAATAGTACCATATATGGGACATTGTACCTGGCCTTTCCGGACATCTCCAACATTCTTCTTTATTGATTGAGCTTATCCTATGAAGGTCCACTGGGCACATATACCATCTAGCTAGGATCTTATAATTTCTCTCTTGGTGCTTAGTAGACACGGAGAGTTTATGTGTAACTGCTATAGCTTTTTCCCATTCTTTCCTGGGGATCTCCATCCCTAGTTCCTCTTCCCATTTCTTAATATATGGTAACTCTAACTTCTGATCCTCCTCAATTAACATTTTATATACTTTCGATAGCACATGTGTCGGTCTATCCACATGAATAAGGATTTTTCTAACGCCATTAAGGGTTTAACTATTTCTGCTTCTTTTATAAGGGATGTAACATATCTTTGGAGTAGACCGTGCTGCATCCATTCTTTTCTATATTCCTCCCCCATGGTCTCTAACGGGAGCACCTTATTTCCCTCCAATGTTTCTATTATCCTCGTATCATCATGACTATACCATTTGAGGAATGACTTTACTCCAAATGAAAGTGGAAATTCTGGGTTGTCAAACAAAGGGGTCATGGGTCCTCTGAAAGTGGAAACTCATCCCGCTTTGATCAATGTGTCCCAAGCTTTCATTGTTGAAGCCACTAAAAAGGGTATATAACCATACGGTGAACTATACATTTTTTTTAATCCAAGGCAGGGATTTCAGCTTCACCCCTGTGATCTCTTCCTCCAGTCCCACCCACTGTTTATTGTTCCCATTCTGAAACCAATCTACCACTCTAGTAACCATTACCGCCCTAAGATATATTGCTATATCTGGGAGAGAAAGACCCCCGTTTGCTTTAGTCTTATTTAGTACTTTTCTACTAATTCTAGGCGTCTTGCCTGCCCAGATGAATTGCCCAATAACCCTGGATATTTTTTTCAAGATACTCGTTGCAGGGAACAAGGGGATCGTGTGTAGGATATACAATATTTCCGGAAGTATGTCCATTTTTATGACATTTACCCTGCCTAACCATTAAAAAGTACCTCTATTATATATCCGGAGTGTTTTCGTTATTTTTTGCAACAGCGGGACGTAATTATATTCTTCCAATTTCTTCAAATCCATAGGGATATAGGTACCGAGATATTAATAGCATTTTCCTGCCAACGGAAGGAAAAGTCCTTCTTAAGCAATTCTACCAAGTCTTTAGACATATTAATATTCATTGCCTCGGATTTATTATAGTTGACTTTGAAATTACTCAAGGTGCCAAAACGATTAAACTCCATTATCAGGTTTGGTAGTGTTATTAACGGGTTTGTAACATACAGCAAAATGTCGTCTGCATAGACAGACAGCTTGTACTCTATATCCCCCACTCTTACACCTTGTATATCTTTATTTGCCCTGATTGCATTTAATAAGTGTTCCATAATTAGTATATATAATATTGGAGACAGCCCTGTCTAGTTCCATTTGCTATAGCTATTTCCCCGGACAAGCTACTATTCGCCCGGATCTTGGCCGTTGGATGTTGGTACAAGGTCATTATCTTATCTATCATTGCAGACCCAAGCCCCCACTGTATAAGTGTCTCTTTAAGAAAGCTCCATCCCACCCTGTCCAACGCTTTTTCAGCATCTATTGCTAACAAACAGGATGGGATGGAGCCCCTCTGTACAAATTCCATCAATGTAAGCGTTTTCAGGGTATTATCCCTGGCCTCTCTTCCCTTAACGAATCCTACCTGGTCTAGGTGTATATAATCAGGTATTATAGGGGTAAGTCTATTGGCAATGATTTTTGAGTATATTCTAAGATCAAGGTTTGTTAAGGAAATCGGTCTGTAATTCCCGCACAGGGTATGATCCTTATCCGTTTTTGGTACAAGAGTGATATAAGCCTGCATACTTTGAGAGCAAAAAGGCACTCCTGTAGATACCGCGTTAAAGGCCTGTTTAATTATGGGCATAAGTTCCATTTTAAAAGTTTTATAAAACCGAGGGGTGAAGCCGTCCGGGCCTGGACTTTTCCCAGGTATTAGCGAGTCAATTACTGTTTGAATTTCTTCTCTAGAAAAGTCGCGCTCAAGCTGACTTGACTCCATGGATGTTAAAGTCGGGATTGCAGTTTCCTTTATATACTGTTGTATTTTTTGTTGGACCAATTCTGGGTTACTATCCGTCTTACAGTTAGGTATGTTATATAATTTCGTATAAAATGTTTGAAACTCTTTTAGAATCCCTTTTGGATCATAACTCACATCTCCGGCATCCGTCTTTATCTTGGCAATAGGTAATGTGCTGCTTCTGTTTTTTAGGGCCCTAGCCAATAGTTTACCTGGCTTATTGCCCTGTTGATAAAATAGGGCCCGACTTTTATCCCTAACATATAATGTCTTTTCATTCAGTAGTGTTTGCAATTCTGCTTTTAACTTTTATGTTACTATCATTAATGTTTCACGTGTTAGGTTTTGTTTATGTTGCGTTTCCGCGTTCTCTATTTCTTTAAATAATTGAGTTATTCTACAATTTTTCCGTTTTTCCAATCTAGCCCCATGTTTTATAAATAGACCTCGCAACACACATTTCAATGCTTCCCATTGTATAGGCAAGGACGTAATATCTCCGATATGATCATTAGCAAAGTCCATTATTGCTTTTCTTATTTCCATTGCACACCCCTCATCATAGAGTAAGTTGTCATTAAGACGCCAATTACCCCTACTGCTCTCCCCCAAAAGTAGATCTATTTTCAGAAACACGGGTGCATGATCGGACCATACTGAGTTACCTATCTCTGCAGCTAAGATATTGTTTATCCCTCTCTGATTTATTAAGAAGAAATCTATACGATGATATGATCCATGAACGTTAGAATAGAATGTATAATTCTTCTCTATTGGATGCAGGAGACGCCATATATCCACCAACTGACATTTAGTCAATAATTCTTTAAATTTCTTCTTATCTTTACTACTCTGAGCTGTCGTCGGTGTTGTGGTGTCAATCCCGCTATCCATAACAAAATTGAAATCCCCCCCGACTATTACTATACCTTCTGCTTTTCCCAGAAGTTGACTAATCAGTTGCAAACCTACTTTAATCTGATTTTGGTTAGGTAAATATAGGTTTATCAGGGTGTATTTTTTACCATATATAATAAGCTTAAGTAGTATTGCTCTACCATCCCTATTACGCCATTCTTCTAGGACTTGATAAGGAATTGTTCTATGAATTGCAATAGACACCCCCCTCGACTTAGAGTACCCATAGGAATCATGGAACCATGTGGTGTAGTATTTATTTCGTAGATTAGGAATATGGTCCGTCCGAAAATGCGTCTCCTGAAAAAAGATAACCCCAACCTTCTGCTTGTGAAGAGAATATAAAACCTGTGATCTTTTCGAAGCCGAATTAAGACCCCTAATATTGTAGGAACATATATTCATCGCTATTCACAACTTCGGGAGAAAGGGGCAAAAAAACAAAAAAAAAAAAAAAAACAAAAGAGAAAAAATCTATGTAACCCACTCGCACCCTCACACGCACACACCGATTCGTACCTTAATGACTATAGACAGTCTATCTTACTTTAATGTAAGTTCCCTAAACTAGGGGGAACGGAGCCTGACTTCCAATTACCGCCACCCAGTCGGTGGCATCACGCTGATTTTTAAATATAATTAAAAAAAAAAATTTTTTATTTCATTACATTACCCAACACCATGCTGGCCATTGGGATCAAGGGGGGAGACATCCTTTCATAGGGGATAGCAGCCTCTCCAAATCATATCTATATCACTCAACATCAATCCTGAGAGTATACATACAGTATCAATACCATAAATAATCCACAAACAAAAAAAAACAAAAAAAAAAAAAGGGGGGAAACCCCAAACCCAACGCACTCCCCCTATCACATCTCGACATCATTTAATCCATGTATAACCACATGCATAGAATATCGATAGAATACATGCTCAGAACCTGTAGAAACTATAAAAATTATGACAAAAACACTGCATGACCCAAAATCAGAATCCTGATATGTGTTAATATATGATATACCCAGGTCCTGGGGGAAACCCCCCCCCCCCCCCTCCACACCCAAACAATCCCCCTAACGCACACATATAAAACCCCATGACCCACCCATCCCCCTAAGTACCTATGAACAGTGAGTACTACAGTATTATCATTATACGTATAATAACTAAAAAGAGTGTATCAATACCTAACCACATCCCACGCACACTCCCATATAAGGTTAATATCAACTATCAATAAAATATATAGTGTACAAAATTTATGCAGGACACTATGTTTACCACCCATATGTGATTAAAAAAAAAAAACAAAAAAACAACCCTCCCCCCTATCGCACACCTATAAAACCCCATAACCCCTCATCCCCCTATGTACCTGCAAGCAGTGATTACTACAATATTTGTCATTATGCAAATAATAATTACAACTTATATAAAGTGTGTATCAATGCCTAACCAAATCTCACGCTCCACTCCCATATAATGTTAATATCGACTATCGATAAAATATATAGTGTTCAAAATTTGTGCAGGACTCTATGTTTACCACACATAAAAAAAAAAAAAACAACCCCCCCCCCCCCCCAGCACATGATGTTAGAGACTCTCTACCCCCTACCCCCCCCCCCCCACAACATCTCAGCATGATTATCTAAGCATTTTTATATATGAAATAGGCCAGTCCGGTAGTTCTATTACTGGCAAATTGAGGATTGATACAAACTGTGGTAGGTCCTCAAGACCCCTAAAAGTTGCAATATGTCCTTCTTTCTGTGCCTGTAATTGGAATGGGAATTTCCATCTATACTGGAGATTACTCTTCCTTAACTGTTCCACTAGAGGTTTTAACGCCCTTCTACGGTCTAGTGTAAATTTGGACAAGTCTTGAAAAAATTGTATTGCGGCACCCTCATGTAGGATAGAATTCTTCAGACGTGCAGCATACATAAGCCTGTCTTTTATATGAGCATAGTGCATCTTGCATATAACATCTTGTGGCATGCTAGGATCCAGTCTTCTTATTCCTGTTGTTCTATGGGTGGGCTCGATCGATTATCAGATCCTTTGCTTCTATCCCCGGAATTAATTCTTGGAATATCTTTTGCAGAGTATTTATTAACTCTTTGGCCCCAACATCCTCTTTTAATCCTCTTATTCTAATGTTGGATCTCCTGCTTCTATTTTCTTGCTCATCAATATTGTTAATTAGCTGATGAATTTGTTTTCCTTGTTTTTGCATATTTTCCTTTAACTTCCTTGTTTCCTGCTCAATTTTCAAGACTTTAGTGTCTAGTGCGACTGTTTTTTCTTGTGTGTTTTTAATAGACTCCTTAAGCTCAAGTAACTCCATTTTGTATGAATTCTCCAATCTAAACACATATTGGTCCATATCTTCCCTGGTTGGCAGGGATTGGATATATTTCCTCATATCCCAATTCTCTTTTTCCAATTCTTTTGGATCACTACCCGAACCTGTGGTTTCTAATAGTGAGCTACTTCTGGGGTGTTGTGATTGCATTTCTCCTGATGATCTAGATGCCCCCGAAATTTCCGCTATATTTGAAATATCTTGTGGCGTTTGTACGGCTTGTATTGCTCGGGGAGATTGTAGCTGTAATTGTTGAAATATCTCCTTAATATCTGCCGTTTGTATAGTTTGTGTCCCAGTGCGGTTTTTACTTTTACCCTCCTCTTTATCTTTCTTATTTTTCTGGGGTTGTGGTGTTTTATTTCCCTTTTTGGGCGCTATATTTTACCGATATTTACCAACCACCTCCCTGCTCTAGTCTCTCTAGCCCTTTTCTTTGTGAAAACTTATAGTCCAGAGGTTGAAATCCCTCATCTGGCCTTTAATATATACTATGAGGGAGTGATACCGTATGTGACCTCTTATTTAAAATTTTGCTTTTCCTTTCTCATGTCCCTTTCTCCCTCTCTACTCCCTCCAGTCAGTTTCGGGATTTTAATGTTCCTTGTGCTTAAATATCTTCCTTTGAACAGTAATTGAGCTCTCCTCCCACAAGCCACACAATCAAATCCACAGGTCGGCTAATATATTATTTCAGGCAAAGTAACCATTTGTTAATAACAGTCTTTGGAATATAGGGGTTACCAAAATCTTTCTATGTGTTATCTTGCAGATATCTTATATGTCCATACAAATCCAGTCACTGGCACATTTATTTATCTTACCAGCTCCGTATAGTGATAGCCTTGCCTGGTAAGATTTTCCTCATAACGTAGCACAGTGTGGGGATCTCCTAGGCTCCTGATCTCTGCCGGCTTGATCCTCAAGACCTTCCCGCGCCGCGCGCTCCCGCCATCGAGCCGTCCCCGCCGAATCTGCCGTCTGCATGTGCAGACCCGCCAGGCACCCGTATGACTGTGCGCCCTCGTGGTTCGGTCTCCGGTCTCTCAGCCGGCACCCCACAGGTAGAGCTTTTCTCCGGTCTTCCCCGGTTATGTTGTTTGTGCCCGTCTTTTGTGAGCCAGGCTGCGGATGTATGTCAGCTCCCCGCAGCTTGCCGCCTTACAGCGTATCTGGCCTCTGGAGCATGTCAGCGTGCCTGCCACTCTAGCTTACTGAGCGGCCATCTTGGGTATCAGCTCCTCCCCCCGGAATATTTTATATTTTGACACAAGTTGCGGGAAAGTGACTTTTTTTTTTTTTTGCACAAAGTTGTCATTAAATGATATATTGCTCACACAGGCCATGGGCATATGTGGAATTGCACCCCAAAATACATTTAGCTGCTTCTCCTGAGTATGGGGATACCACATGTGTGGGACTTTTTGGGAGCCTAGCCGCGTACAGGGCCCCGAAAACCGCCTTCAGGATTTCTAAGGGTGTAAATTTTTTATTTCACTCCTCACTGCCTATCACAGTTTCTGAGGCCATGGAATGCCCAGGTGGCACAACCCCCCCCCCCAAATGACCCCATTTTGGAAAGTAGACACCCCAAGCTATTTGCTGAGAGGCATGGTGAGTATTTTGCAGCTCTCATTTGTTTTTGAAAATGAAGAAAGACAAGAAAAAACATTTTTTTTTTCTTTTTTCAATTTTCAAAACTTTGTGACAAAAAGTGAGGTCTGCAAAATACTCACTATACCTCTCAGCAAATAGCTTGGGGTGTCTACTTTCCAAAATAGGGTCATTTTGGGGGGGTTTGTGCCACCTGGGCATTCCATGGCCTCCGAAACGGATAGGCAGCGAAGAGTGAAATCAAAAATTTACGCCCTTAGAAAGCCTGAAGGCGGTGCTTGGTTTTCGGGGTCCCGTACGCGGCTAGGCTCCCAAAAAGTCTCACACATGTGGTATCTCCGTACTCAGGAGAAGCAACAGAATGTATTTTGGGGTGTAATTTCACATATTCCCATGGCATGTTTGAGCAATATATCATTTAGTGACAACTTTGTGCAAAAAAAAAAAAAATTGTCTCTTTCCCGCAACTTGTGTCACAATATAAAATATTCCATGGACTCGACATGCCTCTCAGCAAATAGCTTGGGGTGTCTACTTTCCAAAATGGGGTCATTTGGGGGAGTTTTGAACTGTCCTGGCATTTTATGCACAACATTTAGAAGCTTATGGCACACATCACCCACTCTTCTAACCACTTGAAGACAAAGCCCTTTCTGACACTTTTTGTTTACATGAAAAAATTATTTTTTTTTTTGCAAGAAAATTACTTTGAACCCCCAAACATTATATATTTTTTTTAAAGCAAATGCCCTACAGATTAAAATGGTGGGTGTTTCATTTTTTTTTTTTTCACACAGTATTTGCGCAGCGATTTTTCAAACGCATTTTTTGGGGAAAAAACACACTTTTTAAAAATTTTAATGCACTAAAACACACTATATTGCCCAAATGTTTGATGAAATAAAAAAGATGATCTTAGGCCGAGTACATGGATACCAAACATGACATGCTTTAAAATTGCGCACAAACGTGCAGTGGCAACAAAATAAATACATTTTTAAAAGACTTTAAAAGCCTTTACAGGTTACCACTTTAGATTTACAGAGGAGGTCTACTGCTAAAATTACTGCCCTCGATCTGACCTTTGCGGTGATACCTCACATGCATGGTGCAATTGCTGTTTACATTTGACGCCAGACCGACACTTGCGTTCGCCTTAGCGTGAGAGCAGGGGGGGACAGGGGTGCTTTTTTTTTTTTTTTCTTATTTTTTGCTTTTTTATCTTATTTTTAAACTGTTCCTTTCATTTTTTTTTTTTTATCATTTTTATTGTTATCTCAGGGAATGTAAATA
The DNA here is from genome assembly GCF_042186555.1 of Aquarana catesbeiana. NCBI lineage: Eukaryota > Metazoa > Chordata > Amphibia > Anura > Ranidae > Aquarana > Aquarana catesbeiana. The sequence goes on from NC_133336.1 coordinate 73,399,592, forward strand.
TCCCCTATCATAGCAATAGGTAGTGACAGGTACTCTTTTTTGAAAAAATTGGGGTCTATTAGACCCTAAATCTCTCCTCTGCCCTCAAAGCATCTGACCACACCAAGATCGGTGTGATAAAATGCTTTCCCAATTTCTCAATGGCGCGGTTTACATCCGGCAAATCTAAGTCATGAAATGCTCGTAGCTTCCGGTTTCTTAGGCCATAGAGAGGTTTGGAGCCACTCTGGTCTCTGATCAGCTCTATGGTCAGCTGGCTGAATCACCGGCTGCATTCTCAGGTTCCCTGTTGAGACAGGGGAGCCAGAGGAAAACACGGAAGACTGTGGGGGGGCATTCCCTCCCACTGCTTGTAAAAGCAGTCTAGAGGCTAATTAGCCGCTAGGATTGCTTTTACATGAAAGCCGACCGCTGGCTGAAAAGAATGATACCAAGATGATACCTAAACCTGCAGGCATCATTCTGGTATAACCACTCAAAGTCGTGAATGGCCTACCTGAAGACAAAAAAATGGTTAGCAATAAAACACAGTAAACGGTAAAGTATAAAAAATTGCATACCTGAAAAGCAAACATGATAAAACATAATAAAACATTGCAGAATAGAATACAGTAAAAAAGAGCAGAACAATAGAGAGAGAATAGAGAGAGAGAATAAAACGGCAACTATTTTTTTATATTTTTTTTTTGTTTTTTATTTTTACACTTTTGTTTGTAACAAACTTTTATAACTGTAACCAGTTCCAGGTTTGGGTCTCTCAAAATGCAATGGCATCTTGGGAGACCCTGTGAAAGTGCGCCTAGTTTGTGCAATACTGTACCCTACGCTAATACTCAACTAGTGAATGGTAGCGTTCAAAACATTCACCAATGCAAAGACCAGGATTGTCAGGACAGGAGGGAAAATAATAGCGGGTGTCATGTCTATATCCGCGCTTGCTGCAGACACAACATCTTTTTTGGGGGGGGGGGGGGTTCGTTGGGTAGGGGTACTCGGGAGGACAAAGAAAATGCCTCTCATGCAGCCGACTGCATTTGGTTGAGGATGTGAATGGGGGAAGTACGGGCGCTGCAGAAGTGGTGGGTTCCCAATTAGGATTGGCGAATGCAGCAGGAAGGGCATTATGGGCACGACGGGCCTGTGTTGGTCTTCTTCTTGGTGGCAGCGGGACACTACTTGTGCTTGCCACCATACCAACTTGAACTGCACTTATGGGACACGCCACGTCACCAAGTGTTACTGCAGTGCTGGTTTGACTTTGACCGGGGTGTACTAGGCCGCTGGTGCTTGCCAGTTCACCAAAACGCTACAAAAAAAACTGTTAGCGATCGCAGGGATCAGGCCTGACTCTGCGAACGCTGCAGTTATGTGTTTAATGTTTTGTAACAGTCAGTGATTGATCAATACTGCACTTGGCTGGGCTTGGCCGGGCGGAGGGGCAAAACGCAGGTGCTAGCAGGTATCTGGGCTGATCCCGCTAACACTGCGTTTTTGGGAACCCTAAACTGCTGGGGACGCTAGTATAGATCTGATTGGATCAGATATTGATCCGTTCAGATACTATACCACTAAGGGAGGCGTATGGTGCGTGCGTGGGTGTTAGCGGTACTGGCGCTAACCTGACGCTGTCTGGGGCAACGCATATCACCGCCAGGCGATCAGGGGGCTAAACCTTTATTAGGTAATAAACGGCGGGTGCCCTGACACTATAAAAAAATAAACAAACTAACCAGCGTCACCCGTAACAGTTATACGGTGATCACTGGTGAAAGGGTTAACTAGAGGGCAATCAAGGGGTTAAAACATTTATTAGGTATATGGGAGTCCCTGACGCTATAAAACGCTGACGGCGAACTTAAATATTTACCTCCCTAACTAGCGTCACCAGTGACACTAATACAGCGATCAGAAAAATGATCGCTTACTGACACTGGCGACGGGGGGTGATCAAGGGGTTAAAACTTTATTAGGGGGTGTTAGGGAGGTACCCTAGACCTAAAGGGGGCTAATACTAACTGCCCTACCACACTGTCACAAACTGACACCAATGCAGTAATCAGAAAATAAAACAAAAAAAAAAAAACTGCTTGGTGTCAGTGTGACGGGGGGGGGGGAGATCAGGGGGGATCGGGGGTGTATTGTGTGCCTGGCATGTTCTACTGTGTGTGTTGTGCACTCACATTGCAGTCTTCTCTCCTCAGGAACGGAAAATCTCTCCTCAGGAACGGAAAATACCGAGCCGAGGAGAGATGATATCATTTCCTCTGCCTCTGTGTACTATACAGAGGCAGGGGAATGATCTTATTGGCTGGGAGCGATTGCGATGGGGGGGCCCACAAATGGAGGCCCCCCCCTCATCTCTGAACGCTCCCAGTCAGAAGCCGACCGCCTCGGGCACCGGGGGGGGGTCCCCGATCAGACCCCCCGCCCGCGGGAGGCAGATCACGTACAGGTACGTGATTCTGCCTGCCCGTGCCATTCTGCCGACGTACATCGGCGTGAGTCGGTCGGCAAGTGGTTAAAACATGAAGAAAATACTTGGGTCTGATCATAGGTACACCCAGAAAAAGGTATTCGTACCACAGGCTAAGATCAGTGCCATAAAAGTCTGATCTAGGTGGTCGAAGCAAGATGTTTTTTCAACTTTGCGTGAGGTTGTCGGGAAAGATGGTGGCTTCATTCAAGGCTACTCTTTATGCTCAGTCTCATTCTAGACTGCTGCAAAGCAGTATCCTATCGGCTTGAAACAGAGAATTCAAGCTCTATATTCCCAATGTGTGACCCCAAAGCCTACAGCCACATCACCCTGATAGCGCCCGATTTCATCCAATTTTGGAGGCTAAGCAGGATCGGGCATGGTTAGTACCCGGATTAAAGATCACCTGGAAATACCAGGTGCTGTAGGCTGAGTGCGCCGGAGCCTCAGTTTATGGTTAACATCCAAAAATCTGCGAAGGGGAAAATCCTTCTTTCAGTTACCTGGGAAATAGTATCAACATATTCCAACCTTTTTTTGTTTAGGTTATGGGACAGTCCTGAAAGAGGCATCTGTCCAGGAGAAGTGGCCTAGATCAGAAATGGCCTTGCCCATTAACATTTTAAAAATTCAGGCAGAACACTTGGTTCTGAGGCCTGAAAGTTCAGTTTAAGGTATTGTCCTGCTAGGAGTCAATCCGTTTATGCCACAGCAATGGCCTATATTAATCACCAAGGGGGCACAAGCAGTTGTGCGGCCCAGAGAAAAGGTGAATCTTATCCTATCTTGGGAAGAAAACAATGTACTTTGCCTATCAGCTTTTTTCATTCTAGGAATAGAAAATTAGCAGGCGGACTACTTGAGTCGCCAGCAGTTTTTCCTGGTAGAATGGTTCCTTCACCCCGATATCTCCCTGTCAATATATCAACAACGGGGAATCCCAGACATAGGTCTGTTTGCATCCAGGATCAACAAATTGACAACTTTGTGTCAAGAACAAAGGATCCGCTACCATGAGGAACGGATGCCTTGCTATTCCCGTGGAATCGGTTCTCATTGATTTGTGCATTCCCTCCTATTGTGCCTGCATCCACAACTTCTTCACAGGATCAAGCAGGAAGGGAAGTCGTTGATTCTTGTAACACCCAGCGGGGTCCAGGAAATCTTGGTATGCAGAGATCATAGAGATGGCAGTAGGGAACCTATGGACCCTACCTTCGCGACCAGACCTTTTCTCGCAGGGTCCAAAGGTCCATCCTACTTTACAAACGATAAATTTAATGGTTTGGCTATTGAGGCCCACACTCTGAAGAAGCGTGGGCTGTCAGGTTCGGTAGTTTTCTACCTTGGTTTATGCAGAGCCAGCCTCCATGGTTATATATATTATGGAGTCTGAAAAACATATGTCTCCTGGTGGGGCTGCACCCCAGGAAATAAGTCTAGGTATAGGCCTTGATTTTTTTTCTGCACATGGGGTGAGAAATAAAGCTGGCCTTGAGTGCTTTGTAAGGACAGATCTCGGCCTTATTGGTATTATTTCAACGACCACTTGCTTCACATTCTTTGGTCCATAACTTTATTCAGGGGGTAACTCGGCTTAATCTCCGGGTTAGGTCACCCCTGAACCCTTGGGACTTGAATTTAGTTTTGTCAGCATTACAAAACAGCCTTTTTTGGGCCGGTACGACATATTCCCTTAGTCCTTTGAGAAGGAAACTTTTCTGGCAACCATATCTGCCGCAAGAAGGGTATCAGTATTGGCTGCTCTTTCTTGTAAAGAGCCATATTTTTGTTGTTCACAAGGATAAGGTAGTTTTGCATCCTCATCCTAAACTTTTTACCAAAAGGTAGTATCAGGTCTAAACCAGGATATTGTTCGACTGTCCTTTTTCCAGAACCCTATTCTTTGGAAGAAAAATCACTACTTTTTTTGATGCGGTGAGAGCAGTCAATGTCTACTTAAAGGCAATTGCTCAGATTCGAAAGGCAGATGTTTTTATTCGTGTTGCCTGAAAGTCCCAAAAGGAGGACAGGCAGCATTGAAATCTACTATTCTACATGATTCGACAAGTAATCGTTCAAGCTCATGGTTAAAGAGGTGGATTCCACCCTCTCAAATCAAAACACGCTCCTCTAGGGCTGTTAGTGCTTTCTGGGCAGTGCATCACCAAGCCTCCATGGCTCAAATCTGTAAGGCCGCAACTCAGTCTTCAGTCTATACATTTACCAGATTTTATCAAATAGATGTAAAAGGTAATGAGGATATCGCCTTTGGGCACAGGGTACTGCAGGTTGCAGTATTAGTCCTCTAGTCTCTTATTGCCCTACTTTTTGTTGTGTCTCCCTTCCTTCAGTTGGCATTACTATGGGACATCCCACATAGTAACTACTATGGCTCTGTGTCCCGTGATGTACGATAAGAAAATAGTATTTTTAAAACAGCTTACCTGTAAAAATCCTTTTCTTTGAAGTAAATCACGGGACACAGAGGTCCCTCCCTTCTTTGGTATACATGTGTATTGCTTTGCTACAAAACAGATACTCCCAGTAGTGGGAGGAGTTATATAGGAAGTGCACTTTTTATCTTAGTGTGTGCCAGTGTCCATCACCTGAAGGTGGCCTATAACCCACATAGTAACTACTATGGCTCTGTGTCCCATGATGTACTTCATAGAAAAGGATTTTACAGGTAAGCCGTTTTAAAAATCCTATTGTTTGCTATTGCCAGTAGCTGGGATTCAATTGCAAGGACCACTATTACATATTTCCCATGGGGATCAATCACAACATGCTCTATAGAACAAGCCTGCCTCTTATGGATTAAGATAGCCACTCCCCTGCATATGAGGAGTGAGTGGAATGTATCTCTCTCTGTATCCAGTTCCTGTTTAGGGACAACATTTTGTTACCAGTTAAATGGGTTTCTTGTAGGAGGACAATATGGGGATTCTGGGATTTAAGGTATTGAAGGGCTAGCAAACGTTGAATTAAGTTTAATCCACGGACATTCCATGAAAGGAGTTTAACCGGTTCCTGACCATCTCCTGTAGATATACGTCGGCAGAATGGCACGGCTGCGCAAAGTAACGTACCCGTATGTTACTTTGAATTTGCCGCCGCGTGCGCGCCTGCCGCGATCTCCGCGAGTCGGGTCATGGGTCCCGCAGACTCGATCGCCGTGGGGATATCCGCGATTGCCGAACGGGGAGATACCGTTGTAAACAGCATCTCCCGTTCTGCCTAGTGACAGTGTCACTGTTCTCTGCTCCCTGTCATCGGGAGCAGAGATCATTGTAGTGACACACACAGCCCATCCCCCCTACAGTTAGAATCACTCCCCTAGGACACACTTAACCCCTCCCTGCCAGTGTCATTTACACAGGAATCAGTGCATTTTTATAGCACTGATTGCTGTATAAATGACAACGGTCCCAAAAATGTGTAAAAAATGTCCAATGTGTCCGCCATGTCGCAATCCCAATAAAAATCGCTGATCGCCGCCATTACTAGCAAAAAAAAATTATTAATAAAAATGCCATAAAACTATCCCCTATTTTGTAAACGCTATAACTTTTGCGCAAACCAAACGCTTATTGCGATTTTTTTTTTACCAAAAATATGGAGAAGTATACGTATCGGCCTAAACTGAGGAAAAAAAATTTTTTTATATATTTTTTTGGATATTTATTATAGCAAAAAGTAAAAAATAACGCGATTTTTTCAAAATTGCCGCTCTTATTTTGTTTATAGCGCAAAAAAAGAAAAAAAAAAAAAAAATAAAAAAATCGGAGGTGATCAAATACCACCAAAAGAAAGCTCTATTTGTGGGGGAAAAAAAAAAAAAAAAAAAAAAAAAAAAAGAGCGTCAATTTTGTTCAGGAGCCACGTCGGACGACTGCGCAACTGTCAGTTAAAGCAACGCAGTGCCGAATCGCAAAAAGTGCTCTGGTCAGGAAGGGGGTAAATGCTTCCGGGGCTGAAGTGGTTAAGATCACTCATTAGGTAGGGTAGCGTATATCATGGGGACAGGAGAGATCCAGTATAGTAAGGAGATCTGGGGGGGGGGGGGGGGACCTGGGCACAGAGAGCCACAAAGCATCACATAGCAGCATTTAAACATCATATACTGTGCTAGGCAAATAAACCCCTTTGTGCAAGCCTTTACGGCAAGCCACAAAAGGAAAAGAAAAAGTACCCCAAATAAAAAATGTTGAAAAGAAAAAAAATCAGTCATAAGAAGGTAACAGGTGAAAACCCCAAATGCCCTGTTTGCTCCAGGCAAACATAACCAAAAAGAGAGAAAAAAACGCCGTAGAAACTTTAGTCCCAAAAAAAACATAGTAAACAGTAGTGGATTGTTCCAAGAGTCCATCCACTCAGGACAGGGTCATGGAGACGTGTAAGTGGTTCAAAACATTCAGAACAGTACCTGAGGTTCCCGCAGTGAACAGATGAATGGCCCCAAATTTTATAGCATAATCCACTCATCTGGAAAAGCAGTCACAGTAGGAGATTGGGGTTCTAACAGAGGCCCTCAACAGCAGGAACCACAAATTCCAGCGTCTTCACATCAAGGTGGTAAGTAGACTTGAGCCCCCGGGCACGAAGCTTGCAGGACATGCGACCTGATCGAAACTTTGCAGAACCACGATGAATCATTTTTAGGCGGCTCATGTAAAGCATGCTATACACCAGGCCCTTCTCCCTCAGGCATCTGCGGATATCTGTAAAAGGAACGCCGTTTTTTCTGTAGATCTGAAGAGAAATAAGGATATAGGTGTATGACAGAATTTTCATATTTACATAATTAGTAAGGTTGAATAAAGACACCAGTCCATCCAGTTCAACCTGAGTGAATGTGGGTGTGTCTACAATTGTCCCTATCCCTATCCATTGTCTTTCATTAAGATGCTTATCTATTATTATTATTTTTATTTAAGGTACCCATATAGTGCAATCAATTTTACGCAGCGCTCCACACATACATCACACACTCACATCAGTCCCTACGCTCAAGGTACCCACTATCCAAGGTCCCCAACTCACATTCATATACTAGGGCCAATTTTTTGGACAGAAGCCAATTAATCTACCAGCATGTCTTTGGAGTGTGGGAGGAAACCAGAGTACCCGGAGGAAAACCACGCAGGCACAGGGAGAACATACAAACTCCAGGCAGGTAGTGTCATGATTGGGATTCGAACCAGTGACCTTTTTTACTGCTAGGCGAGATTTCTACCCACTACACCACTGTGCCATCTGAATCCATATTTCAGCTCAGGGTGTTTGTGGGCTTCTGCCAGGATCAAATCTCTATCCCTGACGTTAAGCAGGCGAACAAGAAAAGCACATAGCCACGCACCAGCAAGCCTCAGGCCAGTGGGCACCCTGTGTGCTTGCTCCACGATGTACACTGGGGAAAGGTGTTGTAGGCCCAGGAGCCGTTTGAAAAAGGCCTCTGCAAACACCACAGGGTTGGGGCCCTCCTCGCTCTCTGGAAGCCCAACTACTCAGACATTGTTACTCCTGACATGGGTCTCTGCATCTTCTGAGCAGGCCATAAGGATCTTGACCTGCTGCTGCAACTCCAACACAGTTTGCGCAGTGGAGGCAGTAGTGTCCTCTACTGCAGAGATGCGATGCTCAGCCTCATTAAGGCGGTCCCTAAATTTGTCCATATCCTGCCTTTTCAGCCCACATTCAATCATTAGGGTGTCGATCTTCCCTTCTACCGATGACTTACTGTCTGCAATTGCTGCCAGGATTGTTGTGGTGGACTGCTCTCCCAGCAGCTCTAGTGTGGCCTGTGGAGCCGCAGGGGACCCCTCCAGATCCGATGCACGGAGCGTCGCCATCGAGGAGTCCATCTGTACCGCCATAGAGGCCGGAGGTGAGGATATGACAGGCAAGATGGCTGCCGCATGAGTGTTCAGCGGGGGGGGGGGGAGCGGCTGCCTTCTTAGCAGATTTCATAGGAAGGACCGGGGGTAGCCCCCAAAACGCAGGAAGGCGTTTGCTTAGCAGGATGGCCTGGGAAAATCCATCTCTTCTCACATCCCAGCCAAACCCCCCCCAGCCTGCTGCTTTAAAGCCTAACTCCAGGTTTGATTTAAAGGGTAACTCCACTTTCATGGGGAAAAAAAAAAAAAATTGAAAAAATATAGCGCATATAATTGCAACGTTAATCATATTGTAATTGAATGCTATTAAAAATTACCTTTCCTTTTTAACTGCTTGCTGCCTGCCGGTGTCTTATCGAATTCAGTCCCCTATCATATAGTGTCCTCCCTGTACTGCGCAGGCGCAGTACGGAGGACAAAAGAGACGCCGAAAGTCTCCGAAGTTCAACAGCTGATCGTCAGCTGTACACGGCGCCTGCGCATTTATTCTTACCCTATGTCCAGGATCATTCCCTACTATCCAAGTGGACATAGAGTTAGAATAAATATTTGCCGAGCGCAGCGAGGCCGTGCCCGAAGCGTGGCGAGCGAAGCGAGCCCGCGAGGGGCCCTCTTACACTGCCATCGTGTACAGCTGATGGTCAGCTGATCAACTTCGGGCATTTTCGGCATCTCCTGCTCCTCCGTACTGCGCAGGCGCTGCGCCTGCGCAGTACGAGGCGGACACTATTTGATACGAGGACACTATATGGCAGAACACCGGCTGTCATATGACGGCCAGGCGGCGCAGCTCTCGTTTTGGGAGGGGGTCATATGACGCCCTCACCTTCTGCCCACCAGGGGGCACACGTGCCACTGGTGGCGATCACACGTGCCCGCCCTGTCACTGGGGACTCGATGCGCGTGCCCGGCGGCCTCAATGTCTGCCGGGCACCCGCGATTGCCCAGCAACACACAGATCGACGTCCTGTCAGGAGAGGAGACCGATGGTGTGTTCCCAGTACAGAGGAACACCGATCATCTCCTCCCATTGTGAAGCCCTCCCCCTACAGTTAGAATCACTCCCTAGGAACATAATTAACCCCTCGATCACATTTATACAGTAATCAATGCATTTATATAGCACGGATCACTGTATAAATGTGAATGGTCCCAAAAATGTGTCAAAAGCGTCTATGTCCGCCGCAATATCGCAGTCATGATAAAAATCGCATATCGTCACCATTACTAGTAAAAAAAATAATAAAAATGCTATAAATCTATCCTCTATTTTGTAGACGCTATAACTTTTGCGCAAACCAATCAATATACGCTTATTGCGATTTTTTTTTGCCAAAAATATGTAGAAGAATACATATCGGTCTAAACTGAGGAAAAAATGTGTTTAAAAAAAAATGGATATTATAGCAAAAAATTTGTTTATAGCGCAAAAAATAAAAACCGCAGAGGTGATCAAATACCACCAAAAGAAAGCTCAATTTGTGGTGAAAAAATAACAATTTCATCTGGGTACAATGTTGCATGACCGCGCAATTGTCATACAAAGTGTGACAGCGCTGAAAGTTGAAAACTGGCTTGGGCAGGAAGGGGGTGAAAATGCACTGTATTGAGATGGTTAATTTGCAGCCACTGTAATTTTCTGAGAACGCATTGCAATATGGCTACCTGAGTTGTTCTATACACAGAATGACCACTCCCCAGAAACATAATTTCCTGCTTGTGCAATTGGCTCACCAATTTTCCCAGAAGTCTGCCTAACCACTTAAGGACCGCCTAACGCCGATTTACGTCGGCAAAGCGGCACGGGCAGGCAAAATCACGTACATGTACGTGATTTGCCTTCCGCGGGTGGGGGGGTCCGATCGGACCCCCCCCCCCCCCGGTGCCCGAGGCGGTCTCGTTCTGTTCCCCGGCGATCCGAGATGAGGGGGAGGCCATCTGTTCGTGGCCCCCCCCTCGCGATCGCCGCCGGCCAATGGGAACATTCCTTTGCTGCTGTATGCTAAACAGCAGCAAAGGAAATGATGTCATCTCCCCTCGGCTCGGTAGTTTCCGTTCCAGCGCCGAGGGGAGAAGACATCAATGTGAGTGCACAACACACACACACACACACACAGTAGAACATGCCAGGCACACAAAACACCCCCGATCCCCCCCCCGATCACCCCCCCCCCCGTCACAAACTGACACCAGCAGTTTTTTTTTTTTTCTGATTACTGCATAGTGTCAGTTTGTGACAGTTACAGTGTTGGGACAGTGAGTATTACCCCCCTTTAGGTCTACGGTACCCCCCTAACCCCCCCTAATAAAGTTTTAACCCCTTGATCACCCCCTGTCACCAGTGTCGCTAAGCGATCATTTTTCTGATCGCTGTATTAGTGTCGCTGGTGACGCTAGTTAGGGACGTAAATATTTAGGTTCGCCGTCAGCGTTTTATAGCGTCAGGGACCCCCATATACTATCTAATAAATGTTTTAACCCCTTGATTGCCCCCTAGTTAACCCTTTCACCACTGATCACCGTATAAACGTTACGGTTGACGCTGGTTAGTTCGTTTATTTTTTATAGTGTCAGGGCACCCGCCGTTTATTACCGAATAAAGGTTTAGCCCCCTGATCACCCGGCGGTGATATGCGTCGCCCCAGGCAGCGTCAGATTAGCGCCAGTACCGCTAACACCCACGCACGCAGCATACGCCTCCCTTAGTGGTATAGTATCTGTACGGATCAATATCTGATCCGATCAGATCTATACTAGCGTCCCCAGCAGTTTAGGGTTCCCAAAAACGCAGTGTTAGCGGGATCAGCCCAGATACCTGCTAGCACCTGCGTTTTGCCCCTCCGCCCGGCCCACCCAAGTGCAGTATCGATCGATCGCTGTCACTTACAAAACACTAAACGCATAACTGCAGCGTTTGCAGAGTCAGGCCTGATCCCTGCGATCGCTAACAGTTTTTTTGGTAGCATTTTGGTGAACTGGCAAGCAAGCGTCAGGTTAGCGCCAGTAGCGCTAACATCCACGCACGCACCGTACACCTCCCTTAGTGGTATAGTATCTGATCGGATCAATATCTGATCCGATCAGATCTATACTAGCGTCCCCAGCAGTTTAGGGTTCCCAAAAACGCAGTGTTAGCGGGATCAGCCCAGATACCTGCTAGCACCTGCGTTTTGCCCCTCCACCCGGCCCAGCCCAGCCCACCCAAGTGCAGTATCGATCGATCACTGTCACTTACAAAACACTAAACGCATAACTGCAGCGTTCGCAGAGTCAGGCCTGATCCCTGCGATCGCTAACAGTTTTTTTGGTAGCGTTTTGGTGAACTGGCAAGCACCAGCCCCAGGCAGCGTCAGGTTAGCGCCAGTACCGCTAACACCCACGCACGCAGCATACACCTCCCTTAGTGGTATAGTATCTGAACGGATCAATATCTGATCCGATCAGATCTATACTAGCGTCCCCAGCAGTTTAGGGTTCCCAAAAACGCAGTGTTAGCGGGATCAGCCCAGATACCTGCTAGCACCTGCGTTTTGCCCCTCCGCCCGACCCAGCCCAGCCCACCCAAGTGCAGTATCGATCGATCACTGACACTTACAAAACACTAAACGCATAACTGCAGTGTTCGCAGAGTCAGGCCTTGATCCCTGCGATCGCTAACAGTTTTTTTGGTAGCGTTTTGGTGAACTGGCAAGCACCAGTGGCCTAGTACACCCCGGTCGTAGTCAAACCAGCACTGCAGTAACACTTGGTGACGTGGCGAGTCCCATAAATGCAGTTCAAGCTGGTGAGGTGGCAAGCACAAGTAGTGTGCCGCTGTCACCAAAAAGACAAACACAGGCCCGTCGTGTCCATAGTGCCCTTCCTGCTGCATTCGCCAATCCTAATTGGGAACCCACCGCTTCTGCAGCGCCCGTACTTCCCCCATTCACATCCCCAACCAAATGCAGTCGGCTGCATGAGAGGCATTTTCTTTATGTCCTCCCGAGTACCCCTACCCAACGAACCCCCCAAAAAAGATGTTGTGTCTGCAGGAAGCGCGGATATAGGCGTGACACCCGCTATTATTGTCCCTCCTGTCCTGACAATCCTGGTCTTTGCATTGGTGAATGTTTTGAACGCTACCATGCACTAGTTGAGTATTAGCGTAGGGTACAGCATTGCACAGACTAGGCACACTTTCACAGGGTCTCCCAAGATGCCATCGCATTTTGTGAGACCCGAACCTGGAACCGGTTACAGTTACAAAAGTTAGCTACAAAAAAAGTGTCAAAAAAAAAAAAATATATATAAAATAAAAAAAATAGTTGTCGTTTTATTGTTCTCTCTCTCTCTATTCTCTCTCTATTGTTCTGCTCTTTTTTACTGTATTCTATTCTGCAATGTTTTATTGTTATTATGTTTTATCATGTTTGCTTTTCAGGTATGCAATTTTTTATACTTTACCGTTTACTGTGCTTTATTGTTAACCATTTTTTTGTCTTCAGGTACGCCATTCACGACTTTGAGTGGTTATACCAGAATGATGCCTGCAGATTTAGGTATCATCTTGGTATCATTCTTTTCAGCCAGCGGTCGGCTTTCATGTAAAAGCAATCCTAGCGGCTAATTAGCCTCTAGACTGCTTTTACAAGCCGTGGGAGGGAATGCCCCCCCCACCGTCTTCCGTGTTTTTCTCTGGCTCTCCTGTCTCAACAGGGAACCTGAGAATGCAGCCGGTGATTCAGCCAGCTGACCATAAAGCTGATCAGAGACCAGAGTGGCTCCAAACATCTCTATGGCCTAAGAAACCGGAAGCTACGAGCATTTTATGACTTAGATTTCGCCGGATGTAAATAGCGCCATTGGGAAATTGGGGAAGCATTTTATCACACCGATCTTGGTGTGGTCAGATGCTTTGAGGGCAGAGGAGAGATCTAGGGTCTAATAGACCCCAATTTTTTCAAAAAAGAGTACCTGTCACTACCTATTGCTATCATAGGGGATATTTACATTCCCCGAGATAACAATAAAAATGATTAAAAAAAAAAATATGAAAGGAACAGTTTAAAAATAAGATAAAAAAAGCAGAAAAATAATAAAGAAAAAAAAAAAAAAAAAAAGCACCCCTGTCGCCCCCTGCTCTCGCGCTAAGGCGAACGCAATCGGCGGTCTGTCGTCAAACGTAAACAGCAATTGCACCATGCATGTGAGGTATCACCGCGAAGGTCAGATCGAGGGCAGTAATTTTTGCAGTAGACCTCCTCTGTAGATCTAAAGTGGTAACCTGTAAAGGCTTTTAAATGCTTTTAAAAATGTATTTATTTTGTTGCCACTGCACGTTTGTGCGCAATTTTAAAGCATGTCATGTTTGGTATCCATGTACTCGGCCTAAGATCATCTTTTTTATTTCATCAAACATTTGGGCAATATAGTGTGTTTTAGTGCATTAAAATTTAAAAAAAGTGTGTTTTTTTCCCCAAAAAATGCGTTTGAAAAATCGCTGCGCAAATACTGTGTGAAAAAAAAAAATGAAACACCCACCATTTTAATCTGTAGGGCATTTGCTTTAAAAAAATATATAATGTTTGGGGGTTCAAAGTAATTTTTTTGCAAAAAAAAAAATAACTTTTTCATGTAAACAATAAGTGTCAGAAAGGGCTTTGTATTCAAGTGGTTAGAAGAGTGGGTGATGTGTGACATAAGCTTCTAAATGTTGTGCATAAAATGCCAGGACAGTTCAAAACCCCCCCAAATGATCCCATTTTGGAAAGTAGACACCCCAAGCTATTTGCTGAGAGGCATGTCGAGTCCATGGAATATTTTATATTGCGACACAAGTTGCGGGAAAGAGACACTTTTTTTTTTTTTTTTTGCACAAAGTTGTCACTAAATGATATATTGCTCAAACATGCCATGGAAATATGTGAAATTACACCCCAAAATACATTCAGCTGCTTCTCCTGAGTACGGGGATACCACATGTGTGAGACTTTTTGGGAGCCTAGCCACGTACGGGACCCCGAAAACCAAGCACCGCCTTCAGGCTTTCTAAGGGCGTGAATTTTTGATTTCACTCTTCACTGCCTATCATAGTTTCGGAGGCCATGGAAAGCCCAGGTGGCAAAAAACCCCCCCAAATGACCCCATTTTGGAAAGTAGACACCCCAAGCTATTTGCTGAGAGGTATAGAGAGTATTTTGCAGACCTCACTTTTTGTCACAAAATTTTGAAAATTGAAAAAAAAAAAATGTTTTTTCTTGTCTTTCTTCATTTTCAAAAACAAATGAGAGCTGCAAAATACTCACCATGCCTCTCAGCAAATAGCTTGGGGTGTCTACTTTCCAAAATGGGGTCATTTGGGGGGGTTTTGTGCCACCTGGGCATTCCATGGCCTCCGAAACTGTGATAGGCAGTGAAGAGTGAAATCAAAAATTTTCACCCTTAGAAATCCTGAAGGCGGTGATTGGATTTTGGGGCCCCGTACGCGGCTAGGCTCCCCAAAAGTCCCACACATGTGGTATCCCCGTACTCAGAAGCAGCAGAATGTATTTTGGGGTGTAATTTCACATATGCCCATGGCCTGTGTGAGCAATATATCATTTAGTGACAACTTTATGCAAAAAAAAAAAAAAAGTGTCACTTTCCCACAACTTGTGTCAAAATATAAAATATTCCATGGACTCAATATGCCTCTCAGCAAATAGCTTGGGGTGTCTACTTTCCAAAATGGGGTCATTTGGGGGGGTTTTGTGCCACCTGGGCATTCCATGGCCTCCGAAACTGTGATAGGTAGTGAGGAGTAAAATCAAAAATTTACACCCTTAGAAATCCTGAAGGCGGTGATTGGTTTTCGGGGCCCCGTACACGGCTAGGCTCCCAAAAAGTCCCACACATGTGGTATCCCCATACTCAGCAGAAGCAGCTGAATGTATTTTGGGGTGCAATTCCACATAGGCCCATGGCCTGTGTGAGCAATATATCATTTAGTGACAACTTTTTGTAAATATTTTTTTTTTTTGTCATTATTCAATCACTTGGGACAAAAAAAATAAATATTCAATGGGTTCAACATGCCTCTCAGCAATTTCCTTGGGGTGTCTACTTTCCAAAATGGGGTCACTTGGGGGGGTTTTGTACTGCCCTGCCATTTTAGCACCTCAAGAAATGACATAGGCAGTCATAAACTAAAAGCTGTGTAAATTACAGAAAATGTACCCTAGTTTGTAGACGCTATAACTTTTGCGTAAACCAATAAATATACGCTTATTGACATTTTTTTTACCAAAGACATGTGGCCGAATACATTTTGGCCTAAATGTATGACTAAAATTTAGTTTATTGGATTTTTTTTATAACAAAAAGTAGAAAATATCATTTTTTTTCAAAATTTTCGGTCTTTTTCCGTTTATAGCGCAAAAAATAAAAACCGCAGAGGTGATCAAATACCATCAAAAGAAAGCTCTATTTGTGGGAAGAAAAGGACGCAAATTTCGTTTGGGTACAGCATTGCATGACCGCGCAATTAGCAGTTAAAGCGACGCAGTGCCAAATTGGAAAAAGACCTCTGGTCCTTAGGCAGCATAATGGTCCGGGGCTCAAGTGGCTAAGATACAAATCAGATTTCTAGCATTCCCTGCAAATAAAATGTCATTTTTGGAGAGATGCTTTCAATAGGAACACATCTAAAAAGGGATGTAGGCCCAGCAGATTTCCTCATTAGTGCCCTGCAGCTGCACACCTGACAGGTAATTATGAAACCACTCCTATTAGACCTACTCAGAACAGGGGCACAGAGAAACAGAGGTATTTCATCAGAATAACAAAAAGGTAGGAATCTGCAACAAAGTTTGTTATAATCCCTGCAATGTACAGAGATCACCCAGAGGGGAATGTTTTTATTTTTTCTCAACAAAAGTGGAATTACGCTTTAAAGGATAAGTTCACCTTTTGTAACATGTTACACCCATATTCAGGGTGTAACATGTAAAATGTAAAACGGATACACTGGCCTCCAATCTCCCGTTCTCACAGCTACTGGGGGCTTTTTTACCTTTTTTGTTAAAGGTGGTGAACTTATCCTTTAACTTTAAATGGTTAGTTTGGGCCAAGTTGACTCAAACAAACTATACCTATTACTAAGAAATGTGCCCACTGTCAGCACTGTATGTAGCATCATCTTCCTGTCCCATTCTGGGACATTGAAATCTATACAGGGAGATCGGTGCTTGTAACTCCCTGCACCGATTATCCCAGACTGTCCCCTGTGTCCTTCTCCAGTCCCCCATGTCCTGGATCTGTCAGGATGGATAGCGGAGGAAGGAGCTGGTAAATCTGTCACTTACCGACTCCTTTTTCCAAATGCAGAGTCAGTGATCACTGCCTCTGTCCATTCATGACTGAACATTGTAAACTGTGTTTACTATGCTTCAGTTTATGAATGGAGAGGAGCCTCTGTCTCCTGTCCATTCATCTTCAGTGCAGCTGAGGCTGCTGAGAAAGGGACTGGGGAATTTCTGTCCTCAGTCCCTTTCCCTGTCTCAAAGGGGAGATGTCAGGAGTCTGCATAGACCCCCAATATCTCACCAAAACTTAAACAAAAAAAAAAAAAAAAAACACTGACACCGTCCACTACCTCCTCCACCCCAAAAAAGAAAGCATTGTAAAAAAATATATATATACGGAGTGCTATTTCCTGTGTTAAACCATATAAGATGTGACAATATATAATTTAAAAAGTGATCATTGTGCACAAGATAATACTTGATGCAAATGTGATTCAATATAATGAAAATTATAAAAGTGACTGATGCATAAACCACAATATAAAAACAGTGCTCAAAAAAACGTGCAAAATGAATAAACATTCAATAAAATTATAAATAAGAGTCACAAAAGCATTTATTTAAAACACACAAAGTTCACATAGTGAATAGATGCAGCATATGTGGAATCTCCTTCAGGCAATCTCCTGCATCTATCTCCTGTTTTCAATCACTGAGCATTGCAAGATGTCCGATATGTTCCGCTTGAAAACAATCACATATGTTTTAGGATATGGTGTTTCATAAGGTAAAAGTTGGCCTCTTACCAGAAATGGTGGACCCCTATTACAGAGATCAAACTCGCTGTAGGAATATATTCGCCTGTCTGGATATCATCCACTTGGTTATCCTGCTTCCATGCAACTCACAGACTTGAACTCAGGTGATTCAAAGACCAAGGAATTGGATTGCTTTCATCTTATTAACTGGCTTGGAAATCTCAAGTGTATTGATACCAGATCTTTATATCCATAACAATGTATCAGGAAATCATATAGATCAGCAAAGAAAAAGCTTCAGTGTAAAACTGCATGGATAAAAAAAAAAAAAAGAAAAAAAAGAAAAAAAAAAAAAAAAAAATTATAAAAAGAAGGTTACACTTCCAAAAAGGCAGAAATTTCAAGCATGAAAAATTGTAGTATCTGGCGGCGATATCATTCGTCTAACCAGTTGGGTGGCGTTACAGGGATTCTCCGATCCAACGCGTTTCCACAATAATGTCGTCTAATGGGAATGGAGGATACTAGGCAATGCCAGCCGACGTTTTTTATAGGGGATGTGACACAGGAAGTGCAATTGAAAACATTGTGTCATGATGAATAGCAGAGTGCCAGTCTATTCAGTTGTTCAAAAGGACATAACTGTGAGAGATTTGTCACATACATCATAAATATATGTTTGCATCAAACAAAAACACATAATTTCTTAAAAGATTTTACGAAACATTTATTTATATTTGTATATATGACACTTCAGCGGTCTGCTGCAGACAGCTGAAGTTTGTTTGTATATATGTTGATGCAAACAACATATATGGGGTGTACCACATTAACCACTTGCCTACTGGGCACTTAAACCCCCCTCCTGCCCAGACCAATTTTCAGCTTTCGGCGCTCACACTTTGAATGATAATTACTCAGTCATGTAATACTGTACCCAAATGAAATTTTTGTCCTTTTTTTCATACAAATAGAGCTTTCTTTTGGTGGTATTTGATCACCTCTGGGTTTTTTAATTTTTTTTAATTTCATTGCTTAGCTACAACTCCCAGCACTCTTCAATGACTGGAGTTGGACAAAACTCACTCACGGTTCGGGGTGACAAAAAAGGACATTTAACACCTTCAGTGCAGAAAATGAAAGTCTCAAATGACACAAAAACAGGATAACTGCAGCCACTTTATTGGAAGGATAACATTTAAAAACATTTCCATTTGAATAAAGGAAGTCATATTCATCCTAAATCTTTATTACAAAATATAGATCAAAACTAGTGTATAGTTAGAGAAAAGAGTTACAATTCTGCTTCAATATTTCATATGATAAACAGGTCCGAAAAATGTAAGGTTTACAAAAGAAATCTCAATGCCCTGAAATACCTTTTAAATCAAGGACATCTAATGTAAAATTTAAGGCAAAACATTTAGACTTTCATATACGGCCTTTAAACTATTCAAAATGACCTTCACAGTTTGAAAACAAAAAAAAAAAATAAAAAAATATATATACAAAATATTCTACCCAACTCTGTAGGAATAAAAAGGCACAAAGTGACTGGATCAATACAGGATTCCAGTATGAGATTGGAGGCTGTTACTCTGCACAAGATGCAATAAGGCTCACGGGTTGCTACGGTGCTAGTGTAAAGTACATAAAGCACTAGGACTTCAGTAACACATAAAAAACAGAGTTAGTCTGACTATACGGAATGCTGAAAACAACCCTTGTAATGGGAGGCCCTCAGCACTGCAAGACTCATTTCATTTAAGGGAACAGAAAAGGGAACCAGCTCTCTTCCCCAGCAGTTGGCGCTCTACTCCTCTCTTGAGACTTCGGGTTTTCAGCGGGCCTCCGACATCCTCAATTACAATGCAGGACCACTTGTCCTTCACAATATGTGATGACTTCATAGTACCTGTGACCAACAGCATGGCAAAGAGAGGCCGGTTTGGGGACCAGTCATGCACCGGGGGGGGGGGGGGTTTGGGGCAGCTTTAAATTTAGCTAATAAAGCATGTAGATATCAACATATAATGGTCTAATGAATTAATATAAACAAGTTAAAATGCCATTAATGTGCTGTCCTGCTAAACTAAAACATTAGAAGCCTAGTATATTTAGAAAAAAATATATGTGTGTGTTCATGCATATCGCTGCCCTTTTCAATGTTAGAAAATAAAGGCTTACATTTGGTATAATTAGAATACATTCTATGTCATCAATTTCAAGGCAGAGGGATAGGTGCTGGTAGTAATCCAACAATACTTTCCAAAGGATTAACAAAGAGGTAAAGTGAACGTCTGACAGTGCTAAAGGCTGTAGAATTGGAGCCCTTATTTAAAATCCACTATAATATGTGTTGTCAAAGCAATGGAAGCGCCTTATCAAAAACTAGTCAGCTGATTTTAGATAAAGACTTGCACAGCCATCAACACTCCAGAGGAAGGTAAGTGCAGTAAATTACTGAATTGGAAAGGTAATTTAAAGTTTAAAGTAAATAATTTCTATGTATAAGGGGTCAGTCCACCCAAAACTGATATTTCCGTTTCTGAATGTTGCTACGAAGTTAAAACTACCTGATCACGTCTTCCATTTGCTCATGTTCTTATGTGTTCTGTTGGTGAAGACGCGCTCTCTACACCAAAAGTGGGAGGGAACAATGTCAGCGATTATGGAAGGAGATTTCATTGTTAAGAGTATCCAAAAGATGCAAGAAGCCAGAGGCCAACCTTGGCAAGTACAAAAATGTAATATATTTAGAATGTGCACAGATGCATATTTAAAGGAACTCACTTCAAGATACATTCAATGAAACTGTTATCATAGATTCTTTGTTCTTGAGTAACAAATAAAAATAAAAAAAAAGTGGTTGAATGTTTTCATCCCTCTAATGTTTGGCCAGATCCTCAAAAAAAAAAAAAAAAAAAAAATCAATCTTAAGCATTGCCAATAGTTTAAGCCCACATTCACATTGGGCCAATGTGGCATGCAATTTGACATGTCAAATCGCATGCCAAATTGGCGGCTATTGCCGGAAATGGCACCATCCGAAATGGTGCGGCATCAATTCTCAAAATGAGTTCCTGTACTACTTTTGGCGACTTCGAGGGTGACTTGACTTGTATGACCCCGCACAGATGTCTGGCAAATCACCCCTGAAGTCAGGTCAGACTGCACTTCCGGTTTAAAACTGAACTTGCACGAAGTCTAACTCGCATCAGTGTGAACCTGGGTTTAGGCCCCTTTCACGCGGATGGACCAATTGGGTCTGCCTGTCAATTTTTCAGGCGGACCCAATCGGACCATCCATTGCTCTCTATGGAGCGACGAATGTCAAAGGACATGTGACATCTAATCCTGTCCACTAAAAACAGGCAGATGGGGGTTCATTGCCCATCGGTCTGGAGGATAGGATGACAGTTGGATGGAAACAGACAGCCTATAGAGGACAGCATCACCGGAGTGTACATGGACCTGTCATCCGCCTGCTCAGTGGGGATCAGCGGACAGTTCCCCTGCTGAGCAGGTGGATTTTGCCAGTGTGAAAGGGGCCTAAGGCTTAATGTACACAGGACGTTTTACAACCTCTCCTGAATGATTTAACTTGACAGATAGTAAATGACATTTAAAAACGTCCATTTTGCTGCGCTGAGCGTTTAAAAATAATTTTTTTTTTTTTTTCAAATAGTCAAAAATGTATCTCCATTAAAAACGCCTGTAAACGAAATGCAGCTAAATGCGAATTACCACATTTACAAGCATTTAGTGTTTGAAATGCCTCTGAACATCCATCCTAAACGCATTTTTTTTTTCTTTCCAAATGCTTCTAAACTCAACTGCCTAGAAATGACTACAAAACGACCCCGTGTATATGTACTTATAAGATAAAAGAAAAGAGTTCAGGGGCAGCTGAAAAAAAAAAACGCCCAACTGCTCCTAAACGTCCGCTTACCAGCAGCAGTGTACATGAAGCCTTATAGATTATTAGAATGGCTTTTCATGTACAAAATGCTTGACAAAAAACAATATCTATATTTCTATAATGGAACAGAAAAGACCCTGAGGCCGATTCATGAGAAGAAAAACTAGCAAACATTGGAGCCACAAGCACCAGATTTTACTGCTCACACCAAGACCCCTTTCACACTGGGGCGTTTTTCAGGCACTTTTGGGCTAAAATTAGCACCTGAAAAACACGTCCTCTGCAGTCCCAGTGTGAAAGCCAGAGTGCTTTCACACTGGGACGCTGCGCTGGCAGGACGTTTAAAAAAAGTTCTGCAAGCAGCATCTTTGAAGCGGCGAAGGAGCAGTGTATACACAGCTCCTGCCCATTCAAATGAAAGGGCACCGCTGCCGAAGCGCCTGCAAAGTGCTTCGGCAGCGGCGCTACACGGGAGCATTAAACCCATTATTCGGCTACTAGCATGGGTTAAAAATGCCCCGCTGGTGGCCGAGTTACCGCCGCTAAAACAACTGTAAAGCGCTGTTAAAACTAGCGGCATTTTACTGTCAACGCCCGTCCGCTGCAGTGTGAAAGCAGGCTATAGAGAAATAACATTCTGACCAATTCTCTTTTATAAATCTGCGCCAATTTTCTCTTCTCCAGTTTTAATCCACCAGCTCCATGAGATCTTCACCCAGCAGTTATGTAGCTACTGCTGTGACATGGTGAGTTCAGCCAGTTTGTTTAGGTCTATTAAGCAGATTTTTAATCCTATTGGCTGTCTGACTCCTGCTTTCAATGTAGGAGACTGGGGAATGGTAAAGCGATAGTAACAAGCTCTGACCTGACCTCTCTTTGGGTTAGTAATTTTGACAGGTTCCTGAGAAAGATAAAATGACTACATAGTAACCTAAATTGCTTTTCATATATACATCTTTTCAACAATTCTAAATTTTTTTTTGTTCTAATATGTTAAGAGCCTGAGTTGTTCTGATATGATTTCAAAAGCCAATATTGACTTTACACTCTCTCTCTTTAGGATGAATATTTCCACAGCCTGTTAGACAAGATGATGTCCTAAGGGCAGATCCACTAAATAAATCTAAGCAGATGGACAGCGAATTTTCCCTTTTTTTACACATTAGGCTTACCTCTCCACCCTTCACTGAATTACTTTTAGTGAAATCCCCAATTTAAAGTAGACCTCTAATTACAAGAAGATTACCCTCCCTTTAAACTCAAAAATCGCACAAGACATACAATACCTTACTGCTCTGAGATCTCATGACAGGCTGTCACAAGATCAAATGTCTAGGCCAGCCATTCTCAACCATGTTTCCATGGAACCTTAGGGTTCCTGCAGAGGTTGCTAGGGGTTCCTTCAGCTGTGGCAGGTTCACCTCCCATCAGGTGCCTTCATAGATCTGAGTCCAACACCACTTGGCAGAGCCAGCAGCATAACGCCTTATTAGCTGTTTGTAAGGGTGGCATTCTGACAACCACTGTAAGGAGGGCATCTCCACTGACCCAACGTAAGGGTCTATTTTCTCAATGAATGTATTTTAGCAGGGGTTCCTGGAGATCTAAAAAAATATTCAAAGGAGTTAAGAGTTTGAGAAAGGCTGGCCTAGGGGTTTGGTGATATGATCACTCCCTTGGTGAATTCCAGGCAATGCTTCCTCAGCCAAGACATTGTACCATTGCCTACTATTTATAAGGGAGCAGGATTGTTTTTCATACAATTGCCCCCCTTTGATGTGTTAAAAAAAAAAAAAAAAAAGAAGACCACAAAACCTGTATATTTCCATATAAGTGAGGACCACTAACACTACTAGAGGTAAAGAAACCCGAGTTGCCACTAGCAACCATATTCTTCATTCTCTAACGTAAACTGGAAGAGTTGTAATTGAATTGATTAGAACCTCAACCACAGAGACATTCAGTTAAGATGCTTTATAGCAAAGCCCTGAATGCTCTCCTTGCATAGTGACTGCCAGGCCATGGGCCATCCAGCTTCCATTCTCCTACCTTCAAAATCAAAATACTGGCTGAAAGATGTTAATTTGCCACAAAGCTTTTTGTTACAGGCGGCTACATTCTGCAATATGGTAGACACAATAATGACATTACAAATATTTTTCTTAGGAAGAAGAATGTCATCACTCCCTGAAGGATATAGGTATCATTTTTTTTCCCATTCAAGGAGGCAAAAACGATAAAAACAAAAGGTTTTTCATTTGAAAATGAAATGCCTTTACCCAACAAAATTTTATAGTAACAATGCACATTTAACATACAATAAAGCAGAATTCCAGTGTAACTATACTTATAAATGTTCCCCTTCCACCTCCTGCTACCTTAGCCTGTATAAAAATGTGTATACTTACCTACATTTAGTCGGCTCTGGTCTGGCCATACCGAAGCTCCGCCTCCCTTGTGTGTGTCATGGAACGGCAGCTGCAGGATAGAAGAGAAAGTATAGACAATGGCCCAGGACCTAGAAGCTTATGGGTTACGTCACTGCTCCCAAGATTCCCTCCTCTCCCCTGCAGCCGAAACTCACTGGCCTGGGATCACGTGGCTGGACTAAAAATACACATTTTTTACACAACTGTTAGGCAGGATAGGTAGCAGGAGGTGGACAATTGGAAGAATGGTTAGAATTCCAATTTAAGGCTTATTTACTGCGGCAGTACACCTGTAATATCACATAGGTGCTACCCTGGTTTCAGGAGTACAATGCAGGGACTGAGTAATACATGCACCCATTTAATTTCTGTACCATTGGCGCTATAAAGAGCAAGTTTTGACACCTTCTATCAGTTTGGACTCATTGACCAATAGGAACACGGCAGGGGCAGTATGCATGCAGCAGTAAGGAATTCATGTAATGTTCAATTAAGGCACTGCTAAAGCAGTCCGGTGTAATAAAAACAGCCATTGCTGGTGGTAACTGCAACCAATCAAATGTTACCCTCAGTTTAGAGCAGAGCAATGAAAGAGGATAACTGCATAGTTACTTGCTATGAGTTAGAACTCTAATTCCAAATCTGCCACACTTACAGTGGTACTAAACCCACAACAGTAAAAGCAGTCTGTATATGCAGTAAAGCATGCTTGTTATACTCACTGTGGAACCTAAGGGGTTAAGCCTCTGTGTAAAAAGGCTTCTACTGACTCCAGAACATGTCCGGATAAGACAGAGCCTTTGGAGTCAGGCTACACATGTTCAGTTTGGTGTGTATTGCTGGAGAGTTTTTTTTTTTTTTCTTGAACAGGTGCATGTGATCCGTACAGGGCCAATCAGCACTGTCCAGACTGAGGGTCAGGGGTGCTGGATCCCGATAGGCCAGCTCAGTACAGTATGAAAACTCCCCCTACAATCTTTACCAGTTACTGATAGAAGTCACAAGACTGCTATATACTGCTCATGAGAAAAGGTATTTATCAGTTTATATTTACTAAAATAATTGCATTTTCATGTTGTGTACTGTGGGATGCCAGATATAGTGAATGCAGGTTCTGGGTTTAGTAACAAGTTCAAATAGTACATGAAGAACACTATGCAGCTTTGATGAAAAGCACGTATATGTGGAAATGAGGAAACAGACACTAAAAACAAATAGGCTGGACTCTCTTTGGATAATGGCATATAGAACAAACTTCTGTAGAATTGCACAATACTAATAAGACCACCACATCCTCCTTTAAAGGATTTTGGTTAACCCCTGACTTATTAATATCCCGGAATAGGCATTACCAAGGAACAAGCTGTTGAGAAAAATATATGCACTGATATGTGTATGAAAACAGATTCCGGATCCTCCTTACAGCCTAGATAAGAGCCAAGTTAAAAGAGAAGTCACGGGTATTTAACTGTTGAAAGTTGTAAAGTATGTTTTAAAACGGAACAGTTGAACAGTGTCCAATGCTTGCAAAAATGATAAAACAGTAACACATACTTTGCTCTATGATAACTTAAAAGGTGACAGGTCCCCTCATGAGGATACAACAAATCGGACACAGCATCAGGATTGATTCCCAAGCGGATTCCCTCCCTAAAACGTTCTATCCAAAACAGTCATTATTAAGGAACGAAAAATATATGCACTGAAATCTGAACACTGAATCAGGATCCTTCTTAGAGCCTAGATAAAACCTAGAGCAGCCAAATTAAAAAAGGAGGTCATGGGTATTTACATTAGGAAAGTTGTAATTTGTGTTAGAACTGTTGAACAGCATTTATTGCTTGCAAAATGGGAAAATGTCTACTTTGCTCCATGATAGCTTAAGAGGTGATAGGACCCTTCGTGAGGATACAATAAACGGGACACAGCATCAGGATGTATTCTCATGCCGATTCCTCCCCTAAAACCCTTTATCTGTGATATTGTGCTGTTTTACTTAAGTACATTACAGTTTACATTAGCAGAGTCCCAGAGGGGAAGACTTCTGTTGGTTTCTTCATTCAATAAGTTTCTTAGCTTTCTTGTTGGCTTCATCAATGTGGTCTTTATTAGAAGTTGCCTGAAACAAAAAAAAAAAACAAAAAAAAAAAAACAAAAAAAAAAAAACACATTATTGATGAACTACAAGCTTCAAATTGTAAAAATTAAGGGCTAGTAAAATGTAAAGTAAAACTATAGGCAAAACTTTTTGTTCCCCCATTTTGGATACAATAAGGAAGGGTTAGAACCCCTGTCAGATTTTTTTTAAGTTCTCCCATTCCTGAGATTTCCCTTAACTTCCTGTCTCATAACAGGAAGTGAGAGGAAATCCCTGAAAATTAGGAGGATCACTTGGGGACCCTCAGGTCATCAGAAATGGTGTTCTGAACTGGAAGATTTCCGCTTGATGATTACTTTTCTGGAGACAACCCAAAATTTGGGATTTTCTTTTACCTTCACTTTTAGTAATACTGGTAAACAGGACAAATAGAGAGTACTAATCCTAGTACAGACAGCAATAAAAACTGACAGGGGTTTCTAATCCCTCTCCACTCTATCCAAAACTAAAAAAGTTTTGCCTTTCGTTATACTTTAAAGTAACACATTTACATGCTACTCAAGGAGCAGACTGCATTTTGTTTACATTTAAAAATAGTATCTGCAGAAGATATTTGATAACATTAAAGTGATCATCCCTTTACAAACAAAAGCTGCTAACAATTTCTTTTTAAAAGTCTGTTTTATAAAATGTTAGGAATAAGCAATGCAGGTACAGTTGGCAAATGAAAAAACTGCAACACTACTCGGTTACATAGTCAGGTTGGAAGAAAAAAAAAAAAAGGGACACAAAGTCCATCAAGTTCAACCAGAAGAATTAAAATAAAATAAAAAATACAATCCCATATACACAGTTGATCCAGAGGAAGGCAAAAAACCCCAGCAAAGCATGAACCAATTTGCTCCAGCAGGGGAAAAAAAATTCCTTCCTGATCCCCTGAAAGGCAAATCGCATTTTCCCTGGATCAACTTTACCTATAAAATGTTGTTAGTACCCAGTTATATTGTGTACATTTAGGAAAGAATCCAGGCCTTTTTTTAACCACTTGCCGACCAGCCACCGCAGTTTTTCTGCGGCAGAATGGCACAGCTAGGCGAGACGACGTTATGTTACGTCGCTTCGCCCTGTGGCCACTAGGGGCGCGCGTGCACCCACTGCTTGCCCCCGGAGCCCATGCAAGTGCCCGGCGCGCGCAATGACCGCCAGGCACCCGCGATCGCTCGTGATACAGCGAGAACTGGGATCTGTGTGTGTAAACACACAGAGCCCGGTTCTCTGTGGGGGAAGAGGCTGATCGTGTGTTCAACAGCGATCTGTCATCTCCCCTAGACAGTCCCATCCCTTCAGTTAGAACAAAGAGAGGGAACACAGTTAACCCCTTCCCTGCCAGTGACATTTTTACAGTAATCAGTGCATTTTTATAGCACTGATCACTGTATAAAATGCCAATGGTCCCAAAAATGTGTCAAAAGTTTCCAATCTGTCCGCCATAATGTCGCAGTCCCGATAAAAAAAAAAAAAAAAAAAAAAAAAACACAGATCGTCGCTATTACTAGTAAAAAAGTAATAATTAAAAAAAAAAAAAAAAAAAAAAAAAAAAAAATCTACCCCCTATTTTGTAGACGCTATAACTTTTGCGCAAACCAATCAATATACACTTATTGCGATTTTTATTACCAAAAATATCTAGAAGTTCCGTATTTATCGGCGTATAACACTCGTCGGCATATAACATACACCCCAATTTAAGAGGGAAGCTTCAGGAAAAAGCCTTTTTTTTTTTTTCAAATAAACCACTTTGAAGCAAAATAATGGTCAGTGCCAATCAATGCAGCCCGATTAGTGCACATCTGCAGCCTTTATGCAGCCTCTGTGCCCATCTGCAGCTTGATCTGCGCCCATCCAATGCAGCCTAATGCCCATATGCAGCCTCTGTGCCCATCTGAAGCCTGATCTGCGCCCATCCAATGCAGCCTGATGCCCATATGCAGCCTCTATGCCCATCTGAAGCCTGATCTGCGCCCATCCAATGCAGCCTGATGCCTACCTGCAACCTCACCATCTCTCATGCAGTGCAGGAAATCAGGAGGGGGACGAGTGCCGCTGGAATCACCGAGCCATCATCTTCTGTTTACAGTACTCGGCTCTCTCACACACACGTCCCGCCTCCGCCATCTGACCAGCTCCTGTGATTGACAGAACACTGGTCTAATGCCAGTGGCGGAGGCGGGATGTGTGTGACGTCAGAGCCGAGTAAACAAGACATGTCGGCTTGGTGATTACGGCGGCGCTAGTGAACAAGACATGTCGGCTCGGTGATTCGGCGGTGCCCCCCTCCTTCTCCAAGGTACGCTATCGGCGTATAACATGCACCCCTGATTTTCAGGGGGAAAAAGTGCGTGTTATATGCCGATGAAAACAGTATACATATCGGCTTGAACTGAGGAAAAAAAAAAAAATGAGTAAAAAAAAAAAAAAAAAAAAAAAAAAAAAAAAAAAGAAGGGGATATTTATTAAATTGCAAAAAAGTACAAAATAGTGTTTTTTTCAAAACTGTCGCATTTTTATCTTTATAGCGCAAAAAATAAAAACCGCAGTGATGATCAAATACCACCAAAAGAAAGCTCTATTTGTGGGGAAAAAAGGATGTCAATCTTGTTTGGGTGCAGCGCGCAATTCTCAGTTAAAGTGACGCAGTGTCGAATTGCAAAAAATGGCCTGGTCATTCAGCAGCCAAATCTTCCGGGGCTGAAGCGGTTAAAGTCTGAAAGATTTTTTTTTCAGTCTACAAATAAAAGCTGCGTGTTGTCATCCTATAATAGGGCTTAGCAGCAGAGGGCATTTCTGGCAGATCAACAGATGTTTTTCGGTACTTGCATCCTCAACCTCCTCTCAGCCACATAAGACATATGTGCAGTGACAAAGGTGGGCTTTTAAAAGGATGCAAGGGTAGGTAGTAAAGGATTAATGGGACAAACCATGTGCTTATGTCGCAGAGATGTACTGCCTATGTGTTTGTTGTTTTTTTGCCCAGATACACTTTACTCAAATTCCATATTCAGACAAAGGTTGACCATGACAGCAGCATGACGATATGATTCAGTTTTCTCCAGAGAGTGCCCATGATCTGCTGGAGATGAGTCAGGCTGGGAGAGAAGGGGATACCTCAGAAAGTACAACCGTCGGGGCTCAAACTTGCTAAAAAGTGAGCTTAAAGTGATTGTAAAGTCTTGTTTTTGTTTCTAATAAAATAAACATTTTATACTTTCCTGCTCTGTGCAGTGGTTTTGGACAGAGCAGCCTGGATCCTTCTATTCTCGGGTCCCTGGCTGGAACTTCTGGCTCCTCCTTCCCGTTGAATGCCCCCACAGCAACCAGCTTGCTACGGTGGCACCCGAGCCGCAGCTCCCTGTATCCATTCTGACATGGAGCTGTGGTTCGGCCCCACCTCCTCTCTTTTGATTGGCCAACTGTTATTGACAGCAGCGGGAGCCAATGGCACCACTGCTGTGTCTCAGCCAATCAGGGAAAGTCCCGGACGGCAGAGGAACTTGTGGACATCGCTAGATAGAGATGGGGCTCCGGTAAGTATTAGGGGCACATGGCTAGTGCACATGGAAGGCTTTTTAACCGCTTCGGCCCCAGAAGATTTTACCCCCTTCCTGACCAGAGCGTTTTTTGTGATTCGGCACTACGTCGCTTGAACTGACAGTTGCGCGGTTGTGCGACGTGGCTCCCAAACAAAATTGACGTCCTTTTTTTCCCACAAATAGAGCTTTCTTTTGGTGGTATTTGATCGCCTCTGCGATTTTTATTTTTTGCGCTATAAACAAAATAAGAGCGACAATTTTGAAAAAAAAAACAAAAAAAAAAAACACATTTTTTACATTTTGCTATAATAAATATCCCCCAAAAATATATATAAAAAAAAAATTTTCCTCCTCAGTTTAGGCCGATCGTATTCTTCTACATATTTTTGGTAAAAAAAAAAAAAATCGCGATAAGCATTTATTGATTTGTTTGCGCAAAAGTTATAGCGTTTACTAAATGGGGGATAGTTTTATGGCATTTTTATTAATCTTTTTTTTTTTTTTTTTTACTAGTAATGGCGGCGATCAGCGATTTTTATTGTGACTGCGACGTTATGGTGGACATGTCTGACATTTTGACACATTTTTGGGACCATTGTCATTTATACAGCGATCAGTGCAATTAAAAAAGCACTGATTACTGTGTAAATGACACTGGCCGTGAAGGGGTTAACCACTAGGGGGCGGGGAGGGGTTAAGTATGTCCTAGGGGAGTGATTACTAACTGTAGGGGGATGGGCTGTGTGTGTCACTAGACTGATCACTGCTCCGATGACAGGGAGCAGAGATCGAGTGACACTGTCACTAGGCAGAATGGGGAGATGCTGTTTACATCAGCATCTTCCCGTTCGTCCTCTCCGTGAGGCAATCGCGGGTATTCCCGCAGTGATAGGGTCCGCGGGACCCGCGACCCAACTCACGGAGGCGCGCACGCAATGGCACGGCGGGGAATTCACCTGTACGTCCATTTGCCCAGCCGTGCCATTCTGCCGACGTACATCGGCGTGCGCCGGTTGGGAAACGGTTAAACCTTAATGCATAGAAAGCATTAAGATTAAAAAAAAAAAAAAAAAAAAACACCTTCCTTTACAACCCCTTTAAATGGTAAAACTTTTCTCATGGGCATTAGCCAACCAACATGCTCGAAAAACCCCCATTCGTTTGGCAGAAGTCTCATTAAAATAAGAAAGTTGGAGCATTATTGCAATTAGTATAATAGATTACATTGTCCTGTCCGCTTTCATAAACAAGTCTAAATCTGAGGAAAAGATTTACAATCATTAATCATTCCTTGTACTTGTGTTAGGCTGGACAAGGATAATTTTATTTTATTTTTTGGTTGTTAGAAGTGCCAACACAGAGCAGCCAAGAATGATTGCATGGCTGTCCGTGCTAGAGGAGGCCAAACACAGAGGTAAGTCTGTAAAGCTAGGCAAGTGAGAAAACAGCGCAGACCTCTGGTGTAGTAAAAAAGATCAAAGAGTTTTATTAACCGCTTGCCGACCAGCCGTGGTCATTATACTGCGGCAGGTCGGCACGTTCCCGCAAACCATCGTAGCTGTACGTCGGTCCCTTTAAGCGGGGATAGCAGGCACTTGCTGCACTGCGGAGGTGCCGATGTATGTGGCCGGCGGTCGGGATGACCGCTGGCCGGGCACGAGAGCCAGAACAGGGACGTGTGTGTGTAAACCCACAAATCCCTGTTCTGCGAGGAGAGGAGAGACATATCGTGGAACAACGATCTGTCATCTCCTCTAGTCAGTCCCCTCCCCCCTACTAGTGTTAACCCCTTCCCTGCCAGTGACATTTCAACAGTAATCAGTGCATTTTTATAGCACTGATCGCTGTACAATTATCAATGGTCCCAAAAAAAGTGTAAAGTGTCCGATCAGTCCGCCATAATGTCGCAGTCCCGATAAAAATCACTGATCGCCACTATTACTAGTAAAAAAAAAAAAAAAAAATTTTTTTAATATATATATATATATATATATATATATATATATATATATATATATATAATAATAATAATAATAATATAATAATAATGCCATAAATCTTTCCCCCATTTTGTAGACGCTATAACTTTTGCGCAAACCAATATATGCGCTTAAAATAGTGCTAAAATCTTGTGAGCCACAAATGGGTTAATGCCTTCAGTGTGAATAAATGAACCTAATTCAGCTGCACACACTAACCACATTCCATACCGTGTATATGCCAAAAATAAATAAATATATGTGTATGCGCTAAAGGCTATAAATACGTGAACAAAGAATATAATAAATCTATACAATATTAAAAATTATTATAAATTATAAACAGTGTCACACACCTGTGAAGAAAGTGACTATAATCCACAATTGAATATATGAAAAATGGTAACATGCACCATGCAAAAAAAGTGAGAAAAAAAAAAAAAAATCCTTTAAATGATTAAAAAAATATATAAGTGCTACTTGATAAATAAAGTGTCCAAAACCAATTCATACAAATGAATATATCTCAGTCCAAGCCATTCATAAGAGTATATAAATCAAAGTGCACAATAGTGTCCAAACAAATAGCAGGCAATCCTCATGCTGTTTTTTTTGAAAAAGTGCTAAATATTCCTCATGCTCTTCTTATGAGATGTGCACATTAGGGCATGCTGCAGTGCTCTCCAGTGGACCCCCAATGGATAATGCGCTCACCTTAGAGCGTGTGACACAGTAGCTAAACAGTGTCAAAACACGCATTAGAGCCACTCCAGGGCTCACACAGGGTATGCTGGTGATGATCTGTATCTCACTCAAATGGTGACATATATGAAAGAAAGGAGACTCATAGCATAATACCGCCAGGAATTTATTTGAAAAGCCCTAAAAACAATCCCTCTAGGAGGGTACTCACAATGCTTGGGTGCGTCAGTGCACCATCCTATCCAAAACATGCAATAAAGATGAATCCTGTGGCGTGCGGTGCGGTGTTCAATCCTCTGCCTGTCTGTGTGTAGAAAGCTCCGTCCTGCCCCTCCCCTACGCGTCTTCGGCACAGGGTATACGTGCCTTCATCTGGGGGACACTTTATTTATCAAGTAGCACTTACCGTATTTATCGGCGTATAACACGCACCGGCGTATAACACGCACCTCAATTTAGGAGGGAATTTTAAGGAAAAAAAAACTTTTAGGAGGGAAGTTGAAGGGAAAAAAACTTACATTTAAATGCCCATCATTGCAGCCTTGCCAGTGCAGCCTTGCCAGTGCAGCCATGTCAGTGCAGCCATGTCAGTGCAGCCATGTCAGTGCAGCCATGTCAGTGCAGCCATGTCAGTGCAGCCATGTCAGTGCAGCCTTCCCCAGTGTCCAGTCCAGCCTCGCCCCAGTCCAGCCTTGCTGAAGCCTGTGAGCTTCAAAATCGCCGACCGCGATTTGAAAATGGCGCCACCGGCGCCGAAATACACAGAGCCGGTCCTCGGCTCTTCTCTGCGGCTCTCGTTTACTTTCGGTTCCACTCGGACGGTGAGCGGAGCTATCCGAAACTAGCCGAGTATACTCGGCTAGGTTCGGGCGGCGCTCGAGTGAAACCGAAAGCCGCCGAGAAGAGCCGAGGACCGGCACTGTGTATTTCGGCGCCATTTTCAAATCGCGGTCAGCGATTTTTTAATTCCGACAGGTCAGGATCGCAGGGGATCGGCGTATAACACGCACCCCCTGATTTTAAGGGGAAAAAAGTGCGTGTTATACGCCGATAAATACGGTATATATTTTTTTTAATCATTTAAAGGATTTTTTTTTTTTTCTCACATTTTTTTGCATGGTGCATGTTACCATTTTTCATATATTCAATTGTGGATTATAGTCACTTTCTTCACAGGTGTGTGACACTGTTTATAATTTATAATAATTTTTAATATTGTATAGATTTATTATATTCTTTGTTCACGTATTTATAGCCTTTAGCGCATACACATATATTTATTTTTCAATATATGCGCTTATTGCGATTTTTATTACCAAAAATATGTAGAAGAATACATATCGACCTAAACTGGAGGAAAAAATTAGTTTGTTTTTTTAAACTTGGGGATATTTATTATAGCAAAAAGTACAAAATATTGTGTTTTTTTCAAAATTGTCGTTCTTTTTGTTTATAGCGCAAAAAATAAAAACCGCAGAGATGATCAAATACCACCAAAAGAAAGCTCTATGTTTAGGGACAGCATTGCACAACTGCACAATTGTCAGTTAAAGTGACGCAGTGCTGTATCACAAAAAACGGATTGGTCATTGAACACCCAAATCTTCCGGGGCTGAAGTAATTAAATATGACATGTTCTATATTCACAAAATAAAATGTGAGAGAATGAATATTGTAATCCACGAGAAAGAGCCCACTCAACACAGTCACAAGGAAAGGATGGATGAGCAGCCAGTGTCTGGCTCACTGTGTGGCCAGCTGACAGATGGAGGTAGGCTGATTGCCAAAGCTCTCTGCTCCAGCTCATCTCGCTCAATCCCAAGGACAGCACTTAGTGGACGGTGGTCTCCTGTAAAAGTGGGGTCGTAGGACACGTTTCAAGGCCTCCTCTTCTTCCACTGGGATCTCATATTTTTTTTTGTGAACATAAAACATGTATTTAACCGCTTCCATACCGGGCAAATTCTGGCATTCCTCTCCTACATGTAAATATCATAATTTTTTTGCTAGAAAAAATTCAGAACCCCCAAACATTATAAATATTTTTATAGCAGAGACCATAGGGAATAAAATGACAGACATTGCAATTTTTTATGTTGCGCTGTATTTGTGCAGCAATTTTTTTAAACACAATTTCTTTGGGAGAAAAAAAAACACTAATGAATAAAAAAAAAAAAAAAAAAACACAAAGCCGTAAAGTTAGCCAATTCTTTTGTATAATGTGAAACGATGATGTTACACAGAGTAAATAGATACCAAACATGTCGCGCTTTAAAATGAAGTACACTCATGGAATGGCGCCAAACTTCGGCACTTAATCTCCATAGGCTACGCCTTAAATTTTTTTTTTTTCTACAGGTTACCAGTTTAGAGTTACAGAGGAGGTCTTGCGCTAGAATTATTGCTCTCGCTCTAACAATCAGGGCAATACCTCACATGCCTGGTTTAAATGTCGTTTACATATGCGGACACGACCTACATATGCGTTCGCTTTTGCGTGCGAGCATGAGGGGATTTTTTATTATTTTTACACTTTCCCTTTAAATTATTTTTTTCTTGATCACAGTTATTCCTATTACAGGGAATGTAAGCATCCCTTGTAATAGGAATAGGGCATGACAGGACCTCTTTACAGCGAGATCTGGGGTCTATAAGTCCCCAGACTTATAGATGCGCTGTGAGCCAAACACCCTCCTGGTGTAAGTCTTTTTGTTGCTTTCGCCATTGGTAAGAGCTGCCTACCCTTGATCCAGGCTACAGTTCTTTATTTTACAAAAAAAGTGGAATGCGCGTTTACAGTATATTAAAATTTCCCTTTACTACAACCATTATTGTTTCGCTTTTCAATACAAGAAGATTAATACTGCATACAAAAAAGAATTCTAACAGTTAAGCCTGTGTGCAAAAGCTGAAAACATTACCAAACAGTGCAGCACAGAAGACTCTTACCTTTTCATTAATGCGGTCAATTTGTTTGTTCTGGGAATCAAGCTCATTACCCATATCTAAAGCCATAGACTTGAGATTTCCCAAGATGCTCCCGACCTGCTGTAGATTTTCATCCATCTCATCTTCTCGGGCATCATTTGTTATCCTACCAGAATCAAGAAGACAGGTATTGGGTGCTTTAAAGTTACACTAAAGATACCAAACTGAAAGCAGACATTTATTTTTTTATCCATAAACACAGAAATTTTGGGCTAGACATTTTTTAGACCATCAGGATGTTCAAAAGCAGTCCAACAGTGGGGTGGGCAACATAGCAACAAAAGTTAAAGTGGATGTAAACCCAATGTCATACTTTCTAAACTACTGCCATAGGGGTTATCTATAAGGATATACATGCCTCTTGCATGTATCTTTACCTGTCAAATGTCTCCCCTCTGTCTGTTATTAGACCCGAAAATCTGCATATTCTGTGGGTGGGTCTGTTGTCTGGAGCTCGGTGGGTGGAGCCGTGATGTCAGTAGACTCCCCGCCCCCTCTACACTCCCCTTGTCAATATGCATTTTCTCCTGTGTATTTCTAACACTGAACTTCTGCTATGATCTCTAACATCCAGTGAAAAGACAGGAAAGTAACCACATGACTTCAGCATGCCAAATCATGCTGAGGTGTGGAACAGCCAATCCTTGCAGAGCTGCTGAAGAAAGGAGTGGGAGGGAATTCCAAAATAATGCCTGTGTCTTAGGCTAGTGCATGACATGTAAATCACCTGTCACTCACAGCAAGGGGGAGGATTTGACAAAGTTTTTCTCAGTTTGTCAAGATTTTTCTCACTAAACAATAAAAGAGGATTGCTCAGAGATGGATTAACTCTGTGTGGCAAGACTGGGCTCAAATGATAGGAAATCTTATACTCTACAGTATGATATATATATAAAAAAAAAAAGTCGGGTTTACATCCACTTGAACAGACTCAAGAAAACAGAACTTTGGACTGCCTGCAGCTCAGGGGACCACCGCCAACATTTGCCCAGCTCTTCTTACTGGCAGGAGAAGCTGCTTTTTCACAAGCACGTTTAGGAGTGGCAAACGCTTGAGCGTTTATCAATTTCACTGGCCAGTATATTAATTCTGGCCATTGAAATGAATAAAAGCCCAAGTGGTTGATGCGCCTAGCACAGGGCTCCACAAACCCCAGGTCACCATGACGACCAGAAACCACACCCTGGTGCCTAGGCTGCCACCAGCCCACTCACTGCAACTCCGATGCCCCAGACATGCAGTGCTATGATACTTAACATTGGCTGCCGCTCCTCCTCCCTTCTCCACACTCAGCGCGGCGTTTGATGCTTGGCAGAGCCGCTGAGTGTGTGAAACTGACACGCAACACAGAGGAGAAAGAGAGAGGGATCTATCAGAATTGAGGTTGATGTCGGGGGTGGGCGGGACCCGGGCGGGACCCGGGCGGGACCCAGCAGCTATCAAACACCAGCCAATGGGATGGGATGGGATCTGGGTGGGCCGCTACGTGTATGTGGCCCCACCCCTTTTCTTAAGCAGCCCAATCATTGGCTGGTGTTTGATAGCTGCTGGGTCCTTCCCACCCCGGCCGGGTCCTGCCCACCCCCGGCATGAAGCTCAATTCTGACAGCTCCTCTCTCCTCCGTTACTTGTCAGTTTCACACACAGTTACACTCGGCTCAATGTGAAACCTGTCAGTGCCACCTGCCAGTGCCATCTGTCAGTGCCACCTGCAAATGACAACCAGTGCCACCTGCCAGTGACAACCAGTGCCACCTGCCACCTGCCAATGCCTGCCAGTGCCATCTGTCAGTTCCAAACCAGTGCCAGCCAGTGCAACCTGTCTAAGCCAACCAGTGCCAACTGTCAGTTCCAAACCAGTGCCACCTGTCAGTGCCAGCCAGCGTCACCTACCAGTGCCATCTGTTGCCAGCCTTACTCTTTCTGGCCATCCCGTAACCCTGATGTAACAGCATTACATTGAAGTTATTGACTGGGTGCTCCGTTGTGAGTTAGGGGGCGAAAATTACTGGCCTTACCCCGGGAGCTGACAATCCATAAAAATCTAAATCTAAAAAAAAAAAAAAAAAAAAAAAAAAACACTGCTGCTCCTGAAAACACTGGATGTGGGTTTATTCTGCCTCCAAATGCCCCGCCTCTATAAATGCATGCAACACAGACCCACAGGCTAACATTGAGGAGTGTTTAGAGGCAGGAGAAAAAAAAAAAAACCCACACACCCCCAAGACGCCACGTTTAGAATGGCCCGTAAGCATGATACCTAAAAACTGACATCACACAAGGTGGAAAAATACTCCTGGCAGTACTTCGAAAACAAGAACTGGAAAAAAAAAAAAGTGGTAGCCTTGCAAATAAGGAAAAATTGATGGTTGCTGACAAGACCTAGAAGTACTCGCAAGTCTAGTAAAGTACGCCTTGACAGGAAAGGGCAGAACCTTATTCCAGAGACAATGAACTTGAATGGTGGTCTGTCCTAGCCACCTGAAGATGGTGAAACAAGGAAACCAGTGTACCCTTATGGGGTCCCATCCGGAGTTACAAAAGTAAAAGTAGCAGTTGCTGAGAGGCACTCTCACGGCCCACAATACATTCAAACAATGAAGCGCATTTTCCCTCTATGAAACCGGAGCCATAGAGCAATGGGAGAAAAATGCCCTGGTTGAGGTGAGAGACAGAACTACCTTGGGCAAAAAGAAAATCCTGCGGCTCAAAATGACCTTGTCCCTAAGCAAAGCCAGAAAGGGAGCAGAATAAAGACACCAGTTCAAATACTTGACTCCCACAAGTAATGCCCTACAAGAAATACCACCTTTGCGGGGGGGTCACAGTCCCAGAGGAACAAAGAGGGGGAGCTACATAGCAGACTAAAGTCTAAACATTTAAATCAAAGTAGTCTAAGGCCAAAAGGTCTCAGAATTGAGAGAGAGGGCGAAAACCTGGCCTTTAGAAGTGATGAGAGCTAAACGCTGTCCCAGACCCAGGTGCAGGAAAAATAAAATTCATCCCAAAGAGAAACTCCTGGGGTAGAAGCACAGACTCACACCAAGTGAAGTATGTCTTCCATATCCAATGACAGACCTCGTCAGAAGCAGACTTCCTAGCTTTTAGCAGCATAGGAATCACAGTCTCAGAGATGCCCCCTATCTTACAAATACCCATATCTCATGCTGTTATAGCTAGTAATAGTGAAACAGGATGACAATTCAGCCCTTGACACAGAAGATCATGACGATTTGGCAGTGCACACAGAGCATAAGCTAAGAGTCTGACCAGGTTGGCATACCACATCCATCTGGTCCAATCCAGAGCAATGAGGATCCCTAGAATGCCCTATAGGCTCAGTCCTGCAAAATACAGCGGTCTGTCCGCTGTGATGGGACCTTTACCCCGATCTGTGATCAGTCGAGGCAGTGCAATCACAGAAGGATATCTGTGGACACCCTCCCGGCATTGGAAGCACATGCTGTAGCCGTCTTTTGGCTTTAGCGCAGGCACAGCAAGCGGTTAATGTCTATCAATACTTATTATGAACTGTGGAATTTTATGAACTTTATGGTTGCTCCAAACACCTTAATGCTTTCTCAGCGATTTATAGGTTAGCTGGGCACCAACTCTCCGTGCACCAGAACATCCTTACCCTCCGATTTCTCCTGTAAGCAGCAGTATAAACTGACAGGCTAAAGTCCCGTGTCCCTCAATGGAGGAGAATGAAAAGACACATGCTTCCTGATTTCAATCACAAAAAGAGGGAGTGGAAGAGAACATTACCTCTTTATGTATGGACCACTCTGCCCTGATGCGCTCTGCTGCTGTCCGTTGTTGGCCTGTCGTGGTTGCTTGGAGACAACATCGTCATCATCTTTGTTCCCCCACGCCTTCTTATATAGCTCTCCAGCATCAAAATTCTTTGACCTGTGACAAAACAAGAAAGGTTGTGAAAGACTACTGGAAGTCCTTCTAGTAACATCAATGCAGAAGATAAAACTAAAACAAAAAAAAAAAAAAACACAAAAACAAAAACACAAAGTTCAAGGACTTTGTTAAGAAAGGAGCCATATCATGAAACCGGATTGCCATTGAGCGTTACATATTCGTATAATTATGTTTTTAACTTATAGGCATTTTTTACATTGTCCAGTTTTAACCCCTTCCAGTTAAAAAAGCGAAAACAATTTTTTTTCTACTGTGGCGCACAGATAAGCCTATTTATACAAGGTTATTTTCACATCTTAAACATAAGTACATGTAACAAAAATTTTCCTTAAAGGGATAGTTCACCTTTACCACAAAA
Organism: Aquarana catesbeiana; assembly: GCF_042186555.1. Lineage (NCBI taxonomy): Eukaryota > Metazoa > Chordata > Amphibia > Anura > Ranidae > Aquarana > Aquarana catesbeiana. The sequence goes on from NC_133336.1 coordinate 73,438,986, forward strand.
CTGCCTATGCAGATAAGGGAAATCTGTAGATAAATACAAACTGGGTAGCTCTGACTAAAGTTGAATAAAAGCCCTTCTATAGGCATAGGCCATTTACATACTTTATGAAGCCTGACTGGAATACTCCCAGGAAGTTTCTAAGCAAGGCCTAGTCATTGCTGCTCAACTCCATCACAGGTGGGAGCTCTCACATGCTCAGCTTAGATCTACTGTATCAGGGGGGAGAGAGTATGTGAGGGGGTTTGAATCAGAGAAAGAGCTCACTCCTAGGATGGTGGAGGTGAGCAGTGATGACTAGGCCTCGCTTAGTAACGTCCTGGGAGTATTCCAGTCAGGCTCCATAAGGTTTGTAAATGGCCTACACCTATAGCAAGGGTATTATTAATCTTTAGTCAGGGCTGCACAGTTTGTTTAATCTGCAAACATCCCTTACCTGCATAGGCAGTTTTTTCTGTAAAGGTGAACTATCCTTTTAATGTTAAGCTGTGTATACTCACATCTGTTTTACCAGCACATTCATTTGGATCAAGTAGGCTTCACGATTGGTCGGGAAGCTAGAGACAATACATTGAAGACTCTTACATTAATAGAATATGCTCAGAAACAGTCCATTCCATTATGTCTTCTCTCAATAGAGCCTGAAAAGGCATTTGACAGGGTGGGATGGTGTTTTCTGGAAGAAACCCTGAAACAGTGGGGAATAGGCCCTTAACTTCTACAGAAAATGATGGCCCTTTATCATAACCTGAAAGCCAGAGTACGTATTAAATGGAACTTTTTCAGATCTTTTGACGATTTTGAACAGAGCCTGACAAGGATGTCCCTTAACCCCTCTGTTATATGTACTAGTAATGGAACATTTGACTACAGCTATTTGTAACAATATAGATATTCAAGGGGTTAGGGTTAAAGAAAAAAAGAATACAAAATGTCAGTATATGCAGACGAACTGTTGTTGTATATTACAAATCCAGTGGTGACTATACCAAACCTTATTCAAGAATTTAACAATTTTGGGTTAGTAAGTAATTTCAAAGTTAATTATGATAAATCTAAAGCTTTAAATATTTTATTATCAAATAAAACTCAATATCTTTAAACGCATTTTTTCTTTTAAATGGCAAAGAGTTGCCAATATCTAGTTGCCAATATCCTCGAGATTTGACTAAACTTCAAGAATTAAATTATTCCCCAATTCGTACCGTAACAAGACTACTTCAAAAAGGTATAACAGAGCCGTTTTTTTCCTGGATTGGTAGGATCAATATAATAAAACAGAATATATTGCCAAACTTGTTATACATATTTCAAACAGTCCCAATATTCCCTCCAACTGCTCTCCTGAGTCAACTATGTAGAGCTGTGTGGAGATTAGTATGGTCACATAAAAGTCTCAACGAATTAGAAGAGATATCTTAATTAGGGCAGGACTGGACGGGGGGGGCTTGGCTCTTCCAGATTTTACAATATATTTATGCTCAGCATTGATGACCAGGATAGTGGACTGGTTCTATAATGCATATTGTAAGCAATGTGTGACATTGCAAGAAGATATCATTGCCATGAAACTTAAAGCACTACCATAGGTCACTTTTAATCATCAACCTATAATGAGGGACTTATCGTTTTTGGACTCCGACATTGAAAGTATGAGATTCACTGTTGAAAAAAAAAAAATCTTTTATCTACTCAGATTGAGGCTATGACACCCTTATTTTCTAATCCTGAATTTCCACCGGCGGTAGAGGCACCAGTTTTTCTAAAGTGGCATAGTCATGAGGATGTAGGACTTGTCCAGACCGTGGTGGGCGGCAAACTCCCCCACGCTGGATTCTTGAGGTCTGTAGTTTAGAACTAAATGGATGCAATATCAACTCCAAACATATTTATTCTCGGATACAAAACTCTCCATTAGACAGACCATTAATAGAATCTGAACGATTAATATTACATGAGCAGAGACCAACTAATGTTCTAATATCTATAAAGGTTTTCTTCCTAAAAATATTAAATGGGAGAATAAATTAGAGAGATGACAATTCCCATCTCAGATTGGGAAAAGTAATTTTATTTATTTTTTTTTTTTTAAAAACACACAAATTATCTCGAGCAGCCAGACATCAAGAAAAAAAAAAATTATAAAATTCTAGCTAGGTGGTATAGATGCCCGGTAGATATGCATAACATTAATGAGGATAATCAAGAGATATGTTGGAGAGGTCTTAATGCAAGAGGCACAATGTCACACATATGGTATTATTGTCCGCCAGAATCTACTATTCAACCGGACATATGTATCTCTGTGTTATCAATTATTCCCGGATCAATGAGATCCATAAAATAAAAAATAAAAAAAACCCACACGACATCTTACGATATATGCTTAAAGCAGCACCTACTGTTATAGCCCGCAACTGGCAGAAGATGGTGGGCTCGTCAGTGGCAGAATGGGTGTGCGAGATGCGATCCTTGGAACAAACGATATTGGCAGGAGAGCGCTTAACAGAACGAATCCCAAAGATGTGGCAACAGTGGCAGGAATGCCCCCCCTTTTCTTTTCTCCTAACCCCCCTCCCCCCTGGTATATTTGTTGGGTCTATTCGAAAAGTTTTGGTCTATATATGTGAAAAGGAAAATTTGGTACTATTTTTTTTAGGAAATGGATAATAAAATATGAGCGTTAACCGGTTCCTGCAGATTTACTGCGGCAGAATGGCTCCCCTGGGCGAATTCCCATATGGGTACGTCCTTCCCTTTAGCGGTCACCAGAGGGCGCGCACCCGCTGCACGGCAGGGGTGCCCGATGCGCTTGGCCGGCGTGCACAAGCGCCAGCACGGGGATTTGTGTGTGTAAACACACAAATCCCTGTGCTGTCAGGGAAGAGGTGGCATATCGTTTGTTCCTAAGTAGGAAAAAATATGATATGACATACGTCTCTTCCCCTAGTCAATCCTATCCCCATACAGTTAAAACACGCTGAAGGAACACACAATTAACCACTTGATCACTCCCTAGTGTTAACCCTTTCCCTGACCGTGACATTTACACAGTAATCAGTGCATTTTTATAGCACCGATCGCTGTATAAATGACAATGGTCCCAAAAAACCAAGTTAGACTTACCGGTAACTTGTTTTCCAGAAGTCTTTCAGGACAGCACCTGAGAGATAGCGACTCCACCCACCGGAAACAGGAAACACCTTCTTCCTCCAAACTTTAAAGGGAGGCGCCTCCCTACCATACCTCAGTTGTAGTAGAGAAGACCTCCGGCCCCGGCTGGAACACATAAACACATACGTTAGTCACAGCATAGTATATACAATACAATAGGGCGGGATGCTGCTGTCCTGAAAGACTTCTGGAAAACAAGTTACCGGTAAGTCTAACTTGGTTTTTCCCAAGGCGTCTTTCAGGACAGCACCTGAGAGGATAACAGAGACTTACCCCCTTAGGGCGGGACAACAGCTTGCAGGACCTTTCTGCCAAACGCCTGATCATTAGCAGATGTGAGGTCCAGCCTGTAATGTTTCACGAATGTGTGAAAACTTGACCAAGTTGCCGCCTTGCAGATTTGTTCAGGGGTGGCACCAGCTCTCTCTGCCCAAGTGGCCGCTAATGCTCTTGTTGAGTGTGCAGAAATTCCTGCAGGAGGAGACACGCCTGCATGCGAATAAGCCTCTGAAATGGCTAGCTTCAGCCACCTTGCTAAAGAGATTTTAGAAGCCTGGCAACCTTTCCTGTTGCCTGAAAATAACACAAACAGAGAATCTGAACGTCTAAAGAGCTTTGTCCTTTCCAGGTAACATAACAAAACTCTTCTAACATCCAACATGTGAAAACAAGTCTCCTTCTCCCCTACTGGGTTGGGGCAGAAGGTCGGAAGTACAATGTCCTGAACACGGTTTTGTACTGAAGCTACCTTTGGTAAGAATTTCTGATCTGTTCTAAGTATAACCCTATCTGGGAAGATAGATAAATAGGGTTCCTTAACTGATAAAGCATTAAGCTCACTGATCCTTCGTGCAGAGACCATGGCAATCAGAAACACAGACTTAAAAGTGAGATATCTAAGTGGCGCTTCTTCCAAAGGTTCAAAGGGACTCCTTGTTAGAGCCTGGAGGACTATCGACAGATCCCATTTGGGAAACAACCTAAGTGGTGCTGGTCTGGATCTCGTAAGGGATCTGAAAAATCTGGTTACCAATGGATCTGAGGCCACAGATCTTTCTAGGAACACTGCTAGCGCAGCCACCTGTACCTTCAAGGTACTAACTGCTAGTCCCTTGTCAGCACCAACCTGTAAAAATTCCAGAATGGTAACGAGACTCCCTGGGTCCTGGTCAGATGAATTACACCACGTATTGTAAACCTTCCAGACCTTGGAATAGATATTTCTAGTCACCCTTTTCCTACTGGATAATAGCGTAGAGATTAACCGGTTGGAAAAACCTTTGCTCCTTAAGAGCTGCTCTTCAGATACCAAGCAGTGAGCGCCAAAGTGGCTACCTCTGGGTGATTTACCGGTCCCTGAAATAGTAAATCGTGCCTGAGGGGCAGATGCCAATAAGGCCTGACCGCCATTTTCAGAACGGTTGAAAACCAAGCCCTTCTTGGCCAAAAGGGCGTGATTAGGACAACCGGTACCGTTTCCCTTTGAATTTTTCTTAATACTAAGGGAATTAACTGAAATGGGGGGAAAGCGTAGCAGAGATGGAATCTCCATGGATACGCCAAGGCATCTGTTCCTAGTGACCCGTCGTGATTGCTTAGGGAAAAAAATTGCGGAACCAAGGCATTCTCCCTTGAGGCGAACAGGTCCACCTCTGGCAGCCCCCACTTCTCGACAATCATGGCGAAAACCTCTGGGTTCAGCGACCATTCTGCTTCCCGAATGGGGTTTCTGCTCAGGAAATCCGCCACTCCGTTCAGGGATCCCTTTAGATGGACTGCTGATAACGACAGCAAGTGTCCTTCTGCCCAACGGAGAATGCTCATGGCTAGTACTTGCAGCGATTTGCTCCTTGTACCTCCCTGCCTGTTTATGTAAGCCACTGCCGTGGCATTGTCTGTTAGTATTTGAACATGCTGGGCCTGAAGCCCCTGAGCAAATGACCTCAGAGCCAAGTCGATCGCCTTGAGCTCTCTCCAGTTTGAGGACTTGGTCGCCTCTTTCCTGGACCAGTTTCCCTGAGTGAAACCTTTTTCTAGGTGGGCTCCCCAACCCCAGGAACTGGCATCGGTTGTCAGCCTTTTTTCGATTGGAAAGGCCCAGACCAACCCCTCCGATAGGATATCCTGCCTTTTCCACCACCATAGTGACCTCTTCACTTGGGTTGGAACTCTTACCTCTGAGTCCAGGGATTCTAAATTGTGATCCCAAGATCTCAGAAGAAAAGCCTGCAGATGTCTGAAGTGTAGTCTTGCCCACTGAACAGCTGGCATTGACGAAGTCAGAACCCCCAGGGCTGACATGACCAATCTTACCGTCAGCTGCTGGTTGGTCTGCAAAAAAGACACTGTATCCTGGATTTTTCCTTTCTTCTCTGAAGGAAGAAAAATTTTTTGGCTTACCGAATTTATTATATACCCTAGAAACCGAATCTCCTGAGATGGTTCCAGGGAAGATTTTTGGAGATTTAGGATCCAACCTAGAGACTCCAAATGGCTGCATGCTCTGCTTAAATTGCTCCTCAGCTCCTCTCTTGAGGGGGCGAAAAATAGCAGATCGTCTAAGTAAGGAATTACTGCGATTCCCTGAAGACGCAGCGGAGCTAGGGCCTCTGCCATTACTTTGGTAAAAATTCGGGGTGCGGATGATAGCCCGAAGGGTAGGGCTCTGAATTGCAGATGCTGAATTCTGCCTTCCAACCTTACCGCCAACCTGAGAAACCCCTGGGACTGGGATGAGATTGGAATATGCAGGTATGCATCTTTTAAATCCACTGACGCCATGAAACAACCTGGAGTCAGAATATTTCTGGCGGTGAAAATTGAGTCCATCCTGAACCTTCTGTATTTGATGGCTCTGTTTAGTGGCTTTAAATTTAGAATTAAACGAAATCTTCCTGTTGGTTTTTTTACCAGGAAGACATGTGAATAGAAGCCCTCGTGCCATTCCTCTGGTGGCACCGGGATTACTACACCCTGTTGCATTAGTTCCTCCAGAGAGGATTTCATGGCCAGGGCCCTCATTGGATCTCGAGGAGCATTTGTTACCAGAAACCTTCTTGGGGGGCTTCTGGCGAACTCGAGAGTATAACCCTGCGAGAGAGTGGTCAGAATAAACTGATTTGTAGTTATCACTGACCACTGCGGAAGAAACTCTCGTAATCTTCCGCCGACCCGCAGAGATGAGTCATTGTGAGTTTTCGGCCTGTGAAGGAGGACGGAAGAGAATTCCACCTTTGCCCTTCGCCTTTTGCGCAGACCAATTTTTCCTCCTGCCCTGAAACTTACTTTCCTGCTGTTGCTGCTGAGTTTTTTGAGGTCGAAAAAGACGTTTTGGGGTCTGCTTTTTCTTTTTGACCGGAAAGGACTTCTTCTTATCGGCAGTTCTGTCTAGGATATTATCTAGATCTGGGCCAAAAAGAAGGTCACCTGAAAAGGGGATACCACAAAGTTTACTCTTTGAAGCTGTATCACCTGGCCAGGTTTTTAGCCATAAAGCTCTTCTCGCAGCATTTGCTAAAGCTGCAGACCTAGCTGACATCTTGATAGCTTCAGCCGAAGCATCAGCAATATAAGCAACCGCAGAAATCAGGGTAGGAAAGGAATCTAAGATCTCCTGCTTGGGGGAATCTGCCACTATATGAGATCTAAGTTGGTTCACCCAGTATTCCAGATTCCTGGCTACACAGGTTGTGGCCATTGCTGGTTTTAAATTGCTCATGATTGATTGCCATGATCTTTTGAGCAAAAGATCCATGCGTTTGTCCATTGGATCCCTTAGAACACCCATGTCTTCAAAAGACAGGTCTGTGGACCTTGAGACCTGTGAAAAGGCCGCATCCAACCTGGGCACCTTATTCCACACCGCAGAAGGGTCCTCCTCAAAAGGGAAGCGCCTTTTGTGGGCTCTGGAAAAAAAGGGCTTTTTCTCTGGATCTTGCCATTCTTTAGTAATGGCGTCAGAAATGACCGAATGAACTGGAAATGTTCGCCCCTTAGGCTCATTTAACCCTGCATACATGCGGTCATGAAGAGATAACTCCTTCTTTTCCTCACTTAAGCCAAGTGTAACATGGATAGCCTTAAGGAGTCCGTCTACCTCCTCTAGGGAAAGCTTAAATTTGGAAGGAGCCACCTCCGCTTCCTCACCCTCCTCCTCCGAATCCTTAACGGAAGGAGTAGGGGACTGCTCTTCCCTGATAGGGGGGCCTTCAGGTAAAACTTCTACCATGGGGAAAGAAATAGAACCCTGGGAAGCCTCAGAAGTGGATGGCTGACTAGCAGCTGGATTAACTAAAGAGTCACGAAAAGTCTGAATCGTGGCGTATAGTTCCTTCTTTACAGAGGCAACCAGATCATCACAAACCGAAGCTGATTCCTCCTTAACTAAAGAAGTGATGCATGTACTGCATAAGACTTTTTTCCAATTTTCTCCCATTTTGGCCCTGCAAGAAGGAAATCTCTTTTTTGGGTCAGAGCTTTTAGCCTGTGAGAGAAAAAACAAAAAAGGGAAAAAAACCAGGGGACCTTTTAGTGAGACCCGGTCTCAGCTACACAAGAATCACCCACAGGTGCACTAAGAAGAAACCAGTCAGCCTCCAGTGCCCAGACAGGCCCCTTGCCACTAGGGGGTAAGAAAAAAGAAAATAGACCAAACCCAGGAAAAGGAAGAAAGGCAGACTTAAACTGCTGCTCCTACCTGAGCTTTACTGGCGCCTGTGCCTGTCCCCACCGCTGCAGACGCTGAGTCCTCCATCTCTGGTGTGCAGCTCTCCACCTGTGGCTTCATATGCCGCTTCCGGACTCCCATAGTGCATCTGCACCGGACCGGAAGCGGAAGTAGGCGCCAGTTCCTGTCCTCCCTCCTCCCCTCTCGCATCCACGCCGGAAATGACGCTTCTGCTGACCCAGTGACCCGCCTTGTCACTTCCGCCGCGCCTGCCGGCCAAAAAAAACATGGCGGCGGCGCACGCGCACCGCCGCTCCTATGACCGCGCGGATCACCGGGTCTACGGCTCTCCCCGAGCACCAGGAGGGGAAGAGGAGCCCGATTGCTACCGCTGCCAAGGCTTGGGTAGGCCGGGAGGACAGCGGGTCTCCAAAAAGGAGGAAAAAATGAAAAAGAAGCCCTGTCTCCCAGGCATCTGAGAGACCTTGACTCCCCTTCAAAAAGATGTTCCCTCCGGGCCGGAGGAAACACAAAAACTGAGGTATGGTAGGGAGGCGCCTCCCTTTAAAGTTTGGAGGAAGAAGGTGTTTCCTGTTTCCGGTGGGTGGAGTCGCTATCTCTCAGGTGCTGTCCTGAAAGACGCCTTGGGAAAAAAGTGTTCTCTCTGTCCGTTGCAATGTCGCAGTACCGCTAAAAATCGCAGATCACTGCCATTGCTAGTAAAAAAAAAAAAAATTAAAAAAAAAAAAAAAAAAGCCATAAATCTTCCCCATAGTTTGTAGACACTAACTTTTGCCCAAACCAATGTTGTCCGTTTTCATCCGATCTCTCCATAGGCAGCAGCGGCGCCTGACAAGCTCCTCTCCGCTCAGTGAGCAGAGAGGGACCTGTCATCCGCCGGCTCAGCGGAGATCAACGGACTGATCTCCCACTGAGCCGGCGGACCGAGGCGGGCTCCGTGGAAACGGAGTCCGCCTCGTGTGAATGAGGGCTTAATGCAAGAGGTGAGATTCCATAATGCTGTAGATACATAGTTTATTGTCATTGTTTCTAAAGTGCAGCAGAATTGGACTAATTAAAGAGCATCCATGTGCAAAATGTAATATCCCCACATTGTATTTTAATTCTTTCCAGACTACAACTAATAATAATCTTAACTAGCAATTTTAAACTTAAATTGTGACGATCCCCACACATTTACTTCCTTTAAATTCTGTGAAAAATTCACTATGCCCTGTGAGTAGGCAGCCGGGCAACTAGCATTTTTCAGGAGAAGGTCAGACTCCATCTTTCAGTCATTTCAGGTTTCTTTAACAAGCTCAGTCTTTAAATTCCTAACTTCTCTGAACACAAAGTCAACAAAGCTGGCTATATAGTGAGCACCCCCCTGCCTGATCCAGGCAGAAAATCATCACTCCACTGTGTTATACTGCTTTAGGCCGGGTTCACACTGGTGCGACATGACAGCCGCCCTACTTTGGATCCGACTTTGCTCTGCGACTTGAAGCCGACATATGTCCGACTTTCAACAAACAGGGATCTGACTTGAGGGGTATAAATCTTGAGGGGGAACTCCACACCAAATTTTAACTAAAAACCCGGCATGGATTCCCCCTCCAAGAGCATACCAGGCCCTTAGGTCTGGTATGGATTTTAAGGGGAACCCCCTACGCCGAAAAAAACGGCGTGGGGGTCCCCCCAAAATCAATACCAGACCCTTATCCGGCCACGCAGCCCGGCCAGTCAGGAAAAGGGGTGGGGACGAGCGAGCGCCCCCCCCCCTCCTGAACCGTACCAGGCCGCATGCCCTCAACATGGGGGATGGGTGCTTTGGGGGAGGGGGGCCCTGCGCCCCACCCCAAAGCACCTTGTCCCCATGTTGATGAGGACAAGGGCCCCTTCCCGACAACCCTGGCTGCTGGTTGTCGGGGTCTGCGGGCGGAGGGCTTATCGGAATCCATTAGCCCCCTTTAATAATGGGGCCCCCAGATCCCGGCCCCTCAACCTACGTGAATGAGTATGGGGTACATCGTATCCCTACCCATTCACCTGGGGGAAAAAAAGTGTCAAAAAAAAAAAACCACACAAGACAGGTTTTTAAAGCAATTTATTAGGCAGCTCTGGGGGTCTCTTCTGACTTCTCTGCTCTCTCCGGCCTTTTCTCCCGGTCTCCGGTTCTTCTCCCGCTCTCCAGTGTCTTCTGCCGGGCTCCTCCGCTATCTTCTGCTCTTTTGCTAGCACTGGCCCGGTCTTCTCCGGCGTCTTCTTCCGATGTTGAACCGAAACTCTCTCCCGATGTAATGCCGTGTGCAACGACTTATATAGGCATGGGGCGTGGTCACAGGTGATGTCATCCAGTGACTCTGCCCCTTATGACATCTCCGCCCAGGGCACGATGGGGCGGTGACATCATAAGGGAGGGGTCACCGGATGACATCACCCGGTGACCACGTACCCATGTCTATATAAGTCATTGCGCACACGGCATTACAGCGGGAGAGAGCCTCGAGTCAACATCGGCCCGGGGGAGAAGGCGGCGACGGAGAAGACCGGGCCAACGCTAGCAAAAGAGTGGTCCAAAAGAGCAGAAGATAGCGGAGAAGCCCGGCAGAAGATACCGGAGAGTGGGAGAAGAGGCCGGAGAGCACGGAGAAGTCGGAAGAGACCCCCCCCAAGTCAGAAGAGACCCCCGGAGCTGCCTAATAAAATTACCGGTCTAGTGTGGTTTTTTTATTGACACTTTTTCCCCCCAGGTGAATGGGTAGGGGTACGATGTACACCATACTCATTCACATAGGACTGGGGGCCCCTTTATTTAAGGGGGCTCCCAGATTCCGATAAGCCCCCCGCAGACCCCGACAACCAACGGCCAGGGTTGTCGGGAAGAGGCCCTTGTCTTAATCAACATGGGGACAAGGTGCTTTGGGGTGGGGGGCCGCAGTGCGCCCCCCTGCCCCAAAGCACCCACCCCCCCATGTTGAGGGCATGCGGCCTGGTACGGTTCAGGAGGGGGGGGCGCTCGCTCGTCCCCACCCCCTTTCCTGACCGGGCTGTGTGCTTGGATAAGGGTCTGGTATGGATTTTGGGGGGATTCCCATGCCGTTTTTTCGGCGTAGGGGGTTCCCCTTAAAATCCATATCAGACCGAAGGGCCTGGTATGCTCTTGGAGAGGGATCCCATGCAGGTTTTTTATTTAAAATTTGGCGTGGGAGTTCCCCTTCAAGATCATCAGAGCACAAGTCGCATGTCAAAGTCGGATCATACAAGACGGTGATCCGACTTCAATGATAGTCAATGGGCTTAAGTAGGATCAAAGTCGGACCAAAGTAGTACAGGGAGCATTTTCGAACCGACTTGTGTCGGACCAGTTAAGACGGCTCCCATAGGGAAATATTGATTTTCACACGTCATGCGACATGACCTCCCAATGTCGGAGCGTTTGTCGCACCAGTGTGAACCCGGCCTTAGGGTGACATTCCCATGACACTGCCCCGCCTCCTGTCTGGATATACACTATGTTTAGATGGGACTTTTCAGGCATTCTGCGCACGCACACACACACACACACACACGTAAATCTATAAAATGGTATTTTTTTTTAGAAACATGTTAAAATAACAGATAAAAACAAACAATATAAGGCCATGATAATGATCAGAGCATGTTAAGTGCAATTCTCCTCACTACCGCGTTTTGAATAGAATATATCTTCCTCAGGGGAACAAGGATAGACCAAAGCCATCATGGTACAGATTTGGCCAATATCATTGCTTTGCTAAAAAGCCACCCAGCAACCTCCCCAGGTAAACTCCTCTCTCCCTCAGCAGGACCCAAGGCACCACTTCTATGTGCATATGGGTATTGCTTGGGACAAGACTTCCCAACCCACACTTCAAATAATGGCCAAATCCCAAAGAGCCCAGTGAATGGATGGGACAATCAACAGGAAAGAAAATACTTAGAGCACCATCCAGCCAGAAGTCCAAAATGGTTATTGTTGATCCTTCCTGGATGTTAATGAACCCAACCCCCTGCTTCCTAAATCCTGTCCATTTTAATATTTCCTCCTCCTACCTACCGCCTTACAGAGCACACACACCTACCAGAAGCCTAACATGAACTTTGCTGGCACAGAGCAACATAGATTTTACACTGTTCTTTGATTCTGCAGAAGAGGAGGGCAGAAAATATACAGCACATTAAAACACAGATATCATGCAAGGACAGACAGGTGGAGATTCCAAGAGCACAGTAACAACACACATACAATGTTCAGGCACTAGAGCAGGGGTCCCCAACCAGTGGCTCTCTTGATGATGTTGCAGATAGCATGTCTGTTGAAAATACATTGTTTGTACTCCCCCCCCCCCCCCTTCAAGTTAACCCCTTCACGTCTAAGTGTAAAATAAAGGTTAATGCCCAAGCAGTTTTGCAACCTTGACATGTGTTAGTAAAATCATACATTTCAAACAATTTTGTGCATCCAGGTGGATTATAGCATGTTTTTTTTTTCATTGGGCTTTCATTTTATGGAAAATGGTAACATATCCCTTTTTTTTTTTTTACTATCAAATAACTGGCCCAAAAAGTCAAAAAACTTTTTTTCAATTTATATATATATATATATATATATATATATATATATATATATATATATATATATATATATATATATATATATATATATATCTCTCTCTATCTATATATATATATATATATATATATATTTCTTGCTACTACCACAACCTACCACCAAAGAACCACCCACAATAAATATTTTCCTGCTCCTGACGATTGCAGCGATAACACATGTGTATTACGTTAGTTGTTGTTTGTACCCGTAGTACAGCCCAGAAACAATAGTGTGCATTTTGCTTTTTTTTTTTATCCTACCTAAAACACACTGACACCAATATGAATTAAAAAAAAAAAAAAAAAAACCTGCCCAGAATATACTGACCATGACCCAAATCAAACTTTGATCTAGCTATTTTTTCTTTATTTAAAAAAAAAAAAAAATTGTATCATTCTTTCTCCCTGCAAGGATAGAAAGATACAATGTATCTCTCTCCTCCATTCAGAGGAAAAGAAAAAAAAAACACAGGGGCGGGCTTCACAGTGACTGATCACTGTGCTAGCCAATCAAAGGCTATCACAGCACTCAGGGGACTCAGAACCAGGAGTTCTGGGTCCCGTTCATTAGTATGAGATCCGGGGCAACGCCGGTCTCTGTGCTGGGAGCTCATTGTGCAGCACACTCCCAGCACAAAGGCAGATATGTATATATGTGGCCCCATGGAAAAAAGTCCAGTCCAGTGAGGCTGCATATATGCGTACTGTCAGTGGGAAAGGTTTAAAGCTGCAGTCACATAACTTATCTATAAAAAGTATGTCCCATTTCCTGCAGGCTGATGGTTCCTGAGGAAATCTAAGTTCCAGTTATGCCAGGTCCTCGTCATAATGCTAAACATCTGGTGCTGCTGAGGTTAACAGCTTTGGGTCCAACACTGCAGTAGATTGAAGGTCCTGACTGGGGAAAGATACTTTTTGCCCTCTCCTTCATTGAAAAAAGTCCTTGCCATCAATTTTTCAGAATGTAACACAATGTGAATAGGGGAAACATTCCCGTCATTCATCAGTCTCCCCTCATTCACAAAAGTTGACATACTGAGGCTGTTTGGGCGGCACACATCCCCAAGGACCATCTGCTGCACTACCTAGAACTTTTATTATCAGTTTGTCAGAGAATGCTTGCTCAGTGCAAGATGACAAACACTATAAATTAGGGGAAAAGTAAGACAATGCAGCAAGATGAGTAACCATCAATGGACAACCAAAACGTGCATAGGTATAAATACATTTTTTTTTTTTTTAAACACACACACACACACACACACACACACACACACACCTTAAGGCTTTATGACCACTTTAAAGCTGGCAGCCATAGAAAAATACAAATACACTGGTAGGTGCAGAGAGGGTCTAACAATCTGCAAACAAGTTTATTTAGCCAAGTGCAAATGTCTGTGTGAATAAAGAATAGGAAATGTGGACACCTTCCAGGATTGGAAGGGATAGCGATAAAGTTTTAAAACTTGTCCAAAAATTCTTCCTGCAAACATCATCTCGTATTGATAGACTCTGGCCCTGTGTCTGCCCTACCAAGTTTTTGTCAAATGAGAGATGTGAAAATTGTAGAAAAGTATTCCTAAACCTTACAGGATTATTTTCAATTGGGCTTTAAGATGCATTTTCTCCTAACACCTTCTAATGTGGGTTTATGGCAGTCTATGCATGAATAGCTATAGGACTACATAGAGAACAGTTCTCTGCAGTCCATCCATAGCGATCTCTCACTAAGCTTCACTAATCTATAACAGCATTGAAGAGAAAAATCTTGAGAAATCAGAGCTAAAAAAAAACAAAACAAAGAAAAACAAAAAAACAAACACATACATGTTGATGAGTAGATCGATTTGAAAACCAAGTGGAATAGCGAACTTTTGATTTTCATATGCATATGGATTTTTATCTCAACTGCCTAGATTGCATAATTTACTAGATTGCACTGATCTATATGCACTACCCAGAAGGCTTAAAGTAGAACTAAAAAGGCAAAACTTTTTTTTTCTTTCTATAGATTAAATGAGGGTTATAACCCCTGTCCAATTTTTTTTCTTGCATCTGTGTCCCATTGTGGAGATTTCCCTTCACTTTCTGTCCCATAGCTAAAACAGGAAGCAGGAGAAAATCCCTGCAAATTAAGGAAATTGCTTGGGGATCCCCAGAACTAGTGTCTCCATTGGATGATTTCCCCTCTATTACTTTTCTTGGGAAAACCCAAAATGTGGCATTTTATTTTACTTTAAGTGATGATGGTAAACAGGACAAATAGTGAGAGAGTGAATGTACTTAAAGTGGAGTTCCACCCACTTTTACAACTCTTCAGCATCCCTCACTAAACTGTGCACTACAAACGAATTGGATATTTTTACATTTTTTTTCTCAGCACCTACTGTATATCTGCTGTATTCATTTTTCATTTCCTCCTCTCCCTAGCCGTGGCTCATCGCATCATTTCCTGTTTGCAATGCCTTCTGGGAAGGGGCGGCAACTTCCTCTGACACTGCCATTGCTACGGAAACCTGACCTGAAACCGATTACACTGCTTGTGCTGCACTGAGCATGTGCGAGATCTGCAAGGATGAGATCCAGGAAGAAATACAGTCTGGCTTCAGATGCCCACACTTAAGATGGCTACGGCCTGCTGTAAGTTTATAAAATAACAAGCTACTGCTATAAACGAACAAAACAGACCTTAGTTTACAGACTAACTTTACTAGAATACATTAAAGGGGTTGTAAAGGTAAAAATTTTTTCACCTTAATGCATTCTATGCATTAAGGTGAAAAAACTTTTGACAATACCGCCGCCCCCAGCCCCCCCGTTTTAATTACCTGACGCCTCGAATCTTTGCTGCTCGTTCTCGTCATCTTCATTGCAGCTCAAAAAAAATCTTACCTTTACAACCCCTTTAAGCTTGTGTATTATATGGGTATTTTTATTTTTTTTTTTATATTTAATGTATAATTTTGGCCGGAACACCACTTTAATGGGGGCACAGACAGCAAAAAAAAAACCTGACAAGCGTGCTAAACCCTCTCCACTCTATCCAAGACTTAAAAAAAAAAAGTTTTGCCTTTAGTTATACTTTAAAAGTAATAAATCTGTGATTCACTTGACTAATGGCTATAAAGCTCTGGTGCCCAACCTGCAGCCCAAGCAGTCTGTAGTGGATTAGGGTAAAAGCATTGATCTCTATTAGCCTCATGTAAACTTGTTCCCAGTTTCATATGGTCTTCTTTAACCTATCCCCAGACAAAATAAAAAGTAGGATGTCCACACTCTCTAACCCTTGTTTCCTCTCTTGGGTCCGCAGTTTTGACCGTCCTCTCAAGCATTGCATATACTGAACATTATGTGCAGCCTTTTGGCGATGTCAGGGGCCACATTTGAGGTCCCTTCAGTTCATAAGTTGACAACCAGTGCCATAGAGGAACTATGAGTTATATTGCAGCAGATTAACTATGGTGTGTAAGCAAAACAAAAAAAAGAGAGAAAGGGTAACCGCTATCCAAGTGTTGCATTTAATCAATATAATGAAAAAACAAATATGCACTTCCATGTAAGATGTATTAAACAGCATATCTATAGGTATCCAGCAGGTGGCAGCCTTCCAGGTGATAATGTCAACCAAAGTAACACCAGGAAGAATCAACATAAGCAGCAGACTGTGTGTGTATACCATATGGATGATAACCAGATAACCGTGAGGACGTCATATGTGCCCTAAGTGGGTGTGACTAGGCGTCAAAATGCGGGGCACGCCTTTGCAAGCCAGCTGATCCACGAAAAAGGTCTCGTTTATAAAAAGGTACATTACAGACCCGCACAAATTACCACAGGACTACAGAAAAATGGCCGCTGTGCCACTGCATAGTTTGCTGGTGGGAGCCTCCCCAGATTCTGCTTAGAAAAGAGACTGCTGACGTTGCCATAATGTGAACTTCATGCCACAGTGTTTTTATATGGACTGCTGCGAGGTTCGAATACTCTTTTTAGGTCATCTGTCATTTTGTGGTAATTGTAATTTTTTTGCTGTCACACCAGTGCCCCCTATTTTGCACCTGGATATGCTTTAGGGTGTTGGTGCACTTTGTGACTTTTTATTAACTATGAGGTATGGGTTTTTAATTTAGATTCACAATTCTGAAATATGCATGTACAGCATTTCACAATTATAATAAAAAAAAAAAAAAAAAATACAAATTTTCAATAGATTTTTGTCCTGAAAATAGGGATAAAAATATACAAAGACACTATACATTCCCTTTAAAGTCACTAAAGGCTAGCTTTCCTGTTAATGGCTTTCACACATTAAAAAGGTTGGGGACCTCTGACCTAGAGAGTAAGCATGCAGGCCAGCTTTTCAAAGGTAGGTAATCTCAGAGTACAACATTTTAACACCAACCTGAGCAGGTACTTCAGCCTCCTAAGAAACCTTCAGGTTAGTAAGCAGAATGGAGAGAAGAGAAAAGAAATGTCTAGTAAAACAAGCATGCCAAATGATCTTAGTAAGCACTGCAACCTTATATTATATTAACTGTTAGCAAGCTTTTTTTTTTTTTTTTATTTATTTATTTATTTTAAATAAAGAACTTCGTATCAGACAATTCTGTTTAACTGTATTGTTTATTTAACACAACATCAAGTGAATAAACAGATTGAAACCAAACTATGTCCTCAGGCTTAAGGGTACGCTGCACACCCGGTGCTCATAGCCATGATCACATGCTCACCTTATCCACATACAGTGCAGTGTAAATAGCGCTGCATTGTATGTGATGACAGCAAGGGACCACCCACAGCAGCAGGAAGAAGTTCTGAAGCCAGACGGAGTGGGGAGTAAGACAAGTAATCCAGCCCCCCCTTTGCCCCTAGAAATAACAAGCATTTAACCCCTGCAGTGCATAGGACACTGACAAAAAAATTGGAGGCTTGCTGAGAGTGGGAGTGGGAGGGGTTATGTAAGGGCTGCCCTTACAGCTCTGTTTGCTAGTGTCCAATCACTTAAAAAGGTAGCTACATAACCCACCTGTCCAACACGAAGATCCTGTATCGTGTAATGTACGATTAAGAAATTCTAATATTTTTGATTAGTGCACTGCTAAATTTTTAATGCAATAGATTAAGTAAGGGTCCATGCATAGTAGGCGGCTGAAAAAATGCAAGAACCTCTGGAAGAAAGCAACATCAAATGTTCATAGTGGCTATTGGTATTGCACAGTCTGAGCATTTATGGGCATTTGTTTTTATAAGTATTTTTTCTAAAACATTTACCACTATTCACAGAACATGAACAATTAGGACTCTGCAACTTAGATTTCTAAAATTCTTGCAAAGTACATAACTGTAAAAAGTATTGTAAAGTAAAAACGGGGTAAGTGGGCCAAGTCAACCATAAGTTATCATATTCTCTACTCCTTTTGCCATCTACACACATGTAGTCTGGTCCAATACAAACAAAGACACATATTCATTGTACAACATGTAAAAGGGCTGCACAAATTGTCAGCATTATGTAAATGCCTGTGATATATATATATATATATATATATTTTATCTATATCTATCTCCATTTATAGATCTATAAATCTATCACTCAACAGCAAACCATACATATGAAAATGTCATATTAAGGCCTTCTTCACATGGGCTCGAGCCTGTATAAAAACAATGTGACCACCATGCTATTGTGAACATTTCTGCAAGCTGAAGCATCATTCAGCTGCAGTTTGGCAATGTTAGAGGCTTTCAACAAACTTTAGTTATGAAGTTTACTGAAGCCTGCCAGCAGCTTGTTTAAAGCAACATTTACACTTGCGATGCAATGTGATGATTAATCTTGCACTCGGCGATTAGCACTTTTGTTATTATGAATTTCACTAGATTTGTAACTTTTAGATGATCACAGTTTAAAAAAGGGACAGCACATCTGTCCATATGGTGTAGCCTAAGGATGGTAAATCGGAAGTAAAGGTGTACCATACATACCGCGATATGCTGAATGATTCTATCATTAGGAGAGTGTGGTTTTTATGTTAATACGTTTTAGTCAACACACTGGAGGCCACTTTTTCCCCCTAACATGCCACTGGAGCGAGAGATTATGCCAGTTCAAATATGAAACTACCTTAACCACTTCCCATCCAGGCCAATGCTGACATTTCTATCCTACATGTAAAATTCATAATTTTTTTGCTAGAAAATTACAAAGAACCCCCAAACATTATGTATGTTTTTTAAGCAAAGACCCTAGAGAATACAATGGCGGTCGTTGCAACTTTATTTCACACGGTATTTGCGCAGCAATTTTTCGAACACTTTTTTTTGAAAAAGAGAGTTTCATGCTAAAAAAAAAAACAAAAAAAAACAAAAAAACAAAACAAACATTAAAACACGTTAGCCCAATTTTTTTGCATAATGTGAAAAATGAAGTTACGCCGAGTAAAATCCATACCCAACATGTCATGCTTAAAAATTGCACGCGCTCGTGGAATGGCGCCAAACTTCAGTACTTAAAAATCCCCATAGGCGGCGCGTTAAATTTTTTTTACTGGTTACATGTTTTGAGTTACAGAGGAGGTCTAGGGCTAGAATTATTAATCTTGCTCTAACGTCCGCAGCAATACCTCACATGTGTGGTTTGAACACAGTTTTCCTATGTGGGCGGGACTTGCGTATGTGTTCGCTTCTGCGTGCGAGCACATGGGGAAAGGGGCGCTTTAAAAAAAAATTTTATTGTTAATTTGACTTTTAATTTCTAAGTTTGACACTTTTATTCCTAGGTTTAAACTTTTATTCCTATTACAAGGAATGTAAACACCCCTTGTAATAGGAATATGGCATGATCGGTCCTCTGTACAGTGAGATGTGGGGTCAATAAGACCTCACATCTCACCTCTAGGCTGGGAAGCCCGAAATAAAAAAAATAAACGATCTTGGCTTCCCAGCCGAGGAGGCGCCATTTGTTTGAATGCAGAGGCTGGGCGTGACGTCACAACATCGCACCCGGCCTCCGAACAATCATAGAGACCAGAAATCTCCATGGTCACCATCCGGGGTTGGCGGATCTGGTCTCCGACACAATGATGGAAGCGGTGAGTCAGTAGAAGCACCGAAGGGCGGTGGGAGGGGGGAGCGTCCCATCCCGCCGTCCGTAAGAACGATCAAGCAACGGAACAGCCGCTATGAGCGTTCCTATGGTGTAGGGAATCGCCGGCTAAAAAAAAAGCAGATATCTGAATGATGCCTGTAGCTGCAGGCATCATTCAGATATACCCGCTCAAAGTCAAAGACGTCCTGGGACGTACCTTGGGCGGGAATTGGTTAAAAAGGGACCAATACCTATTATTTTCTACATGAGTCCTATGGGAGATTAACCACTTCCCACCGGGTGGACGTCTATGGAAACCCTTGACTTCCAGTTATACCAGGATGATGCCTGCAGCTACAGACTTCGACCCAGTAACTTTTCTTTTGTTTTTTTTTTTTGTTTTCCTTAGCCAGTGATTCTCTGTATTGTAAAACCATCCTAGTGGCTAATTAGCTGCTGGGTGGCTTTTACAGTGGCGCCCCCCTCCCACCGTCTCTCCGAGCTCTCCCCTGCGATTGGAGAGCCCGGGATTCGATCCGGCAGTGCTGCTGGGTTTTCATAAAGCTGTCTGTGAATACCAGACAGTCCCCAGCCATTGTAACCACGGCAGATGTAACTACTGCCATTTAATGTTCTGGAAAGCAAGGTTTCTTTTTTTGATATCATGTTTTCCAGTGTAGAGGAGAGATTTGGGGGTCTTTTAGACCCCAGATGTCTCTATAAAGAGGCCCTATCATGTCTTATTTCTATAGGTTTACATTTCCTGTGATAGGAATAAAAGTGATAACCAAAAAAAATAAATAAATTAAAGGGCCAGTGTAGAAATAATCAAAATAATAAAACAAAACATTCTCCCCCCCCCCCATGCAGAAGCGAAAGCATACGTAAGTCACGCGCACAAATGTAAACTGTGTTCGCACCACACATCACGGCGAATGTTACAGTGAGAGTAATATTTCTAGTTCTAGGCCTCCTGTGCAACTCTAAACAGGTAACCTGTAAAAAAAATGTAAAAGTGTCATCTATGGAGATTTTTAAGTATCAGAGTTTGTCGCTATTCCACGCAATTTTAAAGCGCGATATATTAGGTATCTATTTACTCGCCATATCTACTCTTCATCTTTGATATTTCATCATCTTTTATACTTTACAAATAATTGGGTTATATAAGGTCTTTTTTTTGTATTAAAATTCATTTAAGTGTACTCTCTCCAAAAAAATTGTGTTAAAAAAAAAAAAAAAAAAAAAATGCACAAATACCATGCAACACGAAAAATTGCAAAACTCACCATTTTATTCTAATTTTCTAGCAAAGCAATTATGATTTAGTAGTTAAGGCACCTTAGTGGACAGGAGGAGTGAACACCTTAGCATTAAAAATGCACAGAGACCACTGTGCGACCCGAGAGACATTACTTCTACCACACATGCACTTTCTGACTTCACATGCAATGTGAGAAACTAAATGAGGGGAGCATAGTGTGAGCGCAGTGGTGGATGGGAAGAAGTTATAAACTTATATGAAGTTCACATGGATGAATTGAAGCTAAGGAATCAGCCTGTACATGGTCACAGAATATTTATGAATGGATTACATCTTTTATTGTCACTTGTTGGTTTGCTATACAAGCACCCATTTTCTGTTATTTATATTCATGTGATCATTGACTGTTATTTAGTACAGTTGCATTTGATACAGGCAGCACAGAACTCGTTTACACTTTTAGTTACATAGGTTGTGGAAACACAAGACAGCGCAAGGCAGCTACAATTCTGACAACTAGTGGAGGTCAGCACATGTTTAACCAGTAGTCTACTGGGCACTTTTACCCCCTTTCTGCCCAGGCCAATTTTTAGCTTTCAGCTATTTGAATGACAATTGCGCGGTCATGCAACACTGTACTCAAACTACATTTGTATCATGATTTTGAGGCAGATAAAGCTTTCTTTTGGTGGCATTTAGTCACCACTGAGTTTTTTTTTTTTCCACACTTAAACGAAAAAAGCTCGGAAATTTTGAAAAAACAAACAGCACCTTCACTGATGTGCACTGATGAGCACTAATATGCAGCAGTGATAGGCGGCACTGAAAGGCATCAATGATGGGCACTGGTGATCAGTGCCCCAACAATCTGTGCAGATCTCCCCTGTGAGGAAACGCCGCTGATCGGCTTTCCTCTCCTCACGCTGTCAGCCTGAATATAGGGATGTCGTTAACCCCGGCCTTTCCTTGTTTACATGTGATTAGCTGTGATTGGACACAGCTCATCAGATGGGTAAAGCGCCTGGTCATCGGCTCTTTACCAGGATCGGTGACGCACCGTGTCCCAGGGACAGAGTGCACCAGTGATCGCAGGGCCCCCTGGCACGCAAGCGTGGCGAGAATTGGAGGACATCATATGACGTCCTCCCAGAACAAGTGCTCCTGCTCGCCCTGTCATTTGCCAATAAGGCGGGAAGCAGTTAAATAGATATATATATATTTTGTTGTTGATTTTGGAAAGCGTAGTACGTATTCTTAACTAAAAAAAAAAAAAAAAAAAAAAAGTACCTATTATAGCTCTTGGCTTCCTCCACATTCCTGCTGTGATCTGATTTTTTTTTTTTGAGGGTGGATACATTTGTTCTGCATGTAGGGACGTAGCCACCCTCTCTTGCTCACTCTCCCAAGATGGAGTATTGAGTTTGTATTGTGCATAGAGCACTGCACACGACTGCAACTAACTTGCAATGCTTGTTCCAAACAGACAGAACTGAGAGACAGAGTTGCTAACTCCACCACACAACTTTGTTTTTTTTTTAACTTACAAAACATGGACACTGTACTAACTGAGCATATTTTTACAGACAACCTGGAATACGAATGCCTATTAGAAATTAAGAGAACTGATATTTAAATATAAAACAATATGTAAACCTTAGCTACTTGCCTACAGGGCACTTTTAGCTCCTTCCTGCCCAGGCCAATTTTCAGCTTTCAGCACTGTGGCACTTTAAATAATAATTGCGTGGTCATGCAACACTGTACCCAAACAAAATGTTTATATTTTTTTGACAGATAAAGCTTTCTTTTGGTGGTATTTAATCACAACTGTGGTTTTTTTTTTTGTTGTTTTTTTTGTTTTTTTTAAGCAAAAAATAAGGACCGAAAACTTTGAAGAAAAAAAAAAATAAATAAAAAAGGTTTTTCTTAGCCTCTGTTATAAAATTTTGTAAATAAGTAATTTTTCTCCTTCACTGATGAAGTGGCACTAATAGGTGGCACTGATGAGCTAGCACTAATGGGAGCTGAAAGGCGGAACTGACTGGCATCACTGCTGGGCACTGTTGGGGTTCCACTGATAATCAGTACCCCGATCATCTGTGCAGATCTCCCCTGTGAGGAAATGCCGCTGATCGGCTCTCCTCTCCTCACACGTGGACAGTGTGAGGGGAATAATGCCGATAAATGGCATTTCCTTGTTAACATGTGATCAGCTTTGATTGAACACAGTTGATCACATAGATAAAGAGCCTCATCATCGGCTCTATACCGGGATCGGTGATGCTCCGTGTGTCCCAGGGACAGAGCGCACTACCGATCGCTGCACGCCACCACAGGCACATAAGCAAGGTGAGTGGGACAATGTGATATGGCTTTGTCCCAGAAGGAGAGCGACGCCACCCAAACTTCTTTTAACAATACGGTGGGCAGGAGGTGGTTAACAATGCCCATAACAAGTGATCTGCCTGGCTTTACAAAAGAAGAAAACACAAAACACATCTACACACCTAAATATTGTATTCTACCACCCAACTAATGTTATGTAATGATGCATAGCTGTTACCTTGGTATGTCACAATCAAGAGAAATAATATGACTAGAAAGTGTCAAAACAGCGATACAAAATGAAAGCATGAATAGAATGATAAAAGACCTGGGGAACCCTTAGATGGAGATGAATTAGTCCTGCAGCACATGTTTGATGGTCATAGTCAGGTTGTGCCTAATAGTGGGAGTGACTTAAAGAGGGATGATTTCACATTGAGGAGTGCTTCTGTGTTAAAAAAAAAAAAAAAAAAAAAAAAGCACCAGAAAAGCTCAAGAAAAATGCTTCTCTTTAAAACACTATGTATGTGTTCACACTGGGGCATTGTGCTTCTGTTTGCGGTGTAAAAAAAAAAATCCCGCTTGTTGCGTTTTTGAAGCACGTTTGGTCAGAAAAAAACAAAAAACAAAAACACGAACCACAAACGCACCTCCCCATTGAAATCAATAGAAAACGCAGCAAAACTGCCCCAAAACCACACCCGCGATCTGGTTTTGGTGCAGTCTGAGGTTGGCTTCACACCATTGCAAATTAGATGCGGGGTTCCAATAGCAGGAGATTTTGACCAGCTCTTTATGGAGTCGGTTCAACATATCTCCGCTGTGGCTCCGCTGCAAATTTGCACAGGAGCCCCGTGCGTCTTTTGGTCCGTTTCAGGTCCGAATTCATCCAAAAATCTGGGCTGATATCTGACCTGAAGCGGTAAACCAGGACACACCGGACCCCTGCTGGGAGCCGCATATGGCAACGGTGTGAACCCAGCCTGAGTCTCACAGTCTTTGAATCCTTTCTATCTCCCTCATAACCACAGCACTGGCTGCACTTCATAGGTTGGAGTAAGGGTGGACACAGGGATAGGGGCAAAAAGCAGAGCAGAACCAGTCTCCCATTCATGTAGGGGGAACAGTGCTGGCTGGGCATTGTGAGAGTGTCACAGATACTCAGCCTTGACAGCTGCAGACAGCCATTGTAGATTTACAGACAGTTTTCATTTTTTCCCCATCCCTGGAATTTTTTTTTTTTTCCTTAAACATATTATTCCTTTTTTATAAAACTGTCTGTGGAAATACGGATGGTTTGCGGTGAAATATGGATGGTTGGCATCCCTGATGAGAGGGAAAAGGAGAGCTTCAGGAGCTCATGGAGGAGATTACAAAGAAACAGAAATACATAGTAAGCAATAATGGAACAGAAAATGGACTACTCAGCCATTAAATAGAGGATGTACAGTATCTCACAAAAGTGAGTACACCCCTCACATTTTTGTAAATATTCTATTATATCTTTTCATGTAGAGTAGTGAGTGTACAGCTTGTATAAGTGTAAATTTGCTGTCCCCTCAAAATAACTCACACAGCGCTGGCAAAAAAAAGTGAGTACACCCCTAAGTGAAAATGTCCAAATTGGGCCCAAAGTGTCAATATTTTGTGTGGCCACCATTATTTTCCAGCATTGCCTTAACCCTCTTGGGCATGGAGTTCACCAGAGCTTCACAAGTTGCCACTGGAGTCCTCTTCCACTCCTCCATGACGACATCACAGAGCTGGTGGATGTTAGAGACTTTGCGCTCCTCCACTTTCCGTTCGAAGATGCCCCACAGATGCTCAATAGGGTTTAAGTCTAGAGAAATGCTTGGCCAGTCCATCACCTTTACCCTCAGCTTGGAGGTGTGTTTGGGGTCGTTATGTTGGAATACTGTGAGCAATGAGTCCACGAATATATATGAAAAAGATTATCAACTAAGAATGTGAATGAAACAGACATCAGATAAGAACTAAATAGAAATAAAAGCAAAAAAAAAAAAAAAAATGAAAAAGTTATAAAACACATTGTGGGCCCAGAGGATGACGGTCCTAAGAAGCACCAGGCCAATAGAGGGACAGAAGTAATATGTTGCATAGGCACTATTCAAAGATTAAATATCAAAACAAAAATAATAAAAAGTACCAATACTGAAAGGGGGTGGTAATGAACTGTCACACAGAAGGTAATTTCTTTCTTTCTTTGTTTTATTAATTTAATTACTTTAATTACACATCCGTTTTTTGGTATAGCTAGTTGTTCCCAACCATTATTGAATGACAGTGTTTAGAATTTTTTAGGCTAAGAAAAAGAGGGGTTGCTGCAGCAGAGAAGGTTTTTCACCTTAATGCATAGAATGCATTAAGGTGAAAAACCTTGAGGCTTTACAACTACTTTAATACCCCGTGGGTAGCCCCTAGGCAGGCTGATAAATCGAAGGAAGCCCTAGAAAAACGCATCCTTCTGTGCATGCTTTAAATGGTGGCGTCACATGGAGGTTGGACAGAAGGTGCTCTGGACTGGCTACTCCTCCCGGGTTCAGCGCTCTTCATACTTAAGTGGGTGCTCACCACGGTACACTTTAGGTTCTGTCGCATTGTATGCCCATAGCCAAGGCTCTCGGACTGATCGTACACCATCCCTCACTGCCGGACACACAGTTTTAGTGATGCCACAGTCTGCTTGATTCCACCATTGTGAGGGCATTACATTTGTCTTATAATAAAAGTTTAGCTTTAATATTTAACTGCACTCTGGTCTTTGCGCTGGGTTCTCCCCTTCCCTTTTGTGTTTACATAAAGCTGGAGTTTTACCCCTCCTCGGCATGCAGCATCACTAGCATTAGTGAATTGTTAGGTTCAGTTTTGGTCTACCCACTTGCCTTATTCATTTAATAGTTGACTACACTTGATAGTCATTTTGTGTTTGTTACATTTACTATGCTTTAGGTCTACAAGACTGGAGGAACAGTTCTGTTTTAGCGCTGTGACACCTTGGTGCATCTATTGACACATGGGTTTGAGTTTTTCTGCCATTAAGGTGTATGAAGACCTTTGCTTACTTTCACCCACCCCTTCCGGCTCTCTCAATACCAAACCAAACAGGTGAAACTGTCAAATATTTACCCAACTCTAGCTTTCTGTTCTCACCGGACACTGGAACCAAAGCACAATAGTCAGTCACGAGGGTGCTATCCTAGGGTGATGTTCAGGCTGTGTATCTTTGTCTGAGCATAGATGCTGTTACATAAAAGCATGCTTCAATGTTAGCAGCTGAGGCAACACAAGAGCTGCTGTTAGGCAAATTATTTAAAAGTTTTGCATACAATTTTTTCTTTTAGTAGAGAATGCTTTCTCATAGCAATTTCTTATCTTGTTTACACTGCTTGCGGTACATCTGTAAGACGCCAAGAATGGAGTAGGGTGCTTAAGTAAACTGCAGCACACTTATGCAGGAGTTACATTATCATTGGGTGTCCAATGGCAGAAGGAAGAAGATGCTGGGCTGCAAGAGGGGTCGGACAAGAATGCAGCAGTGGTAATTAAATTAGTACATACATTCTCCACATTAAGGTAAAAAAGCCTTCTGTAGACAGCTCCCCCCCAGCCCTGCCTTATACTTACCTGAGCCCGACCTTCATCTAACGCTGTACCTGAGATCAGCGTCTCTCTGCACACTCGCTCTCCTCACTGGACATGAAGGCAGGAGCAACTGGTTCCTGCTGCTGTCAATCACAGCCCGTTAAAAGGGAGCAAATTGTGCGAGCCTAACCCTGTGTGCCTATTGACAGAGCACAGAGTGCAGCTCGAGATCAAGCCTGCACAAGTGACCTGTTTGTCATTTAAAAAAAAAAACATTTTACAGTCACTAGAATGCCTAGTTTTCAATGCTGAAGAAGTACAAACTCAGAGGCAAGTCTGCTATAATGCTCAAGTATGCACAAAAGATATTCACACACTATGCCAAGAGCTCTGTCGGCCCCAAAAGACTAAAAACCCACGTGGTGGTGATTCTGAAAAGTTCAAATGAGGTTTGGACTAATTTAGAGACACTATAGGAAATGGGCATCATTGACACCTACTGGTGGCCGTCTGACATCAATGAGCACTGCCTTAGCAAAAGGATTAAGATTTGCCCAGCTCACATCAATGGTGGCTGTGTAGTCACATAGTGACTGTTTAACCAGGAAGGAAGGTAATAAATAATATTGATAATTCAACCATTGAGCTGCTGTTCAAAGATGAAGACAGGAATCAGTCCCAAATAGGGAAAACTTTACCAGCTCCAACACATCACTTTCACCAGGAGCACAAAGGAAACTAAAGACAGCCATAGACGGTTTGAATCTCGGCCGGTTCAGCCAGGATCGTCCAAGATTCGGTCTATGTACGGGCAGGCTGACTGTACCAAAGTTGATCCATCGAACGACTTGAGTACAACCAGCATGCTGGATTTTTAGTGTGCGACTATTGCCAGTGGCTATAGCCGCTAGCAATCACAGTGTTCTCCCAGTAGGGATGGCACCCTGCACCCCTCCCCACTGGGAGAACACAATAGCTCAGTGGGAGGGATTCAAGAGATTTTCTTTCCTGCAGTCCATGATTGCAGGAAAGAAAATGGTATCATCTATGGCCTGCCTAAGAATTTCTGTTCAAAATAAGCAAAACGGACTATCTTTTCAGTCCTCCAAATCCACAAGAAAATGTTCATGGCTGTATATACAAACAAGAGTACATTCATAGCCATTTATTAGAACTTAAAAGGCAAAACTTTTACTTTAGTTTTGGATAGGGTGGAGTGGGATTAGAACCCCTGTCAGTTTTAATGGCTGTCTAATAGACAAAGTCAAAGAAAATACCAAATTTTGGGCTGACCCCAGAAAAGTAATAAAGGGGAAATCTTCCAATGAGGACACTAGTTCTGGTGACCTGGGGTTCTGCAAGGGATTCATTTCCTCTCACATCCTGATTTGGCAATGGGACAGGAAGTGAAGGTAAGTTTCTCCATTGGGTCACAGATTAAAAAAAAAAAAAAAATACAGAAAAAAAAAAAAATACAGAAAAAAAAAAAAAAAAAAAAAAAAAAAAAAAACCAAGACGATAAGAGTGAGGGAAGGGTTAGAACCTTTGTCAGGTTATTTCTGTCTGTGTCTCTTCTGAGGAGACTCATCGCATTCATTGGTCTTGGTGACAATGAAATGGGAAGTCCTCCAATGGAAACACCTGTTCCACTGACAACTGACTAAGAGGGCAATTTCCTCCACTTTGGAATATTTCTTCATAATTCCAGTTGTGCCTCTGGTACAGAACTGAAAATAAATCCAATCAAACGTATGGATATATAAAATTGTGCAGGCTGGCAGATAGAGACTAGTGCCAGCATTTTAGACTCAGTCATCCTCTGACAATTGAGTTTATTTAAACCTAATTTGGAATAGTTTACCAAACTAGCAAAACACAATAAGGAGGGGTATTGCACAAATTAACATTTTTCTCCCCAACAGTCCTATGCTGTAAAAAATGGTTAGAAAACTCTGGGAGGAGCAGATTAGAAGTGCTTTAAAAACAGTATAAAAGGAAAAGAAAAAAGGATGTACCTCTTCCCAGGACAAACGCAGAGGCCACAGCATTTGTTGAGTTCTGTAAGGTTTTTATCTGCCTCTCGCATATCCTTGTTGATCTGGTCCAGTCCTTCCTCGACCCTCTTCAGTTGTTCTGCATATTACAGAAAGAGAGTTCCATTACATGAAAAGGTTTATTTATAAAGTCTAGGAGCCCAGAGCAAATCACAGATCTTTTATTAATCTGACTTCAAATTGGCTATTACAGTTACTACATGCTACACATTACTAATCTCCTTTGTGATGCTCTAAACTAGATTAGCCCCCCAGACTTCCCCAATACAGGTTTCCTTTACACTTTGCATCCAGAGCAATTTTTAAAGGTCTCCCCATGTTCAAATCTGCATTTTGTGCTAGGAAATTACCTAGAACTCCCAAATAACCTGTCAAGCTATCAGAAAGGGGCTTGTATATGCCCTTGTAACAGCAATAAAGTTAAATGGGAAAAAAAAGGGTAAAAAAAAAAAAAAAAAATTTTAATAAAAATGCAAGAGGCAGAACCAGGACCCTTTGAAGAGATGCTACAGATTTCCCATGGAGCTGTAAACAAAGCGCGAGTAGGCAAAGCTACACTATATTGGCAAAAGTATTGTGACACCTGCCTTTACACGCACATGACCTTTAATGGCATCTAGGGCTGCAACTAACGATTATTTTCATAATCGATTAGTTGGCTGATTAATCGGATAATAACCTTAAAAAAAGTGTGGTGTACAATTTAGGTAATATGGAAAGAAAAAAAAAACAACAATTTATTCTTAAACATCTATATGCAGTGGTAAATATAAATAACCAACTATATGGTATGGGAACAAAATCTCTAATCCACTCTGAGAATGCCATAAAGAAGAGATATACTTTATATACTATTACAGGTTGAATCTGGTAAATATCAGACTCAGATCAAAATTTTTATTTAAAGAAAAAAAAAAAACAAACAAAAAAAAAAAAAAAAAAAAAAAAAAAAAAACCTGTTTTGCCGATTTTCAGACAGAATGCTGAGCCAGGACTCGGGAGGACGAGGCGGGGGGGGGATTTCGGCTTTTTTGTCGCCCCCTGCAATGTGTCTCCCTAGGCCTGGGCCTTGTCTGCCTAGGCCAAGAAACAGCACTGCATACATGTATAACTTTTCGGACAAGAATATTCATACGAAAAATCTTTGTACATTCGCTGAACGAAAGAATGTCATTTGAAAATTTCACTTGCTTTTAACATTCAGTTTTAAAATTAATGTAATTTCTGAATAAAAATCACATACACTGTCTGTCTGAAAATTCCTTTTGACCAAGAAGTTTTCTGTTCTGCTGCTTCAAAATTTTCCATCACTATAGTCGAAAAGAACATTTGATTTTCTAATCGTTAGTGTGGTCAAATCAACGAACGTTCTTAACCGCTTGCCAAAGGGCACGTACAGGCAGATTAACGTACCTGTACGTTGCTCTTTAAGAAGTCATTTGTGGGCACGCGCCTGCTGCGACCTCCGTGAGTGATCGCGGGTCCCACGGACTATGTCCGTGGGGATACCCACGATCGTCTCACGGAGAGGAAGAATGGGGAAATGCTGATGTAAACAAGCATTTCCCCGTTCTGCTTAGTGACACTGATCACAGCTCCCTGTAATCGGGAGCGGTGATCAGTGTCGTGTCACACATAGCCCCTCCCTCCCACAGTTAGAATCAAATTATTAATAAAAATGCCATAAATCTATCCCATATTTTGTAGATGCTATAACTTTTGCGCAAACCAATCAATAAACGCCTATTGTAATTTTTTTTTTTTTTTTTTTACCAAACATATGTAGAAGAATACATATCGGCCTAAACTGAGGAAAAAAAATGTTTTTTTTATATATTTTTGGGGGATATTTATTATAGCAAAAATGTGTTTTTTTTTTTGTTTTTTTTTCAAAATTGACGCTATTTTTTTGTTTATAGCGTAAAAAATTAAAAACCACAGAGGTGATCAAATACCACCAAAAAAAAAAGCTCTATTTGTGGGGAAAAAAGGACGTCAATTTTGTTTGGGAGCCACGGCGCACGACCGCACAATTGTCAGTTAAAGCGACGCAGTGCCGAATCGCAAAAAGTGCTCTGGTCTTTGGCCAGCTAAATGCTCCAGGGCTTAAGTGGTTAAAATGACATTATTTTTTAAGGCAGACATTGTTTTTTTATGGCCAGCATATAATATATTCTGCCTTAAAAAATAATGTCATTTTAACCACTTAAGCCCTGGAGCATTTAGCTGGCCAAAGACCAGAGCACTTTTTGCGATTCGGCACTGCGTCGCTTTAACTGACAATTGTGCGGTCGTGCGCCGTGGCTCCCAAACAAAATTGACGTCCTTTTTTCCCCACAAATAGAGCTTTCTTTTGGTGGTATTTGATCACCTCTGTGGTTTTTAATTTTTTGCGCTATAAACAAAAAAAATAGCGTCAATTTTGAAAAAAAAAAAAACACATTTTTTGCTATAATAAATATCCCCCAAAAATATATAAAAAAAAAAACATTTTTTTCCTCAGTTTAGGCCGATATGTATTCTTCTACATATGTTTGGTAAAAAAAAAAAAAAAAAAAATTTACAATAGGCGTTTATTGATTGGTTTGCGCAAAAGTTATAGCATCTACAAAATATGGGATAGATTTATGGCATTTTTATTAATAATTTGATTCTAACTGTGGGAGGGAGGGGCTATGTGTGACACGACACTGATCACCGCTCCTGATTACAGGGAGCTGTGATCAGTGTCACTAAGCAGAACGGGGAAATGCTTGTTTACATCAGCATTTCCCCATTCTTCCTCTCCGTGAGACGATCGCGGGTATCCCCACGGACATAGAGTCCGCGGGACCCGCGATCACTCATGGAGGTCGGGGCGGGCGCGTGCACACAAATGACTTCTTAAAGAGCAACATACAGGTACGTTAATCTGCCTGTACGTGCCCTTTTGCCGACGTATATCGGCGTTAGCCGGTCGGCAAGCAGTTAAGAACGTTCGTTGATTTGACCACACTAACGATTAGAAAATCAAATGTTCTTTTCGACCATAGTGATGGAAAATTTTGAAGCAGCAGAACAGAAAACTTCTTGGTCAAAAGGAATTTTCAGACAGTGTATGTGATTTTTATTCGGAAATTACATTAATTTTAAAACTGAATGTTAAAATCAAGTGAAATTTTCAAATGACATTCTTTCGTTCAGCGAATGTACAAAGATTTTTCGTATGAATATTCTTGTCCGAAAAGTTATACATGTATGCAGTGCTGTTTCTTGGCCTAGGCGGACAAGGCCCAGGCCTAGGGAGACACATTGCAGGGGGCGACAAAAAAGCCGAAATCCCCTCCCCGCCTCGTCCTCCCGAGTCCTGGCTCTCGCAGCCGCCTCCCGTAGCCCCCGGCCTGCTGTAGTGTGGCACTTGCTAGTACTAGAGGCAGCCTTTGGGCGTACTTGGCTGGGGGAGGGGAGCTATTGGCGCTCCCATAAGATGGCCAATGACTGGCCAGACCGGGTACACATAAGCCAACTGGCGGATG
The DNA here is from genome assembly GCF_042186555.1 of Aquarana catesbeiana. Lineage (NCBI taxonomy): Eukaryota > Metazoa > Chordata > Amphibia > Anura > Ranidae > Aquarana > Aquarana catesbeiana. The sequence continues at coordinate 73,471,303 of NC_133336.1, forward strand.
CTCTGCCTACCCTCCTCTGCATCTACTCCCCAGCCCGGAACGTGGTTTGTGATGTCAGGAGGAGGGATGAAGGGATTCCCCAGACAGCAGCCAGGATTATTATTATTATTATTCAGGATTTATATAGCGCCAACAGTTTACGCAGCGCTTTACAATATAAAAGGGAGACAGTTATAATACAATACAATAGGATTAAGAGGGCCCTGCTCAGAAGAGCTTACAATCTAATAGGGTGGGGCAGGTGGTACAAAAGGTTGTAACTGTGGGGAATGAGCTGGTGGAAGTGGTAGGAGATTAGTTGGAGACGTGATAGGCTTTCCTGAAGAGATGAGTTTTCAGGGATTGCTTGAAGGTAGCAAGAGTAGGGGATAGCCGGATAGATGGAGGTAGTGAGTTCCAGAGGATGGGAGAGGCTCTGGAGAAATCCTGGAGACGAGCATGGGAGGAGGAGATGAGAGAGCTTGAAAGCAGGAGGTCTTGAGAAGAGCGGAGAGGTCGATTTGGGTTATATTTGGAGACAAGATTAGTGATGTAGCTTGGGGCAGAGTTGTGAATGGCTTTGTATGTTGTGGTTAGAATTTTGAATTTAATTCGCTGGGTGATTGGGAGCCAGTGTAGGGATTGAAGTAGAGGGTTGGCAGACACTGAGCGGTTGGTAAGGTGGATAAGTCTGGCAGCAGCATTCATGATAGACTGAAGAGGGGATAGCCTATGGAGAGGTAAGCCAATGAGAAGGCAGTTGCAATAGTCAAGGCGAGAGATAACAAGGGAGTGAATGAGGAGCTTGGTGGTTTCATTTGTTAAAAAAGGGCGAATTTTAGAGATGTTACGGAGGTGTATTCTACAAACTTTTGACGATTGGATTTGAGGTTGAAATGACAAGTCAGAGTCTAGGATTACACCTAGTACCCTGGCGTGAGGGGAGGGACTGATGGTTGCATTGTTGATTTTGGATGGAAAAGTCATGGAGGGGGGCACGGGCAGGGGGGAGTATTAATAGCTCAGTTTTAGTGAGATTTAGTTTAAGGAAGTGGTGCGACATCCATGCTAATATGTCAGTAAGTTAGTAATGTGAGAGGAGACTGAAGGAGTGAGGTGAGGAGTATAAGTGGTATTGGAAGCCGTGGGCAGTTAATAAGTGACCAAGGGAGGAGGTGTAGATAGAGAAGAGAAGGGGTCCAAGAACCGAGCCTTGGGGGACCCCCACAGAAAGGGGCAATGGAGAGGAGGAGACAGAGTTGTAGGTGACACTGAAGGAGCGCTGTGATAAATAGTCAGAGAACCAGGATAGAGCAGAATCTCGGAGGCTAATTGTAATGCCTTATATTACCTCCAGTCTATCAGCCTCCACCTTCTCTGGGTTCAGATGCTGATCTTCCCTCACACAGTCTTTAAAGTAATATATATTTTTTTAAAACAACAAACATGTTATACTTACCTGCTCTGTGTAATGGTTTTGTACAGAGCAGTCCTGATTCTCCTCTTCTGGGGTCCCCCACCGATCCTTCTGGTTCCTCCTGCCTTCAGAGTGCCCCAATAGCAAGCTGCAAAGTATAGTATAGAGTTCCCCAAAATCAAGGTTAAATAAAAAAAAAAAAAAAAAAAAAAAAAAACACTTCTGCCTTTAGAACCACTCACTTCCTGCCCAGGACTTTATGTCCCATGAGGCATTGCTCATCACACATTCACATTTTCTCAGGCACTTACGGACATTTATGACTGGTGTACTGAGCTGTATGTGTGCTGCACTGTATTTCCTGATATGTAAACAAATGAATGATTTGTAAAGCGCTGCAAATGCGAACTGAATCGCCTCAAGGCGCTGGATGCATTCTCTGATGTCAGCTTTTTAGAAAAGGAAGGTCTTTAGTTTTTTTCTGAAGGCCTGGTGGTTTTCTTCCATGCGGATGTTAGTTGGAAGATCATTCCATAGTCGAGGTCCTTGGACTGCGAATCTTCGTTCTCCCTTTGCTTTGTAGCGGTATTTGGGAATGGTAAGGAGGTTTTGGTTAGCTGATCGAAGACTGCGATTCGGTGTGTAGTGTTTTATTTTCTTGCGGAGATATGGTGGGGCGTTTCCTTGTACGCATTTGTGGGTGAGGCAGAGGGTCTTGAATGTGATCCGATTCTTCACGGTTAGCCAGTGTAGGCTCTTTAGGGAGGGGGAGATGGATTCCCAGGGTTTTTTTTCCTGTTAACAGTCTTGCCGCCGTGTTTTGGATAAGTTGTAAGCGCGCAAGCTGATATTGGGGTAGTCCTACGTAGAGCGAATTTGCGTAGTCGAATCGGGAATTGATGATTGTTCCCACAACTGCCGCTTTGTCCTCTTCTGGGATGAAGGGGATGAGTCTACGTAGTTGGCGGAGGAGATGGTGGGATCCGCTCACCACTGATCCTATTTGTGCATCCATTGTCATTCCTGAGTCAAAAATGACTCAGAAACTCTTGGCTTTGGTGCTTGGGGAGATGGTCTGTCCAAGGATGGTGGGAGGTGTTCACGGAGTCTCTATTTTGGAATTTTTGTTGGCATGTAGGAGAAGAAGCTCTGTTTTTGATCCGTTAAGTTTGAGGGAGCTAGTGGACATCCAGTCATCTATTAAGGTGAGGCATTTCTGTAATTGCTGATGAAGGTCTTTTTGTCCGTTGATGCGAAGGTAGAGTTGGGTGTCGTCAGCGTATGAATGGAAGCAAAGATTGGTTTTCCTGATGATATTGAGAAGTAGGCGGATGTATATGTTGAATAGTACTGGTGACAAGGGTGATCCTTGAGGGACTCCGCAGGAGACTGCCCGGGTTTCCGAGGTGAATGTTCCTAGTTTCACTGTCTGGGAGCGATTCTCTAAGAAGGATGTAAACCATCTTAGAGCAGAACCTGTAGCTCCTGCTACTTCAGCGAGGCGGACAAGTAAAGTATTGTGGTCCACTGTATCGTATGCTGCGCTGAGGTCTAACAGTACCAGGAGACTCTGTTCTCCGTCGTCTGCTGCTTCAAGGGCGTCGTCCCATATTTTGAGAAGTGCTGTTTCTGTGCCATGGCCTGGGCGGAAGCCTGATTGCAGAGGGTCCAGGAGGAGGTGTGTGTCCAGGTGGTGTTGTAGCTGCTGTACTACTGTTTTTTCCATGATCTTGGAGATGGCGTTGAGGCTAGTTATTGGTCTGCGGCAGTTAGGGTCCTTAGGGTCGAGATTGGCTTTCTTTAGCAGAGGTTTGATGATGCCTTGCTTGAGGGAGGTTGGCACAGTCCCTTCTTTGAATGATTGATTTATGAGCTGTGTTAGGATAGGGGCCAAGATGTCGGAACATTCTTTAAGCAGTTTAGTGGGGATGATGTCGTTCGGTGATGTGCTGTCTCGAAGGCTTCTGATGATGTTTTTAGTTGTGTCTATGGTGATAAAATAATGCATTCTGTATGTAGGCCAACCAATCAGCTGGCCAATTAATCGATTATGAAAATAGTTGTCAACTATTTTCATAATCGAATAATTGTTTCGGGCCTAATGGGATCCCAGTCTTAGTCCATAGTGTTCAACATTGAGTTAACCCAACCTTTGCAGCTATAACAGCTTCAACTCCTCTGGAAAGGCTGTCCACAAAGTTTAGGAGTGTGTCTATGGGAAGGTTTAACCATTCTTCCAAAAGCACATTTGTGAGGTCAGGCACTGATGTGGACGGGAGCCTGGCTCGCAGTCTCCGCTCGAATTTATTCCAAAGGTGTTCAATCGGGTTGAGGTCAGGACTCTGTACAGGCCAGTCAAGTTCCTCCACCCCAAGCTCGGTCATCCATGTCTTTATGGACCTTGCTTTGTGCACTGGTGCGCAGTCATGTCGGAACAGGAAGGGGCCATCCCCAAAAGGTTGGGAGCATAAAATTGCCAAAATGTCTTGGCATGCTGACGTCTTAAAAAGTTCTTTTCACTGGAACTTGGAGGCCAAGCCCCAACCCCTGAAAAACAACCCCACACTATAATCCCCCCTCTACCAAATGGATTTGGACCAGTGCACAAAAAGGAAAAAAATAGATTTGTCTGCAATGCATTTTATACTGTATTGGGGTTCTTCCAGCCCTCACCTCCTTGCTCATCCAACATTGTTATCGTCTTTACCCCGGCATCTTGACTCTAGAATAAAGAGATTTTGGCATTAATGGGAAAGAAAACAAAGAATGCAAGCAGCTAGTTTTATTTCCTGACAGCTAACTTCAGTATCAACCTAACTGAACATGCCAACTACATTTTTGTGCTATTAAAGTGGACCTGAACTCAAAAAGTGAAGAGATCTATGTTATAGGAAACTTTTAGAAATGTTAATTGCTCATAAGCAGTGCCCCTAAAAATATAGCTTTTGTCTACAATGCCTCCTAAAAAATAGCAGTACACTGCCGATGTGAATTTGCCCAGGTACTCCTGTGTTTACAGTCACCTAGCTGTATATCTGTAGTGTGAGAGCTAAAGCACTGCTGCCTCTGTCCGCTAGCCTAACCTCTGTCTGCTAGCGTCACCAGATTTGGAGTAATATTTGCCGATATATGTATTGTGACACTCATTGTTCTCCAGGGCACGAGTTACCCCAACATCATGGTCAAGCTATAGCACATCAGCAGGTTTCTATTGCTGCTCTTTTTTTACTAGAGCAGTTTTAGCTGGACTTCTAGGCAATTGACATTGTCACCAGGACAGGAAGTTTGGTGGAGTTATCTCCCAAGAACTGACCATTTCTGACACTACTGAACTCTAGGTTGTGAATGTCAAAGAGAAACTAACTCAAAGCTGTGCCCGTGGTCTCCCTGCAGCTGATCTTTCCCAGTTCCTGACTCACCATGTCCTGTGCTGCATTGTGTCTCAGTGTGGGGGGAGCCACTTGGTAGAGGCACACAGCTAAAGCGGAACTAAAATCAGAGAGGGGCACAGAAAAGACTTTTCAGGCTAATAAAAGGTAACAGACATTCTGCTGCATCTGCTTTAGGCAGGACTTTTACACAAATAAAATAAAACAAAGTGTCTAGAATAGTCTTGTGAACAGACATTTTTAAATATTAAAAGAAACCTTTCTTAAAGCTTAACTAAAGTCCAGTGTTTCTGTTACTGGCATCGGTTTAATATCGTGAATGTGTCTGTAAAGTGTTCATATTAAATGTAAACAATATCTTAATCTCATTATTGGTTGCTGTGATGCTTTGAATTACTCTAAAAATAGAGAACGGTCCTCTACTTATAATGGCAGCACAGGAAGAGCACCATTAGGGAAGGTCACCGTCTTGCTTTAACAGAAATATATTGCTGCAATTGCGGACTTCTCATTCTGCACATGCCAGGTGCCAAGCTGTCATGCTGATCCTCTGGCTTCAGTTCTGCAAATCACAAACCCAATATGCATACAAATAAGGATGTCTGACATTTTGGATCTCTGTACATGCTCCAGGCCAGTGACATGGAAAGTAATCAAGATTAGGGGGTCCGCCTAACAGCCAGGCAACTGGCATCTTCAAAACGTCAGTACCCATATTTTCTCTCTTGAAAGATTTACCTTAAAATACAATCTGATATCTTTTTACAAGTAATGACAAAATGTGACACCATTGACAGTTTTCTATTCCTTCCGAGTTTTAGTATAGAGACTATTATTGTCTGGCTCAAACAGTGACCAACACACTTATCTTACCTCCACTGCCAGATTCAGCATCCGCCGTGTGCTCTCCAGAGACTAAAAATGGAAAAAAAACAAAAAGGAACTGTCAAAACAGACAGAACCCGGGAGGGCCTTGCAATAGCCACTGAGCAATCTGTTACATTTATATGTTTTTGTATTTAATACCACTTTAACCATATTGCAGCATAAAATCCTTAGATGTGGTGGCTGCATTCACACAAATCTGAACTCCTACTAACACTTTATAAGAAGTTACATATGCAGTTTTACATAAATTTTTTTAAAAAAAGCCGATTTATGCACCCCGGTAAGTGTTAAATGGTTTGTCTAAGTCCTCCAACTACTACTTTTGCTGGATAGCTTGGTCTGTTAAAATAAGTTGAACAGGACTTACTGGCCGAAATAGCAGGCGAAAGAATAAAGGGAAAAAGCCTATAAAAGAAAATAAATGCAGCCACCACATCCAAGTGGTGAGCTGTAATTTATTATTTGTTTTGGAGCATAATACTGGTTAATGAAACAGATTTTTAATAACATTGGTGGTTTTACTATGTCATGGACAAATGAAAACTTTAAAACTTATCACAACTGCACTCTCACCTGTTGGTTTTTGATGCAGTGCAGCAGTAGTGTGAGCTGCTTCAAACATATTTTAAGCGCCTATTTCACACATTACCATTCATCTCTATGGAGATTTGCTGGAAAGATGTATTAAAAGGAGAAGTACAGCCAAAGCTGGTTTTGGCTGTACTTCTCCAGTGGATCAGAGCCAGTCCAAGCTTGGGCAAGATCGAGACAATGAAGTCAGGAACCACTTGCATGCCTGAACTGGCACCTGGTTCAGCAAGCCGCTGAGAGCCTGAGGGCTGCTCCTGCCCCCTTCACAGCCCAGTGCTCCAGTAAGAGCAGACAGCAGCGACTGACAGTCACCAGCTCTCCGCTCAGGGAGCTCTGAGAACCGAGCGATCATCGGTTTTAATCGCTCGGTTCTCAACGTTAGAGCCGGTGGAGGGCAGATGCAGCATCAGACCAATGCTGCAGCCACCTAGGTAAGTATGATTCTTAAAAAAAAAAAAAAAACCCATACTTCTCTTTACTACTTCAATACTGACCACTTTAACCCCCTTCCTGCCCAGGTCAATTTTGCACTTTGAATGATAATTGTGTGCTCATGCAACACTGTACTCATGAAATTTTTATAATTTTTTTTGAGACAGATAGAGCTTTCTTTTGGTGGCTTTTAATCACCACTGGATTTTTTATTTTTTGCTACACATACAAAAAAAAAAAAAAAATACAGAAAATTTTGAATTAGAAGAAAAACATTTTTATTTCTGTTCTAAAATATTGCAAATAAGTAATTTTTCTTCTTCACTGATGTGCGCTGATGAGCAGCGATGGGACTGCATGGATGATGAGTGCCCTGATTAGAAGTGTAAACAGTGTGCTGGCAGCCTTGACGGTTATCGGCACTCCTTTCCTTACACAGACGCGTGAGGAAAGGACTGCCGACAACCGACAAGTCTGTTTACATGTAATCAGCTGTGATTGACCCTTTAACACAATCTGTGATCAGCTGTGTCTGAAAGAAACAGCTGTCACAGAGCATGCCCGATGTGCAGCCCAGGGGGCGGGGGTTCTGGGAGAACGTCTATGAACGCCCGTGCCAGCATGTGACCTCAGAAGAGGAGGATTGGGGCCGTTCTGTGCAAAACCATTGCACAGAGCAGGCAAGCATAATAGGTTTGTTATTTTTTTTAACCACTTCAGTACCCGGCCATTGTCAAATGACGTCCACAGATGGGATCTCCCATCCTGGGTGGACGTCATATGACGGCCTGGGCTTCCCGGCTGCCTAGGGGGGGGCGCGCGCGCGCCGCGTTGCTCGGGACCCGGTGCGTGTGCCCGGCGGCCGCGATGTCCACCGGGCAACCGCGATTGCCCATTAACCGGGCCGGACCGTGGATCTGTGTGTGTAAACACACAGATCCACGTCCTGTCAGTTGAGAGGAGACCGATCTGTGTTCCCAGTACAGCGGAACGCTGATCGGTCTCCTCCTCTTGTACGTCCCCGCCCCCTACAGTTAGAATCATTCCCTAGGAAACATATTTAACCCCTTGTGTCCCCCTAGTGGTTAACCCCTTCACTGCCTGTCACATTTACACAGTAATCAATGCAATTTTATAGCATTGATCGCTGTATAAATGTGAATGGTCCCAAAAATGTGTCAAAAGTGTCCGCCATAATGTCGCGGTCACGAAAAAAAAAAAAAAAAAAAAAAAAAAAGCGATCGCCGCTATTACTAGTAACAAAAAAAAAAAAAAATAAATTTATTTTTTTAAAAAAATGCCATAAATCTATCCCGTATTTTGTAGACACTATAACTTTTGCGCAAACCAATCAATATACGCTTATTGTGATTTTTTTTACCAAAAATATGTAGAAGAATACGTATCGGCCGAAACCGAGGAAAAAATTTGTTTTTTTTAAAAAAAATTGGGATATTTATTATAGCAAAAAGTAAAAAATATTGTGTTTTTTTCAAAATTGTCGCTCTTCTTTTGTTTATAGCGCAAAAAAGAAAAACCACAGAGGTGATCAAATACCACCAAAAGAAAGCTCTATTTGTGGGGAAAAATGGACGTCAATTTTTTTTGGGTACAACGTCGCACGACCGTGCAATTGTTTAAAGTGCGACAGCGCTGAAAACTAAAAATTGGCCTGGGAAGGAAGGGGGTGAAAATGCCCTGTATTGAACCGGTTAAAAAGAAAAAAAAAAAAAAAAAAAAAAAAAAAAAAATCAGCCTTTAGGCCCCATTCACACTAGCGCGTTTTTTGATGCATTTTGCAGAAATGCACGGGAATTTTTTAACATGGGTTCCTATGGAACATGTTCACATCAATGCTTTTTTGTATCTCTGCGTTTTTGGAAAGGGTCGGGGACTTTTTTTCATGCAAAAAGCAGCGTTTTGCATGTAATGGTTTTCAATGGACAAGCATCAAAAACGCAAGTGCAGCGTTTTTGATGCGTTTTTGGTGCGTTTTTGCCGTTTTTTTTTTTTTTTTTTTGGTAATTTTTTTTTAAGACTGTAAAAAAAAATGAAAAAAAAAAAAAAAAAAAAAAAAAAAAAAAAAACGCAAAAAACGCAAATCGCGGCAAAAACGCGGCAAAAACGCGGCTCAAAAACGTGGCAAGCATGAAAAAAAAACCTCCAAAAACGCTCAAAAGCAACATGCATAGGTGTGAATCGAGCCTTAGAATCACTTTAAGACAGGGTGTTTGTGAAAGGCCAAGGGGAGAAATAAAACTATACAAGCGCTTATGTCTAAAAGACCCTTAGATCTCACACAAATGGCGAGTCTCAGAAGTACAGCATAAGCTGTACACTATTTTGCAGAAACAAAAGTATTGATTTTATGGTACAGTAATAAGTGGCTGAATCACTTCACAGCTCAGGAGAACCAACATTTATTTACACATTAATACATCAGACAAACTTTTTCCAAAACCTAGAGTCTCACTTTAAAACTTGCAGCTATATGAAATGCACTATGTATACATCTAAAGTTATTTATCATATTGCTGACACTTGTGGTTCAACAGTTATATGGATTATATACAATAATGACTGCATTGTGATTTTTTATATTGGCGTTTGTGCACATATAGGTTTTCCTTTTCAGCACATATACAGGTATTCTGGTTTTTACTGATTTAGCTTTGGATACAACTTTAAAAAAAAGGGACAGCACGCCTATTTTTGCTTTTTACGTGATTAAGAAACATGCTAATATCCTAGCCAAGAAAAGAAAATATATTTTTTTTTATACAAAGCCTTATTGCTCCATTTTGCTGAAGTGCTTTAGATGAGAGACAGAATGTCCCTCAGAGCAGGCTGTGTACACGCCTAGGCTAGGAAGATTAACCTAGAATTTGTGAGGCATTCAACCAACCAAGATGCCATTAGAAACTTTAGGGAGCAGTGAATTCTGTATGTGCTTCCATCAGTAATAGGAAAGGCTTGGCCCCTGGATTTGAACAGCCCCCTCTACAGACTGGAATACTCTTGTGCAGAGTCTCTCTCTCTCTCTCAGAGAGCAGTGTACACAGTGGAAATATTGTGCACTATTGAATGCAAGACACATTCTTGATCATATTACTAACCCATACCAATATCCTGAGAAGGTTTTCATATTTTAAATACACAATCCCTTTAATTCCTAGCAAGCTGCAAGGGGTTGCTTATTGAGCTTGTAAACCTCTTCAAGATGTTAAACTGCAGGCTTATTATTAAATGGGAAGAGCTTCATATTGGGGAATTAATGACCAAGAATTAGATCAATAGTTAATGCACGGTCCTCTCTCTACTCCTGTCACATGCACTGTAAGGATTCTTGGGAGGTGGATTAGATGGGAGGCACACATCCACACACATACCTCATCTGTAACCTGATTGGCTCGAAGCTGAATGTCTTCTACTGACATGTCATCCATGGTGAATGGAAGATTCTTTCTTCAATGCTGTTAAAAAAAGAACACTTTAATATTTTGTATTATGCAGTTTTTTTTCTGTATGCGACAATCCCATTTTTCAAAATTAGCTGGCCAATCCTGCTTAAAAAAATGTCAGTCTACCCAAAACATGAGTCAGATTTTGGTAGATGTTGGTAAGTTAATGACCACACAGTTTCTTCCATCTCTCAGGAACTCTACTGAAAAGATATCCCTGTATTTAAGTTCCTCAAAACTGCATACCTGCTGTGTCCATTATGAAGATTTCCCGCTCTCCATGTTGGATTCTACATGTATTTTTTGTATTTATTTATTTTTGTATTATAAAGCAAGCAACAAGAGGTGCTGGAACATGTAGAAGCGTGTAGGATCACTTTAAACTGCCAGGTGGAAAAAAGAATTGTGAGATATGGTGGAGAGATCAACCTGTTGGGCGTTTCCAAGACATAAGAAGCCGGGGACTGACTCAGCCAATCAGAACAGGCCTTCTGGGTGAGCTGGCCCTTTAAAAAAGGCAGCTTCAGCTCTAAGTGCATTCAAGTTTTCCAATATCAAAAAACTGGCGAGAGAGATAGAGAGTTAGATAAAAAGTGTGTGTGAATTGCAGCATGATCAGCTTGTAAATACCACCCTCCAGTCCTGCAGAGGACCTGGCTGTTGTGGGCTGCAGCTTCTCAGCTCCTACCAAAGCAGTCTACATTACATGGTCGGTAGCACCCATACCTAATGATTGTAGGGAGTCTCCCGCATTCATCATACAAAGCCGTGTTAGTATGGTATGCATGCAGTTATATAAAAAAAAGAGGATAAGCAAGGCCTGTATGTACATAGAGAATTACAACGATACAAAAAAAAAAAAAAAAAAAAAACGCTTTAAATGCACCACACACACACACACACACACACACACACACACACACACACACTGAGGACCTTACTTTAAAGCAGTATCAAACCCAAAACCAAAAATATAATATTATTGCAGCTTATATTACATGTGGTGGCTACATTAGTTTTCTTTTTAGGCTTTTTTCCTTCGCAGTTTTCACCTGGTGATCTGGCCAGTAACACACCTCTAGTATTAGAGTGCCTACATTCTAGATGAAGGAGCAACAAGAGACACCTTTGGACAACAGCATCTTCAATTTGGAGGGGGGGGGGGGGGTACAGTAGCGTCAGATGCACTAGAAAATTTAGATCTGTGTTTTTCAACCCTTGTTCAGTCAAAGCACCCTTTAAAATTCTGCACATCTTCATCTCGAGGCACCCCATTCCAAAAAGTAAAAAAAAAAAAAATCAAAACTAATAGTTTTGCATAATGAAGGAAAAGGAATATCCACACACGTAGGGCACCCAGTATTAGAGGTGATTTATTCTTCCAATGCAAATACACCTTTGCACACTGGTACTGACAAATATTCCAGTGCAGTAGCAGCCGGTCCACAAGGTGCGCCACCGGTCCCCAGATAGCATCAATCTGGGACCGTGCACTGAGTGGGGCGCTGGACCAATAGGTTTCTATCTGGTCTGTCACCCTCTCACAGGCACATGACCCCAATTGGCCAGTTTTATATTGTCCTCAGGGTGCAGTGCTCTGCACCCCAAGCCCTCCCACCTTGCAATGCGAGCGAATCAGCATCCCCTTCCCAGCCAGAGAGACGCCACCCTCTTCATAACTGACTGGTCAGCCGAGCCAGTGAGGCGGCGGGGAGCGGTGACGGAGTGTCGAGGGGAGAGGAGCGTCTCCGGCCGGACAAGTGACTTAACACCTCGCGTGCTCGCAGCTGTCAGCGAGGAATACAGGAAGAAAGGGAGGGCGGGGGTCATGTGACCAGTGCCGGGCATGAGGAGAGTGTGCAACATGTGCGAGTCACTCAGCACCGGGGACAGGTAGACTAATGGCAGTACTGTGTACACCGAGGAAGGATTAGAGATGACAGCAGCCCAGAGAGGGAGGGAGGAGAGACTGAAGGAGCAGCCTGCTTTACAGGCAGTCCAGGGGAGCTCCACCGTAGGGTAAGTGTGGACCTGAAGGGGGCCGCCTGTGCCCCCCCAAAATCCTCCAGCACCAGCCACCATTGTTCCAATGTTTCTCTTCTCCCTCAATTTCTCTACCTAGCTCAGCTAATGTGACCCCAGTGCTGATGGAAAGGGGCAGAGGAGGATTGCTGTGCAGGCACCCGATGTCCTCCGTATCAACCAACTACTTCATTGCTCATTAGGACACCGGCAGCTGAAAGTTTGTAATAAGGCATAACGGAAATCTGACTTTGAGTAAATAAAAAGGCAGGCTTCCTCCATTTGCTGGCTTGTATACAATTTTTAGGCATTTTACCAAGGAACCCAAGAGGAAACCTGAAAGCATCCTGGTTGAAAAAGGCTGATTTAAATACACTAACAAATTGAAGGCAAACTCTAGCCTTCATCAGCAGTTTTGTTCCTTTTAGGATAAAGGTTTTACATAAAGGAATAGCCGATTGTAAGCACCCCTGTCGGTGTTAAATGATTTGTCTCAACCCTTTAACTACTATATCTGTTGGGCAGATTGCTCTGTTTAACAGACTTAATGGCTAGATCAGTTGGGGGGGGAAAAAAAAAAAAAACAAAAAAAAAAAAAACCACACACCACACACACCCCTGAGAACTAGAAAACTGCAATGTAATACATGTTTGCTTTTGGGTGCAATACTGCTTAAATCAGAGATCCACCCAAAAGGGGAAGCTCCACTTGTCTGCTTCCTTTCGGGGGGGGGGGGGGGGGGGGTTCCTGTGAAAATCAGGTATTCACTTCCACGTAAGTTCGATGCATCTTCGTGCGAGGATCTACAAAACTTTCAGCCCCTCTTCCTTCCCCCTTGCTGCCTTCTGGGGGACACAGGTCCCAGTAGACAGCAGGACCATTCAGAAAGCGCAAGCGCAGTAGGAAACAAACTGTGAAGCCTCAAGGCTTAACTTGATAACTTAAAGAGGAACTGCAGTCTGCTCACATAATCTGAAATAAAAACCATCTGCCATTCTGAAGCTTCCCTCCAACTACTTTGCAAATTATTTTATATTTAATGTGATTCTGTATATGCCAAATATGCTGCAGAAATCTCCCTTCACTGAGCCTGGCTGCAACCATTTTAACTGTGGGCAGCTGAAGCTGCTGCCTGTTCACTTCCTGGATTTACACACAGAGGCACACCTCCAGCTTTCATTGGCCCCCTTATGACTCCCCCCCCCCCCTCCCCTCTTCCCTTCTTGGCAAACTCAGAGTGAGCTAGAGAGAGCTGTGCATGATGTCATAAGTCTAATGACCAGACAAGAAACAGGAAGTGGGCTGTATACGGTATTTACTGGCAGAAAAAAAATGTTTTACTATTCAAAGTTAAAACAAGGGTAGAAGATTTAATAGATGGAAAGATGAAATAAAATGACTGAAGTTCAGCTTTATGAACTATGCAGAACTTGTAGGGGACCTCAAGTGAGACGTTCACATCCCCAGAACGTCACAAATACTATTCAGTAAATCTAGTGCCAAGGATATCCATTAGACTCCAGACATGCAACAGGAGATGGTCAAAGTCTACAGGAATATTACAAGTAATGGTCAGACTGCAGACACGCTACAGAAGATGGTCAGATATCGTGCCAAACCAAAACATTCTATAGGAGGAGTTGTTGGGTGAATGGGGACATGACAGGATACTGGAGAGACACTACACAAGATTTCTAGAAATCACGGCTATTACAGCCCCTTTACACAACAAAGCTTCCACATTTGTGCTCTTTACATTCCACTCAAAAATATGTCAAATTTGATATTGCTCTCAAAAAACAAATAAAACAAAACAGCATGAACAACACAGCAAAGTGTAGGATAGTATGAAAAAAAAAAAATAAACAAAACAGTCTATAGAATATTTTTCCTTCACTGCCAAGCGGAACGCAGAATACTGTCAGAGGTCCCAAAGGTCAAACAATAGGTGCCACAGAACCACATGCTGCACCCAGCCCAATGGTTAGGCACCAGGGTCCTAGGCAGTCACAACTGGTTACACCAACAAAGCAAAAACAGATGCAGAACAAAACTAATAGCCCATCTCCTGATTTCTGTTGAACACATTTGTGAAATTACAAAGAGTGCTTTCATTATTAACATGCAGACTATGACCACACTCCTGCTCAAAGGGCAGCGCACAAGGTGACTAAAACAATGTGATCCATATGTGATCTGCTAGGAAAAAAACAATACTTGTGTCTATTATAATAACTTTTCATCACTGTCATCTTGTTAACTGGTAAACTATTCCAACAATGGCTAGAGCAAGATTGATGAACGCTGCCAGAAAGAGTTACATTTCATTACAGAAGTGATAGCATCCTGTACATAAATATTTGGTTTGCTACCACAACATGGTAAGCCCGCTTACAGAACATTGCATGGATGGAACATGTTACTTTAGCAATAACAGAACATATTCATATTAAAAGTAAAATAAACTTTTGTTCTTCAGGAAATGTACAAATGAGCTTTGGAGACGAGCAACAAATCTACTGACCAATGCACAAGGCGACACATATGGTGGTGTGCATTAAAGTGGACTGAAATTCAGCCAAATCAATCAAGACAAGTCATTGGGAATGGTATATCTATAGCACTTAAAGTGGATGTAAACCCAATGTCATCCTTTCTAAACTACTGCCATAGGGGTTATCTATAAGGATATACATGCCTCCTGCATGTATCTCTACCTGTCAAATGTCTCCCCTCCCTCTGTTATGAGACCCGAAAAACTGCATATTCTGTGGGTGTGTCTGCTGTCTGGAGCTCGGTGGGTGGAGTCGTGATGTCAGTAGACTCCCCGCCCACCTCTACACTCCCCTTGTCAACATGTATTTTCTCCTGTGTATTTCTTACACTGAACTTCTGCTATGATCTCTAACATCCAGTGAAAAGACAGGAAAGTAACCACATGACTTCAGCATGCCAAATCATGCCGAGGTGTGGAACAGCCAATCCTTTCAGAGCTGCTGAAGAAAGAAGTGGGGGTGGGAATTAAAAAAATAATGCCTGTGTCTTAGGCTAATGCACGAGATGTAAATCACCTGTCACTCACAGCAAGGGGGAGGATTTGACAAAGTTTTTCTCTGTTTGTCAAGTTTTATCTCACTGAACAATAAGAGGATTGCTCAGAGCTGGATTAACTCTTTGTGGGAAGACTGGGCTCAAATGATAGGAAATCTTATACTCTACAGTATGACATAAAAAAAAAAAAATTGGGGGTTTACACCCACTTTAAAGTATTGGTCCACTTGGTAATCCAATCCACAGAGCAGCCACCATATTAGTGGAAGTGCCAGCTATCAGTTGACAGCGCTTCCTGTTCCTTCACCTTGCTGCCAAGGATACCATCAATGTAATCTAACAAAAGCAGGAGGAGGTGGAACATGCCTCTGATGAGGTCAATCCTGATCAGCTCCTGAAGAGTACAGGGTGTCTAGGCACTGCTAAAAAGGACTCTAGAGCATATATAACTCACAATTATAGGTTGAAGAGCTTTTTTTTTTTTTTTTTGACTGTTACATCATTATTCTGTGTTAATGAATCCGTGTGACATCCAGACTTAAAATTATACAATCTGCTTTGAAGACAGTTCCCATACCTTCTATCAACATATACATCAGCTATGTACATCTGTGGAAGAGAGAAAAAAAATTTAAAGGGCCGGTTCACACCACAAACACTCCAGATCTATCCCGGATAAATTTCTGCATGCGCATTTTAACGCGTTTCTGGTGTGTTATTGATGCGTTTTACGGTGTTCCAATCGGCATTAAGAGGACTGTTTTACGGAGATTTGAAGGTGGTGTGTAAGAGGAAGGGAATTATATATGGCCTGTGGGGCTGAGAATCACACATAACAAATCAATGCCACCGAAAATATGTTGTGTTCCCTGCAGAAAGGTCTATTACTTTTCTTTTCCTTTGCTCTTCACAGAGCCAGGCAAAGTAAACATTGCTGTTTACACTGAGCTCATCTGCACTGTACAAAGAAAAGCCTCTGCTTCCTACATTCATGGCTTCATTAAAGAAGCTGAATCAGAGATTCATATGCACTCATGTAATCACTGAGGTTTACAAAATTTATAAGCAGGCGGCTCCAGTAGCAAACTATGTCCCCAGACAATGGGCGAGAATATTGAAGGCATTTGGGATCCATCTAGCCTGGCCATATGGTATCATAAATATGTACAGAGGGATGGGCAGAAAATATTGTGATTACCTGAAAGTATTGCACCACTAAAATAACATGTGGCTCCTAGCAGGGAGGATTTTGAATCGAACATGTGCTGTATGTATATTACACGCCTTTGTTCTTAAGCTCACCATACGCTGGTAAATTTTCATACGTATATTTGCATGACAATTCTTAGTACATTTGATGACCTGATGAATAATGAAGGTCCCTAACTCACCTTCATACATAGATATGCTAGGGCCAATTTAGACAGGATACAAATTAAGCTAAATGCATGTCTTTGGAGTGTGGGAGGAAACCGGAGTACCCAGAGGAAATCTACACAGACACAGGGAGAACATGCAAACTCCAAGCAGGTAGTGTCGTGGTTGGGATTTGAACAGACAACTCTAGTGCTGCTAGGCAGATCTGACAACCACTTAGGCACTATTTAAGTTACAGTCAAGCACTTGAAATCCCCCACCCCCCAAAAAATACTTTGAGCCTCCCTCCCGCATCCCCACATACAAGCATGTACGAACAAAAATGCACGTATTGGGGGCACCTACGCGTGAAGACGTTGATTACGCTACATGTTACATATTGCCGTGCACACTTGAGTGAGAGAGCAATAATTCTAGAGCCATTATTCAGTTCTCTATGATGACGTGAAGGAATTTTAAAGTGTTGGCTATGAAAAATAGAAGGTACCAAAAATGTGTTTAGAAAGGTAAGGGGACCATAGAAGAGCCCCACGGTCCCAGCATGCGCAGGGACTCTGGCGTCATATGGGGGCATGACCCCAGAGTCCCTGCGCATGCTGGGACCGTGACGTCACAAGGGAGCGGGGTCACCGCCTATATAAATGGCTCCACAGCTCGCACAAAGCATTCCAGCCAGAGAGAGCGTCGTGTCAACATTGGAAGAAGAGAAGAAGCGACAAGACAGCATCGACAAGACAGCGGGAGCAGACCGGGCTCCTCGCTGGCAAAAGAGCTGGAAGAAGATAGCGGAGGGGAGAAGAGGCGAAACACCGGGAGAAGTCGGAAGAACCCCCCCCCCCCCGAAGTCGGAAGAAGACCCCGGAGCTGCCTAATAAATTACTCTTAAAACCTGTGTACTGTGTTTTTTTTTTTATTGACACTTTTCCCTAGGTGAATGGGTAGGGGTACCATGTACCCCATACTCATTCACACAGGGTGGGGGGCCGGGATCTGGGGGCCCCCTTAAAGGGGGCTCCCGGATTCCGATAAGCCCCCCACCCACAGGCCCCGACAAACAACGGTAAGGGTTGTCGGGAAGAGGCCCTTGTCCTCATCAACATGGGGACAAGGTGCTTTGGGTTGGGGGGGCCTGCAGGGCGCCCCCCCTCCCAAGGCACCCACCCCCCCATGTTGAGGGCATGCGGCCTGGTATGGCTTGGGGGGGGGGGGGTGCTCGCTCGTCCCCACCCCCTTTCCTGGCCGGCCGGGCTGCATGCTCGGATAAGGGTCTTGTATGGATTTTGGGGGGACCCCCACGCCGATTCTTCGGCGTAGGGGGTTCCCCTTACAATCCATACCAGACCTAAGGGCCTGGTATGCCCCTAGGGGGGAACCCACGCCGGTTTTTTAATTTAAAATTTGGCGCGGCGTTCCCCCTCAGAATTCATACCAGACAGCTGTCAGCACTGCCTGTCACTCATCGGGAAAGGAAAACAAAGTTTTCCTTTCCCGATGAGTGAGCCAGCGCGACATGCACAGTACCCCGTCGCCGATAACCAGCGCGATGGTATCGCGCTGTAAACACAATCTCGCGGTCAGGTACTGTATGTTACAGCCTTATTCCAAAACTGATTATTTTCCTTAAAATTCTGCAAAACGATACCCAATGACAACGTGAAAGAAGTTTGTATAAAATCTTTGCAAATTTAAAAAAAAAAAATCCCATGTACACAAGTATTCACAGCCTTTGTTGAAGCACCTTTGTGGCACCAATTACAGCCTCAAGTCTTTTTGAGTATGCTGCTACAAGCTTGGCACACCTATTTTTTGGGCAGTTTTTCCTATTCTTCTTTGCATGACCTCTCAAGCTCCATCAGGTTGGAGGGAGAACGTCTGCACAGCAATTTTCAGATCTCTCCAGAGATGTTCAATCAGGATCAAGTCTGGGCTCTGGCTGGGCCACTCAAGGACATTCACAGAGTTGTTCTGTACCCACTCCTTTGTTATCTTGGCTGTGTGCTTGGGGTCATTGTCCTGTTGGAAGATGAACCTTCGCCCCAGTCTGAGGTCAAAAGCGCTCTGGAGCAGGTTTTCATGAAGGATATCTCTGTACATGCTGCATTCATCTTTCCCTCCATCCTGACTAGTCCCCCAGTTCCTGCCACTGAAAAACATCCCCACAGCATGACACAGCCACAACCATGCTTCACAGTAGGGATGGTATTAGCCAGGTGATGAGCTGTGCCTGGTTTCCTCCAGACATGAAATTTGCCATTCAGGCCAAAAAGTTCAATCTTTGCTGCATCAGACAAGAGAATTTAGTTTCTCATGGTCAGAGTCCTTCAGGTGCCTTTTGGCAAACTCCAAGTGAGCTATTATGTGCCTTTTACTGAGGAGTGGCTCCCATCTGGCCATCCTATCATACAGGCCTGATTGGTGGAATGCTGCAGAGATGGTTGTTCTTCTGGAAGGTTCTCCTCTCTCCACAGAGAAATGCTGGACTCTGATACAGTGACCATTGGGTTCTTGGTCACCTCCCTGACTAAGGCTCTTCTCCCCCCAATAAATCAGTTTGGCCGGGCGGCCTGCTCTAGGAAGAGCCCTGGTGGTTCCAAATGTCAAATTTACGGATTGAGGAGGCCACTGTGCTAATTGGGACTTTCAATGCTGCAGAAATATGTCTGTACCTTTCCCCAGATCTGTGCCTCAATGGTCTAAAGACAATACCTAGGATTTCATGCTTTGGTTTGTGCTCTGACATGCACTGTCAACCGTAGGACCTTAGACAGGCGTGTGCATTTCCAAATCATGTCCAATCAACTGAATTTACCACAGGTGGACTCCAATAAAGTTGTAGAAACATCTCAAGGATGATCAGTGGAAACAGGATGCACCTGAACTCAATTTTGAGTGTCATGGCAAAGTCTGAATACTTATGTACATGGGATTTTTTTCGTTTTTTATTTTTATAAAAAAAATTTGCAAAGATTTCAAACTTCTTTCACATTGTCATTATGGGGTATTGTTTGTGGAATTTTAAGGAAAATGGACTGAAACCATTTTGGAATAAGGCTGTAACATAACAAAATAAAGTGAAGCGATGTGAATACTTTCTAGATGCACTGTAGGCAATGCCCACATGGGCTGCTGAGCATACATGACTAAGAACTGAAATCCAATAATGAGGGTGGGTCAAGGACAGTCAGGCTGGGGGAGAAAAGAACTAGATGATGTTGAGGTTCCAGTAGCTAGGAAATGAGGCTGGCTCTCTCTAACTTGCTGTAATTTCTAAAGTACACTGTGATAAGCAGCATGCAGTGAAATCAGAGTAAGCCATTGCAGTACACGAGAGGAGCCTGCTATAAGGAAAAGAAAATTAATAAACAAAAAAAAAAAAAAAAAAGAAAGAAAAAAGTAAAAAAAAGACCTAATACATTGTATTGAAAGGGGGGGGGGGGGGGGGGGGAGGCACAGAAGGGTTTTTTACCCCATAGAATGCATTAAAAAGGTAAAAAACTAGGAGTTAGTAACTCCATTTCCATTAATCTTCCAGGACAGCACGTGAGAGAGTGGCTCTACCCACCTAAAACAGGAAACACATCATCCACAATCAAATAAAAAGAAGAGCAGTCACCCAGTGTCCCCAGTAGTAAGGAAGAACCAAAGGCAACTGATGGAATAACAGAATACCTTAATAACCCAATACAACACAGAATATAGGGCTGTTCTTAAAGATTAATGGAAATAAGGTTACCAGGTAACTAACTCTAGTTTTCCCATTTCATCTTCCTGGACAGCACTTGAGAGGACATTATAGAAATAACCTATTAGGGTGGGCTACTGCTTCCAGGAACTATATTACAAGGCTAAGTCCTGAAAGGACAGCAGAACAATATGGATGTGTCAAAACACTGAATGAAGATTGGACCAGATAGTGACTTCGTAGATCTGTTGAGACAAAACTACTAATTCTAAAATTCTATTTGCTGGGTGTTTGGTGTGCTCCTGTACCTTTAAGGCATGGGCTCCCCTTCAGTCCACCTGCCCTCATTTATCCATCAGAATGCATGTGCCTCCACTGTGGGGACACTCATATTTTAGTGTTAGGACCACAGATACCAGAGTGCCGTGACGTGGCTCTGTGGCTCACGCATGCGTTTGCAAATGCGTGTGGACTAAACCCCTGTTTTTAACGCATACTTTTAGACAGGTTTATTCGGTTGTCTGTGAGCTGATGGTAAGTAGCCTTTGTTTTTTTCCTGGGCATTCCCCAGGCCTTTGATGGTATCCTTAATAATCAATTTAAGGGGGTCTGAATACTTTCCGTCCCCACTATAAATACACAGTGATTGCAGTACACCTAAATTGCTTTACATAGCCCACAGTAAGGTGAGAGACAGACAAAGCTTCCCAGCTCACAAGTCCAAAGCTAGTGATAAATAACAGTTGCCAACACCTTAGGAAGAGGTGGCAACCATAGCAGAGCAATCAGAAGGTCAACACCTGCAGGCATTAACAAGCAATCATTAAAACACAGGTTTGTCCATGCAACCCTTGCATAGAGGTTAAGCCCAGGAGCATGAAAATTAAGGACTCATGCACACTGGACGTTAAGGCGCCTTTCACACGGACGGCTATTCTGCCGCAGTTAAATGCATATTTTTTTTCCTGTGAAATTCAAGACTCAAGGCACTGCGATCAGCTGCATTTGCACAGTGCGATTAGCTGCGGTTTGCCATTTCCATGGCAACCCAACAGGGTACCGACTCACACTGTTTGGTATGAATCTTGAGGGGGAACTCCACGCCAAATTTTTAATAAAAAAAATGTCGTGGGTTCCCCCGCAAGGGCATACCAGGCCCTTCGGTCTGGTATGGATTTTAAGAGGAACCCCTACGCAGAAAAAAATGGCGTGGGGTCCCACCAAAATCCATACCAGACCCTTATGCGAGCACGCAGCCCGGTCGGTCAGGAAAGGGGTGGGGACGGGCGAGCGCCCCCCGAGCCGTACCAGGCCGCATGCCCTCAACATGGGAGGTGGGTGTTTTGGGGCAGGGGGCGCCCTGTGCCCCACCCCACCCCAAAGCACCTTGTCCCCATGTTGATGAGGACAAGGGCCTCTTCCGACAACCCTGGTCGTTGGTTGTCGGGGTCTGCGGGCGGAGGGCTTATCGGAATCCGGGAGCCCCCTTTAATAAGCGGCCCCCAGATCCCCGGCCCCCCACCCTATGTGAATGAGTATGGGGTACATGGTACCCCTACCCATTCACCTAGTGAAAAAGTGTCAATAAAAAAAAAAAACCACCACAGATTTTTAAATTAATTTATTAGACAGCTCCGGGGGTCCTCATTTTTCCTTTCCCGATGAGCAGCTCGGCGCTGTTATCCGCAGCTGACACAGTGCACTGCGATTACCTGCAGTTATGTGCGGATAGCTACGCTAAATCGCTCCTGGACGCAGTCAATTCTATTTTTTCTATCCGCACAGAACCGCATGTATCTAATTCGCAGCTAAACGCAGTGTGTGAATGGGGCCATAGGAAAGCATTGTGTGTTTTTAGCTGCGGTAGAAAATTAGAAAATCCGCAGCTAAAAGCACCATTCTATCCGTCCGTGTGAAAGGGGCCTAAAATAACGTAATAAAAACGCCAGTAGCTGTGCAGTGAATTTTTCAACATTTAACATTTTTTGCAATAGCGTTTTTTTTTTTCTTTTCAATAGATCAAAAACGTTAAACGCTGGTGAGCTGCGTTTTTGAGCGTTTATCAGTGTTTGACGTTACAGCGTTTTTACAGCTGAAAAACCTCCTCTCAGAACCCACTAGTTCAAATAGAACATGCTGTATTTTTTCTGCACTGGAACGCTGTAAAACGCATCAAAAAATGCACTGGAACGCATATGTTCTTATTAGTGCAGAAAAAAGTGCACGGAACTGCATCTGGTGTGAACTAGCACTTAAGGTTAAGAAAAAAAATGCACTGGACTGCACCAAAAACGCACATGCAGAAAAGCATCTGGACTGCGTTTCTATGGTGTGAACTGGCCCTTAATGTTTTTAGTTCAGCCTAGGGGTGGATTATTACCCAAATGCAAGTACAGAAAGTCCTGATTAAATCACAGCAGACCCCACTAAGCTGTCACCTCCCCTTGCTGGGAAAAAGGAGAGTAGAATTGATGGTAAACATGGAGTAAGCTGACCCCAGAAGCCCTGCACATGCACATGTGTATGTTGGAAGGAGTTAACAGGTTACAGCTTATGCTGATCTGATTTTTGCCAGCACTCTGCTCTGCAGATTGACAAGCCATAGGGCCTCTGACTCCAAAATTACCACACAAATGGTGGACAGAACACAAAGCAAAATTCACCATATAGGAGGCATGTAAACACCCATAGCAACCAATACCCAAAGAGAGGACATCCTCCTAAGGATAATCCCACGCTGTGCCTCCCCAGAGTATGGGTATAGTAGGAAAGAGCGTTATAAAAAGAAAAACTCAAAACAACCTACCTTGGAGCCATCTGCCAGATTCATAGCGGAATCAGACTGCATAGTGTAGCTTTGCTGACCAGATGAAGTCTGCTGTAATAGTTCTGGGAAGATCCAGGTCTGCATACTGCTCCACCCCCCACCTGTTTGCGCTCCCTCCCTGGTGTCTGTGGATAATGGCACTAGGGTATACACACAAACCCACCATAATGCTATCCATTCAGGGGGACCTGCAGCATAGCAGGCTGCATTCTGTCCTGGCCTACACACAATAGCTTACCTGCCTCTGCAGAAATGCACCCCTACCATCTGGAAGTAATCAGGGACTTAGAAAGCCTAAACAACTTCAGCCTCACTGATCCCTGGGGGGTGGCCTGCTCCAGCCATGCAGTTCTCCCTCCAAAAAAATTTGGAAAGCCAGTGGCCATGATCCATCCATATTAATCAGCAGCAATCAGGAGCTCAGCCAGCAACCAAGGACATGGAGCTTGACCAAAAGTAAGGGAGGGCTCCACTATCGCCTTGGCGCCCACAGGGATGACTGCTTCACCGGCAGAGAAGGAACCTTGGGGAAACCCAAGAAGGTTATGGGGAGGAAAGGTCCCAAAGCTAGGATACTTACAAAAGTAGCCTAGAAAAAAATCCTAGATATGCGACCCCTCCAAGCCACTGTCCTGGAATCATGGGGAAGCATATACAGGGAGGCCCCTGCAACTAGCAGGAAGGCCTGAGGGAAAAACTAAACCATTTAGATGTTCCTGCTAGGCCTGGAGGAAACACAAATACTGGAGGATACTGGGTGACTGTGCTCTTTTTATTTTTATTGCGTTTCCTGTTTTAGGAGGGTGGAGCCACTCTCTCCTGTGCTGTCCTGGAAGATGAAATGGGGGGCAAAAACCTATCTTTAGAATTATTTTTAATCACTTCCTTCTCCTGCTCAGGACTGCCCCATTAGGCATTGCTCCTCACATATTCACAAGTTCTCAGGCACTTACTGACATGTATGGATTGTGTACTGAGCTTTATGTGTGCTGCACTGTATATACTGACATGTAAAACAAATAATGCATTCAGTCTGCAGGCCAACTATTCTGCCGACCAACTAATCGATAATAAAAATAGTTGTCAACAATTTTCATCATCAATTATAATCAATTAGGGTGGCAGTGGTGTAGTGGGTAGCACTCTCACCTAGCAGTAAAAAAGGTCGCTGGTTCGAATCCCAACCACGACACTACCTGTCTGGAGTTTGCATGTTCTCCCTGTGCCTGCGGGGGTTTCCTCCGGGTACGACGGTTTCCTCCCACACTCCAAAGACATGCTGGTAGGTTAATTGGCTTCTGTCCAAAATTGGCCCTAGTATATGAATGTGAGTTGGGGACCTTGGATTGTGGGGTCCATGAGGATAGGGACCAAAGAGAATGTGTGATGTATGTGTGGAGCGCTGCTTAAATTGACGGCGCTATATGGGTACCTTAAATAAAATACTATATAATAGGAGTATCTTAATGAGACACAATGTACAGGGATGGGGACAATTGTAGACACGCACGCACACTCACTCAGGTTGGACTGGTGTCTTTATTCAACCTAACTATGTAACTATGTTGATTAGTTGTTTCAGCCCTAGTTGAGACCAGGATCTAAAAATAAATCCAGGATCTAAAAATATATTTAGGATCTAAAAATAAATTGAATAGCTGAGACCAGGACCAGAAGTTTAGAACCACTTTATTAAGCTTTTGGGCCCACTATGGAGGCCGAGAGTGAGCACCAAATCCAAGCACCGACTTTCCCATGACCCACTGTCCAGTAGGGGCATCTGTCTATGACCAAATGAGGGTATCTAATGAACAGTATGGTAATCACTGCATGAAGACTTGGCATTTGGGGTATTATGGGCAGACACATCCTAACACCACCTCCGCTTTGTCATCAGACTTCAATGTAAAATGTCTGGAAGTAGCAAGAGGAGAAGTAAAATAAACTCACCACCAGCTCATTGCATACGAGCAAACAGCAAGTAAGCCCAGTTGAAATGCATAGAATGATTTAGCAATATTCATCAATTTACACTGCTCCTCTAGGTGAGTTTGCTGTACTCTACAAATGAACTCCTCTACAGGCATCTTTACACAGGCCCCAAATGTGGTTCGGTTCTACATCTACCACCTCTGAACACAAAATCTTACTAGAAAAAACTGAAAGAGCAAAAAGACGTGGACAGATTGAATTTAGGATTATAAATAAATATAAAGAGCAGTATTAAGGACACCCATGGAATGATTCAAGAGGCCAAGCTGCAATTATGTTTACAGTAGAAGTTATGTACTTTTCCACCTTCTATTACTGTATCCTCCTTTAAAATCAAACAAGAGTCTGCTTATATTTATTGGTGGGTGGAGAACAGAGAGATCAGCACACCACCAAGACAATATACATGATGAGGAACTGAGTAAAGACTCAGGTGTTGAATTACAAAAAACATAGGAACCACTAAAACTCCACTGAACCTGTTCTTATTCCATTCAGAGCAAACAGCAGGTTTCCTTAGGCTGCATTCACACCTGATCATGGGCAGGATCGCGGTGATTCCGCACGCAATTTCAAAACACGGAAAGCATTTGTGATGCCATCACTTCTTAATGGCAGCCCAATCACACCACAATTGCTATGATTGTCACACGGTAAAACCCGATACGCTTGTCGCTCAAAAAAAAGGAACATGCGCTGCGTTTGGGCGTCTGCTTGCGATTTGCCTTGCTGCAAAATCACAGTGCGATTGGGGTGCCATTAAGAAGTCATGTCATCGAACAAGCATCCCACAATCGGTAATGCTCAGGTGTGAACGGAGACCAATGCATTCTCTGTGCAGCTCTTGCCCTTAACTGAATCTCTGTCCACCACCCCCTGCCATTCAGCTGCCAGGAGTGAACAGAAATACCAGTGGTTGTAGGAAGAATGCGACTTGCTCGCTTTCTTTCCAGTGATGGACCACTCCGGTAACCAGCACCCGCTCCAGATTGTAACTCAAAGCTTAAGCCAGCCATACTTCAGCAGGGACCGGCCAAATTTCAATCCATTTATGGGCACCCTGGTTGTACACAAGGAGATCCAATCTACTTGTGTACAACCAGCTTGTCAGGTTATTCCTGAACAATTATAGCCCGCAACACTAATCATTGTGTTCTGCCAGGAGGGATTCCCCCCCATCAACACAGTCAGAGCAATCAAGAAATTTCCCCCCTGCTGGGACACTGTACTCGGATAGCAGAACCTACTGCTGTCAGAATACACAGATCAGCGGTTACAGCTGATGGAAACTCCAATTAGCAGTTTCCATCAGCTACAGCCGCTGATCGACAAAAGTTTTCCAACTTGTTCCTTTAACAGAAATCAAAACTATCAACTTCTGTTTCAGGGGGTGGGTACCATTTTTCTGGCAGGCACCCATTTCTACTTCTGCTTGGCTTTCTTAGCGCCGCCCCCCCCCCCAATCCCCCCACATCCGAAGTCCCAGGAGGCTGTGGGACCATTGAGGAATCACAGCGCGTCTCACGAACGTGCAGTGGGAAGCTGGCTGTCAAAGACCAGGGGAGTGCTGGATCCCAGAACGGGTCAGGCTCTTTTTAATAAAAGTCAGCAGCTACAGTATTTGTAGCTGCTGATTTTATTTTTTTTTGACCGGAGCTCCTCTTTAAGGGCAATGTAATAAACCTATTGCTTTGTACCTAAACTGAACAGTCCGAAAACAATTTCTTTTGAGCATTGCTCCAGCCACAGTTACCAGCACTGATGGCATATGCTACCTTTATGTGCAACTTGTGGACACTCATTTTTCAGAGCAACTAAATTTTGCAAGCACACTTATCACTTACCTTAAACATTGGACACTGGCCCTATCCCTTCCATGACCCTTAGACCCCTTTCACACTGGGGCCGCCCGTGCGTTAGCAGTAAAGCGCAGCTCGTTTTAAGAAGAAGGGGTTAAAAACACCCGTATGGCTGCACTTCAGAAACACTGCCCATTCACTGCAATGGGCGGGGGCATTTTGGGAGCGCTGTATACATTGCTCCCAAACTGCCCCAAAGATGCTGCTTGCAGGACTTTTTCTAACGTCCCACAAGTGCACCGCCCTAGTGTGAAAGCACTCGGGCTTTCACACTCCGGCAGCATGGAAGGCAGTTTTTAGGAGCTTTACAGGCGCCATTTCTAGCGCTAAAATGCCTGAAAACTGCCTCAGTGTGAAATGGGTCTTAGGGCTCTTTCACACGGGACGGATCCATGATGATCTACCCCATGAACATCTGCTCGCTCAGCGGGGATCGCTCTGTCGATCACCGCTGAGCAGGAAGATGACAGGTCTGTCTCTGCACACTGTGCAGCAACGGACCTGTCAGAGCGCCGCTCTCCCCTATGGGGGATCAGATGACGACGGACCGTAGAGTCAGTCGTCACCCGATCAGATAACGGATGGAAAAGTAGGTTTTTCCTCCGCTACACTTTTTCGGATCGGAGCAGGTCGGATGTCAGCGGACATGTCACTGCTGACATCCGACGCTCCATAGAGATCTATGGAGGGTCCGTTCAGGTCCACCTAAAAAACTGACAGACGGACCTGAACGGATCATTCGTCTGAAAGAGGCCTTAAAGTATATGTAAAATCTAACAATAAGATTTGCTCTCTCTCTGTCAGCACCTGAATATAGAGTGTAAACCTGGGAGACAGATACTGCAGACTCGGAGCAATCTGTTATGGCATTAATGAAATTCTCTTATTTGGCCACTTTTGGGCCAGCAAATACACAATGTAAAGTGGACATCTGTCCCTGAGGAAGCCTTCACAGGCGAAACATGTCGGATATCTAAATACCTATCCACTGAACTGGCCGTCACGCTCTTCAGGCCAAGTCACGTGATAAATTCTGCTACAAAAATTGTTTTTATCGATTACGCACACCTTGTTCCTGTGATTCTCATGTCTATTTTTAATAATTTGTGTTAATAAAAATAATTTCGATTTTATTCTGAGTATACTGTGTTTCTCTTGGCACCGCTATAATCCCTGTACTCCCTCTGGCTTGGCTTTTCAAATTTTTGGGATGAGGTGCCGTATTACAATGAGGGCCACCCAGCCACATTTAACAATGTAAAAGCATTTTGCTAGATCAGCTCAATAAAAAAAAATACCTGTTAATTCTACTAGAAATCTTGTGAAATGAAAAACTTCCTTTGCTCTCTGCTACACTTTTTACCAGTTACATTGTTTCCAGACTTCTGAGGGCTACAGCGCCCCCCCTCCCCTTATATACAGTACTGCATTGAAAAAATTATATATATATATATATATATATATATATATATATATATATATATATATATATATATATATATATATATATATATATATATACACACACATACACACACACACACATATATATATGCTCGGAGTTCAGCTTTAACAAAAATTGTAGACAGTGCACAATCTAGATAGGTGGTAACAAAATGGAAGTAAATAAGCTGCACATGATATTGCATATATAGGTTTTTCCAGGATATGCTTGTAAAATATACAGCTTTATGTAAATAAAAAAAAAAAAAATAATAATAATAAATAGGTATATAAAACATTTTCTCTCTACCTCATTTACATTTATAGTTGTATGAACATAAAAGCATCCATATTTGCTCATTACATACTCATGCCCTGCTTACCACCTTGCATTGCTACATAATGGTTGTGGTTTGCTGTTTCCCCTCAAAATGCAAGAGCTTCCCAAGTATCCTGGGATCTGCCCAGATCCCTCCTAGCTGCTACATTCACCCATGCTTCACTGGCTGACAGAATGTATGGGAAATGGAAGGGCAAGCCACAGCAATCGATGGAAGTGCCAAAGATTTGTCTGATCAGGATGGCCTGGCATTTGTGCAAAGCATGTGAAGGACCTCTGGATGCTTCATAGCACTCTGCAGAATTTTGTTTTCTTAGAGTCACAGTCTGATAAAAATAACTGTGTCTCAAACTGTCATAGGATACAAATCATTTAGACAACCAATAGGCCCCTTTTGATCAGAAAGGTCTATGGGCCGGTGAATGTAAAACAGACTTCTGTTGGTTTACAACCACCTACCTCCGAGTCTGTCTAGGTCCTAAAAAAATAAAATAAAACTGCATCCTTTTTCACTTTTCAGGTCCTAAACGTGACAGACTGGAGGTTGCCCAATATGAACATGTATATCCAGCAGCTCATAGATCCAACACAGTTTCCAGTCTACTGTCAAAACACTGACAAAAAACTGAAAGGGTGCAGATGTCACAAAATTCTGATTCAGCAGGGATCTGCTCAGGGATTCCGCGTATAGAAGGTGCGGCTATATGCGGCATTCTCCCGTGTGAAAGGACCCTTTGGCCTGGCTCACACTGGCATTAAAAGCAGGAGTTTAAAGTGGATGTAAACCCAATGTCATCCTTTCTAAACTACTGCCATAGGGGTTATCTCTAAGGATATACACGCCTCCTGCATGTATCTTTACCTGTCAAATGTCTCCCCTCCGTCTGTTATTAGACCAGAAAAACTGCATATTCTGTGGGTGGGTCTGTTGTCTGGAGCTCGGTGGGTGGAGTCGTGATGTCAGTAGACTCCCCGCCCACATCTACACTCCCCTTGTCAATATGCATTTTCTCCTGTGTATTTCTTACACTGAACTTCTGCTATGATCTCTAACATCCAGTGAAAAGACAGCAAAGTAAGCACATGACTTCAGCATGCCCAATAATGCTGAGGTGTGGAACAGCCAATCCTTGCA
The DNA here is from genome assembly GCF_042186555.1 of Aquarana catesbeiana. Taxonomy (NCBI): domain Eukaryota; kingdom Metazoa; phylum Chordata; class Amphibia; order Anura; family Ranidae; genus Aquarana; species Aquarana catesbeiana. The sequence continues at coordinate 73,501,189 of NC_133336.1, forward strand.
GAGCTGCTGAAGAAAGGAGTGGGGGAGGGAATTAAAAAATAATGCATGTCTTAGGCTAATGCACGAGATGTAAATCACCTGTCACTCACAGCAAGGGGGGGGGGGGATTTGACAGTTTTTCTCTGTTAAGTTTTTTTCTCACTGAACAATAAATGAGGATTGCTCAGAGCTGGATTAACTCTTTGTGGCAAGACTGGACTCAAATGTTAGGAAATCTTATACTTTACATTATGACATAAAAAAAATAAAACATTTTCGCTTTTACATCCACTTTGGCCAGTTTATAAACTCTCCATAAACTCCTAGAAAAGCAGTCTGCAATTGAGAATATGAACAGAACACAGTGCTGTACACAGTACCAAAATATGAAGCATTTGCGATGCTGCAATTCAAAAACGAAGCTTCGTGTGGAGTTTGGAAGGAGTTAAGACATCTAACTCTCTCAAGAGTATAGTAACACGTCATGACGGAATGTGTTTGCAGTGCATTAGACCTTGTTCAGAACAGCCAAAAAAAAAAAAAAACACACACACACACGCACACACCCCACATGTACCTGGGGTGTACAAGAAAGAATCACTTTAAGGCACCTGTAATGTGTTTGGGTAGTGTTTTTGTTGAAGGTGCATCAAACTCGCATTAACGTTATAGGCGGGTTTGTTAAGCATCAGTATTTTGAGCAAGTATGAACAAGGCCTAGGAGTGAAAAAAAATACTGCAACAAAAAGTTTACAAATACCTAAATTGTGATGAAAGGAAAAACTTTTACAGAAGTCAGTGGTATGCAGATGGTGCAACAACAAGACAATGCTATATATCACAGCCTACTGTCACCGGGTCAGGCATCTACAAATTCCTTTTAAAAAAAAAAAAGACTCCTTGCTATGGTATTTAATTCAATGGCCTCTTTACCTCATTCTTGACAGTAACCCATTACACAAGGAAAGATTCTGCATTGTTAATCAGTCACCCGAATCACAGATGAAACAACTCATATCTAGATTAGAATTCACAGAGGAAGTCAAAAAGGATGCGTGACCCAACAACAGCATTTACCATCTTATCAAGAGAAGAAATAACTATTTTTACATATAAAAACGCATTTTCAGGCTCGGTTCATTCATATACATACACACACACACACACACACACACAAATTGGATGCATTTTGAACCACATCTGATTCGCATGACATGTTAAATAAAATTGATTTTCGTTTAAGCTGTTCACATATACAGTATGCGGTGCATCCACATTGCAAACGAGTCCTGTGCATTTTCTGAGCACTGCGGTGCGGTGCGGTTCAGGTGCGATTTCCAGGCTCACCGAGTTCTATGGAAGCGCTTCTGAATTGCGTGTTCAGAATTTAGGTCTGGTTCACACCTATGCGTTTTTTTGGTGTTTTTTGCAGAAATGCACTACAGTCCATTTAACATGGTTTCTTATGGGACGCGTTCACATCTATGCTTTATTTCAGCCACTGTATTTTTAGAAAGGGTCAGGGCCTTTTTCTTTTTTTAAATGCAAAACGGTGCGTATTTAATTCAATAGACTTCAATGGAGATGCTACAGAAAAACAAATAGTGCGTTATTATTAATAATACAGGATTTATATAGTGCCGACAGTTTACGCAGCACTTTACAACTTGAGGATAGACAGTACAAATACAATACACTAGTCAGAGAGCCCTGCTCATTAGATCCTATAGTCAAAGAGGGAGGCTCATGAGATACAAGATGTAATAACTGTGGGGGATGTGCTGATGGAGAAAATAAATGTACGGTTGTTAGGTGGGGGCCAGATAAGCTTCTCTGAAGAGATGAGTTTTCAGGGATCGTCTAAAAGTGGGCAAAGTAGGAGATAGTCAGACAGATTGGGGTAGAGCATTCCAGAGGATGGGAGATGCTCAGGAGAAATCCTAGAGGCAAGCATGGGATGAAGTGACAAGGGAGCTAGAGAGCAGTAGGTCTTGGGAGGAGTGAAAAGGACGCTTTGGTTGGCATTTTGAGACCAGGGTAGTGATGTAGCTGGGGGCCAGGTTGTGAATGGCTTTGTAAGTTATCGTTAGTATCTTGAATTTAATTAGTAGGTTGAGTGGCAGCCCAATGGAGGGATTGGCAGAGAGGGGTAGCAGATGCCGAGCGGTTTGTAAGGTAGATGAGCCTGGCAGCAGTGTTCATGAGGGACTGAAAGACGGGTTTTTGATGAGTTTCTCATTTTTTATTTATTTTTTTTTTAATCTGCACAACAAAGCAGCCAAAAATAAAAAAATAAAAGCATAAAAACGCAAAAAAAAGTGCGCAAAAGCACAAAACACACCACAAAAACGGATCAAAAGCAAACTGCATTAGGTGTGAACCAGGCCTCAGTTGAGCACAAGCACGGAATGCTCTCCTACTACAGGAGTGGACAGCCTTTATCTACTATGCATTGGCCAGCACTGAAATCGCAGCGGTGACAAAATTCCAGTCCTGAGTCTTGCAAATTCACATCAAAAACACACCTGAACCACTTTTTTTGCTCAGTGAGACCGGCCATACAATTTGCACCAGGCACATGTGTGACCCCGGCCTCAGTCAGCTGTGTACACTTGGCATTTTTGGATCCACCTTTGGTTCATTTTACCAATTTAACCAGCTCTACAGGATGATTGCCAAAGACATTGTCAGCGGCATGAGTTTGGTTAATATGCTGTTTAAATATACACACACGCACACGAAAATGCACCAAATTAACGCCACAACAGATGTATCTGTACATTAACAAAAAGACATGTTTGGGAGAGAAAAAAAAAAATAATAAATAATAATGAAACAAAGGAAACATTCCTGGAGGGGTACAGAAAACTATTTTGATTTCAGTTTCTGATAGGTTGGTGTATTGGGTGGCACTGGGTAGACTGGAATTTGACACCTTAGGATTGTAGTTTACTGTAGAAGTATCTATGGAATGCTGTACAACTTGTGCAGGGGCCCCGATATGTACCATCTAAGTAGGTCAGTGAGGAGCAATGGAAATAGAAATCTTATGCACTTTATCACAATGTAATTTCATAACAAGTATGTACAGAATCCATGTCTTTCAGGTGTTATGAGCACTTTTTTTCTCAGAGATATAAAAGATGCTTGTACATGCTACAGGCTGGTTAAGTGTGAAAGGCAAATGCTATATTTTTGCACGTTTACTGCAGTGTACCTTTAATTTGCTGGTAAGTGTACCAGAATATGTTAAATCAACAAATTACAAAAGATAAGCCCTGTAAACAATGTATCGGATGTTCCTGTGCAGGAAAGGGGGTCAGATCCGGTGCTGGAATTAGGCCCACTTGCAAAAATGTTCTGCTTTACGTAGAAAGGCCAGTCTGTATTCCTGTAACACATACAGTGGGGACGGAAAGTATTCAGACCCCCTTAAATTTTTCACTCTTTGTTATATTGCAGCCATTTGCTAAAATCATTTAAAGTTCATTTTTTTCCTCATTAATGTACACACAGCACCCCATATTGACAGAAAAACACAGAATTGTTGACATTTTTGCAGATTTAGTAAAAAAGAAAAACTGAAATATCACATGGTCCTAAGTATTCAGACCCTTTGCTGTGACACTCATATTTAACTCAGGCGCTGTCCATTTTTTCTGATCATCCTTGAGATGGTTCTACACCTTCATTTGAGCCCAGCTGTGTTTGATTATACTGATTGGACTTGATTAGGAAAGCCACACATCTGTCTATATAAGACCTTACAGCTCACAGTGCATGTCAGAGCAAATGAGAATCATGAGGTCAAAGGAACTGCCTGAAGAGCTCAGAGACAGAATTGTGGCAAGGCACAGATCTGGCCAAGGTTACAAAAAAATTTCTGCTGCACTTAAGGTTCCTAAGAGCACAGTGGCCTCCATAATCCTTAAATGGAAGACGTTTGGTACGACCAGAACACTTCCTAGTTTTTCTTTTTTAATAAATCTGCAAAAATGTCAACAATTCTGTGTTTTTCTGTCAATATAGGGTGCTGTGTGTACATTGAGGAAAAAAAATGAACTTAAATGATTTTAGCAAATGGCTGCAATATAACAAAGAGTGAAAAATTTAAGGGGGTCTGAATACTTTCCATCCCCACTGTATGTGTATTGAATATCCTCATGCTAAGGTCCAGCATACTAAAAACAACAAGCAAAAACCAAACTGTCACATGACCAGGAGTAGCTTCAGATCAGGGACCAAAAGGAACAGAAAAGTCACAAGTGGCAAACTTTCATTAAAATAATCAGATTAGAAGAGTCAACCTGCTCAGGGCCAGTGTTCTTTTCTTAAAGCGGTTGTAAATTTTTTTTTTCCCCCATTTTTTGTATTAAAAAAAGCAAACATGTCATACTTACCTGCTCTGTGCAAATACGCTGCGCTCATGCACATCGCTAGATCAGATCGGGCTCAGGTAAGAAAAAGGGGGGCTGGGAAGGGGGTGCTGCAGCACAGAAGTTTTTCACCTTAATGCATAGATAAGCTGAAAAACCTTAAGGCTTTACAACCACGTTGGTTAAGTTCAGCCAAATACATTCCAGGTGCATTAAAAGAAAAAAAGTCATTCAATGTCTTATAGTTTGTTTTCTTTTTATAGCAGCCACAGCCTGAGTAGCAAAGCCTGTGCCAGCAACTACATAGTGGGACCTTTCTTCTCTGTGGGAAAGCACTGATCTCTCTACAGCGGTCCAACAAACCCCCTACTAAATCAGACCTATGGATATGCATTCAGCAAAATTAAATAGAGATATCCATCTCTGACTCAACAGAAGTTATGCCAGACCTCTGCAGAGAGCCCACTGCTTTCACAAGGTTTCTTCTCTGCAGCTGCTTTCAGGGGGACTAGCCTTTCTACCCAGGTTGTGGCTGCTTTTTAAAGAGAACAAACTGTGGGCCTTTGCACACCATTCTTATGCCAATTTAAACCTAACATTTCAATTGGGCTTTAAAGCAAGCCTGTGAGCGTACAAAAAATATTCTGCTGAAAGCTCTCTGCCATTAAAGAGCTCTTGTACTCACCTCTAGAGCCTTCATAGGGTGTTGGATGTCTGTGACCCTCACTGTGTGGTGGCTTCATCCTCTAACCTTTTCGGTCACAACTATGTCCCGCTTTCCTTGTACACTTGGTTCTGCCCAATTTACAATTTTATATCAACAGGGACAAAGTGAGAGAGGAGTGGTGGATGCTGCAAACACCATTCAATGGGTACCAAGACGCAAGAGCATGTGAGCTTCCAGTCACCACAAATCCAGGGCGTTTTAGGTCTCAATCACACGGATGGACACCTGAATGTTGCTGGAGGAGTGAATGCACACAATGGGGTTCATTTACTAAAGGCAAAAAGACTGTGCACTTTGAAAAGTGCAGTTGTTCCAGAGCTTTGTAAATGAGCAGAAGCTCTGCTGACTTCCATCAACCGATCCTGTGCAAGCAAAAAATGCTGTTTTTTTATTTTACTTGCACGTGATTGGATACCCTTTGCAAAGTGAAACATTGCCTCATTGGCAAAGCTCTGGAGCAACTGCACTTGCAGAGTGCAATTGCACTTTGCAAAGTGCACAGTCTATTTGTCTTTAGTAAATCGGCCCCAGTGTGTCAACAGCAGTGGTGTGTTCACCTATACAAATGAATGGGCAGCACCACCTTGTTTGTGAAAAGAGATGGTAAATCACTACTGTTAGGAAACTTCTAGTTTTTAACACCTAACAGCCACTAGTGAACAATAGTAAAAAAGAATAATCAATAAAGAATAATCTGTGATCAAATATAATATCAAAATGTGATCCAAAGAAGATACATTACAAAACAGTCACCACCTTGTTTGCATCAAATTGTTTATATGCGAACAGAGCCTCTGACAAAGCCCAAGACGCAGACAATTGTCGTCCAGGCATGTGTTTCTGGTCACAGATAAATAATAATAATAATAATAATAATAATAATAATAATAATAATAATAATAATAGGGCCATGGTGCAGAGTGATGTTGACTCCAGATGCAAAAATGTAGCCACCTCTAAAAGAATACAGTCTATCCCCTATCATTTGCTTGTCTGAACAAGGCTTTATAAAAAGGAGTAAATGTTCGTTTTCTTCAATGGTTTTTAAAGGAAAGATAGTCACCTGTACATAGGGAAATGTCACCAGTTTAGATCTTGAATTTTTATTTTTTTATTATTTTTTTAGCTATGAATTTTACAAGAAGATTATGTTAAAAGGAGCATTCTATGCATTGAGGTGAAAAACCTCTTGTAGTGCACCAGCCCCCCTTTTACTTACCTGAGCCCGATCCTTCCTGCGCCAGGGACAAGCACAACTGCTCCAGCCGGTGTCTCAGGTCCTGATGCAGGAGCCGGGGGGCACAGTCGAGTCCTTCTGTCTGTCAATGGATGCAACAGCAGAACACAGGAGCTTGCCCACACGGGTGCCCCAAGGGAGATCGCTTCACCGATGGGGCACTCGAGAAGAGGAGGAGCCAGGAGAGGAGGATCAGGGCCACTCTGTGCAAAACCAACTGCACAGAGAAAGCAAGTATGACTTTTTTTTTTGTAAACTAAACGTTTACATATCCTCTAAAGAGGAACTGCAGTCTGCTCACAAAATTTGTAATAAAAATATCTTTGCCATTCTGAAGCTTCCCTCCAACCACTTTGCTGCAGAAGTCTCTCTCCACTGTGTCTGGTTGCAATAATTTTAACTGAGGGCAGCTGAAGCTGCTGTCTGTTCAATTCCTGGACATACAAAGAGAGAGACAGAGAGACAGAGAGACAGAGAGACAGAGAGACAGAGAGACAGAGAGACAGAGAGACAGAGAGACAGAGAGACAGAGAGACAGAGAGACAGAGAGACAGAGAGACAGAGAGACAGAGAGACAGAGAGACAGAGAGACAGAGAGGCATGATGTCATAAGCCTAGGCTTTTTTACCAGACAGGAAACGGGCTGTATAAGGTATTTACTGGCAGAAAATCTCTGACTTACCTATAGGTAAGCCTTATTATAGGCTTACCTATAGGTACTGTAAATATCTCCTAAACGTCCACCATTTAATAGATATTTACTGTACATGCAACCAGCAACATCACTGGTGCATGCGCTCTGAAGGAACAGCCACCCTGTGCCATAAACTGCGGGAGTAACGACGTCGCAGCTCCGGCCAGTCACACAGCCGGAGTCTGTGAACCCGGAAGGAAGACAGCTGAAGATGGAAGCGCCAGCAGCTATGACATCTAGGTGCTAGAAGAGCTTCGCTATAACGCAAGTTTAACATAATGTGCTAGTATGTGATGCATATAGCACATTATGACATTACCTTGCAGGGTACAGAGAAAAAAAAAAAAAAAACACATCCAGCGGTTTACTATCGCTTTAACCGTTTGCTTGACAACACAAGCAACTGTGAGAGTTATCATTCACGGCATGCCTTGAATGTAACGGTTTTGGGGAAAAGTCAAATAGTTGGGTTTAGTTCCACCTTAAAAGAAAAGTCACTTTGTGACAATTCATTAAAGTCTGGATAAAAACAAATGATGCAGTGTGCTGTGATCAGTTCAGTAGCTCAGTTCCCCCCTTTGCACACCAGTGGCCGCACATGCAGCACGACTGCTGGTGTGAGCAACTACTAAAACTTAGACATTGCACATCACCCCAATATACTCATTTAAAAAAGAAAAGGAGAAACTGACAAATTGTTTTGAGATCACACACACACACACACACTATATATATATATATATATATATATATATATATATACACATACATATACACATATACAATTACAAAACAATGTGTGATACTAGAGAACCATAATGAGAGGAAAAAAAAAAAAAAACCCCCACACACATTTTCCACTCCTTAATCCTATATAACTGACACGCTATAATACTTAAACACAGAAGATATTTCCTTTAAAATTCTGATGAAGTGTGAGTGTACTGAGACTCCACCCTGCTCTCAGTGTTGTCATCACAGCTGCAGTCACAGCCAGGCCAACGCTGACCCCTATAAACTGAGGGCTCTACAGCTTGTGTGTTTAAAAGCTGGGGTTGTTATGTCCAATCCATTTTGCATACCACATAATGGGTCTTCAGTTTAGCTCTGCACAGTACTGTGAGTTTTAGCACTCTAGTGAGACTCCACCCTGCTCTCAGTGTTGTCATCACAGCTGCAGTCACAGCCAGGCCAACGCTGACCCCTATAAACCGAGGGCACAATACAGCTCACACGATAATCCCTTAAACTCTTTAGGCTAAATTTTGACTCTTGCGCCCCCCCCCCCCCAAAGTCGTGCGATTTACAGTGCGACTTTGAAATGTGATTTTTTTTTAATGCAATTTCATGCAACCAAGTCGGAACAAAGTAGTGCATAAACCTTTTTTTGGAGTCACTGCGACTTGAGTCGCACCAAATAGAACGGGGACCATTAAAATACATGGGTTTTGACTTGTGCGACTTGACACGTGTCAAGTCGCACAACAACTCACAGTAGTGGAAACAGAGCCTTACTGAAGCCACACAAGACAAGCAGAGCACGTTTCTTTATAAACAGGAACCTTTCGACAACATTTCTGATGTAGTGAAGACTACAAAATGCACCAATTTTAAAAGTGACAGTAAACGCTTGGGCGCTTTTAACCCTTTTTTCGGCCACTAGCAGGGGGTTAAAAACGCCGCTCTTTACCGCTAACACTGGGCACTTTCAGTGTGAAAGTAGCCTAAAAAGGTATCAGTCAGGAGAAGGGTACAAAAGAATTTCCAAGGCACTAGATATACCATGGAATACAGTGAAGACAGTCGTCATCAAGTGGAGGAAATACGGCGGCACAACAGTGACATTACCAAGAACTGGACTTCCCTCCAAAATTGATAAGAAAGACTGCTAAGAGGCCTACAGCAACATTAAAGGAGCTGCAGGAACATCTGGCAAGTACCGGCTGTGTGGAACATGTGACAACAATCTCCCGTATTCTCCATATGTCTGGGCTATGGGGTAGTGGCAAGACGAAAGCCTTTTCTTAAGAAAAACATCCAAGCCCGACTAAATTTTGCAAAAACACATCTAAAGTCTCCCAAAAGCATGTGGGAAAATATGTTATGGTCTGATGAAATCAAAGCTGAACTTTTTGGCCATAATTCCAAAAGATATGTTTGGCGCAAAAACAACACTGCAAACAACACCATACCAACAGTGAAGCATGGTGGTGGCAGCATCATGCTTTGGGGCTTTTTTTCAGCTGGAACAGGGGCCTTAGTCAAGGTAGAGGAAATTATGAACAGTTCTGTTCAGTTCTAAATTAGTCTGATGCCGAAAGTTGAATAATGCCCTGCTCACTGCCCTCCACAGACTGGAGAATCCAAAGCACTGAAACATGTAAAAGACAGAAGGCGCGTGGACCTAGCGCATTATCCTCAAATGTTTTATTCATGTACAAAGACAGATAGTACAGGGGGTCCCCGACTTACGAACAACTCCTACTTACGAACGGGGCCCGAATGACGTCACTGCCGGCCGAATCTTCCTCTCCTTGCTTGACTGAGCCGTTCCTCCGTTCCTGGCCTGCCCATCCACAGGCCTGGTACGGTCCGGTGGCCTGCCAGGCCGCTAAAACTGCCCGTCGTGGCCGCGGCCTAGTGAAGCCTCCAGGATCCCCGGTCTTTCCTGCGCCGCTGCCCCGCCGAGGTGCACTGCGGCCGGCCTGCCCGGACTCAGACACTGCTGCTGTCTCCATCCATCTCCCTGCTGTGCCATCACACATCAGCTCCCCTCTCTCTGGTGTCTCCTGTCCCTGCTGCCATGTAAACAGTGAGAGGGGAGAGCTGTGCTGTGCTGTGGAAATCTAGCACAGTGCTGGGACTCCTGTTTTGGAGGTGACAGGGTCAATAAAGAGAACCTGTCACCTCCAATTGCTATCACACAGGGAATTGTTTTCTCCTGTGTGATAGCAATAAAGTTTAAATGAAAAAAAATTGATAAAAATTAAAAAAAAAAAAAAAAAAAAATAAGAAATACAGTAATAATTAAATTAATAAAATAAAAAAGAATTAAAAAAGGAAAGAATAAGAATAAGAAAAATATTAAAAATAAAAAAATTATACAAAAATAAAAGACTGAATGTGCACTGAAAAAAAAAAGGTACTGTTCCGACTTACAAACAAATTCGACTTAAGAACAAACCTACAATCCCTATCTTGTTCGTAACCCGGGGACCCCCTGTATACTCACAAACATAGACTTGAATAAAAGTATATCACAGTATTCCTCCACATGGGTCCATGAAACTGTCCCCATTACATGGTACTGTCCTGTAGAGACATGGGCTAATGCGTTTCAAGGGGTTCCCGTTCTTCACAGCCTTTCAGACAGGTCTAGTCTGTTGGCTTATATGTGGTGTACTGGATTGATGGTACCAGCCCTGCCCGCCCCATGGCTGTGGACAAACACCCTACCAATGACAACACATCACATCTTTATTAGCTCCATAGTTAAAACATGTTGTTAATGGGACAGATTCTCCCACCTGAGCTGTGGATCTCTGCAGCTCCTCCAGAGTTACCATGGGCCTCTTGGCTGCTTCTCTGATTAATGCTCTCCTTGCCCGGCCTGTCAGTTTAGGTGGACGGCCATGGTCTTGGTAGGTTTGCAGTTGTGTCATACTCTTTCCATTTTCAGATGATGGATTGAACAGTGCTCCGTGAGATGTTCAAAGCTTGGGATATTTATTTTATTGTTTTTTTAATATAACCTAACCCCGCTTTAAACTTCTCCATAACTTTATCCATGACCTGTCTGGTGTGTTCCTTGACCTTCATGATGCTGTTTGTTCACTAAGGTTTTCTAACAAACCTATGAGGGCTTCACAGAACTCTTTATACTGAGATTAAATTACACACAGGTGGACTCTTAATCAGGTGACTTCTGAAGGCAATTGGTTCTACTAGATTTTTAGCTATGGGTATCAGAGTAAGGGGGCTGAATACAAATCCATGCCACACTTTTCAGACAAATCAAAGCGTTTCATTTTGAAAGACTTGTGTGTGCACACTTTAGTTTTTCGTTTATTTGTGTATAATCATTTTTGTATTCCTAACAAAAAAAAACAAAAAGGGGGGAAGAGGTTTGGGATCTGAGGATATTACAAGTAGACAGAAAAAAAAAAAAAAAAAAAAAAAAAACACACAGCAAGAAACAATTAAAAACAGATGACGGAACCATTACATAGTAGCTGTGCATGGATTATTTTTGGAGAATAAGGATATCACTTTAATAACAATGATAAACACCAGAACATGGTGATCAATGCTTTAGCTTCAGGATGATAAGCCACTACCAATATCCATCTAGTCCAACAAACAATTTAAATCATTCGGAAATATCACCAAATAACAATAGTACTGAAGGACTGACACCTTTTTAGGCTCCATTCACATTAGCACATCTCCAAAAATCGCATGATTTCCAGTGCGACTTTGATGCAACTTTTTGTCTGACTTTGATCCAACTTTATATTGTCTGGACCAAAGTCTCAAAGTAGTGTGGGCACCTTTTCAAAGTTGGTGCGACTTTAAGTCGCACCGATTTGAACAGGTGCCATGGAAAAGAATGGGTTGCAACTTTGATGTACAAAGTCACAAAAGTGTGAATGGAGCCTAATTGTCAATACTTCATACTAGATCCAAAGGCAGCTATCATAATAATTTCAGGCATCGGTATGTTTTAACGTAGTTATATTGATCCTAGCTGGACCAATGCAACTATGTATGTAGAGTAGACACTGCTACTTCAGTGATCTTCCTTTGCTTCTGGGGTCTCCTGCATTGTGTTCACAGTAGGAGGCCACTCGGCACGGTCCCCATTCTGAGCATGCTTTGCATTTTCTGAATGAATGCAAAGCATTCTTGGATTGGATGAGGTGGAGAGGCAGAGCAGTGACATCCCATCATCGCGTTCAATGAGAGAATTTTTCACATTCATTCAGAAAGTGCAAATTCCTCTGAAAGGCACTTCTGCATGGGACTGGAAGCAAGTGGTGGTGTCTACTTCAGTGATTTCCTGCTTCCAGGGGCATCAGCCAGGACCAATATAACTGTGTACAACATACCAATTCTTGGAATTATTCTTTAACACTTGCCCCACTGGAGTTCCAACTTTTTGTCCAAATCCAATTCTTGATACATGAGAACATAATGCCTAACATGCAAACACTACAGTCATTCACATCTGACGAATTTATGTAATTCACTTGCTACAATGGGTTGCATGCCTTGTTTGAGCAGGAAATGTCAGTCAGTTTAAACTATTTATCTATAAAAAAAAAAAAAAAAAAAAAAAGTTTCAGGATACAATAATATAGTGTTTGAAAAAAAAAAAAAACACAGGAAGTACACACACACACAGTATATTGCATACTTTAATAAATTATCTACCTCCTCTAGTCCTGATCAAAAATGGAAGACCAGAGTAAACCTCTTTTTTTAAGAGGAATCTGGAGGGGGGGGGGGCTCATTGCCAACTTTGAGGAACTACTTAAAGGAAACCTGTACTGAGAGATATAAGGAAGTTGACTTTACTCCCCTCAGTGATGGCAAACAGCTCTCATAAAGAGATACAGTGGCTGAAAAATCCTCAGCTTTTGACAGACTTCTATGTGTAAAAGAAAATGAATAAATCCTGGGAAGACAATTTTTTTTTTTTTTTTTTTTTTAGAAAGAAACACCGGTGAAGCAAATACCTTACTCCAAGTAATAGCAAAAAAGGCATGGGAAAAAAAAAAAAAAAAAAAAGAAGGGGGACTTTGGGTGCTTCCTCACTCTAAATCAATCCAAATTTGCTGCTCGATAACCACCCTCCCTGGAAGTAAAGTTCCTGTCATTTTTTTGTTTATTAAAAGTCAGTAGCTACAAAAAGTATATCTGCAGACTTTTATTAAACACACTCCCCTGTCACACGGTCCAGCGATGTGGTCGCCCAAACCCTTGTTTCTCGTCCTCTCCTTGGTTTCACAGCCAGGTGCGCACTGCGTCTCCTCAATGGCTGGGCAATCTTCTGGGGACCTGTGATGTGTCCCAGAGGATTGCAGGGAGAGAGGGGGAAATGAGAACTTCCACTCGGATGGCCTAGGCAGCCTGAGCGAGAGTGGGTACCTGTAAAAACTAGGTACCCACTCCCCCCCAAAAGAAAAAAAAAAAAAAAAATTTACATGCCAAAGCAGAACTTCCTCTCTTGGGTGAAGCTCTGCTTGCAATAGACAACGGGTGGGTATGCCTGTGGCAAAATGTACCCAACATGTAGTGATCGATGACCTTGCTACATGCCAAACCTGACACATTCACGTGAACGGGAAAGTGCTGCAAACGCAGAATGCACATGGTTGTTTGTCGTTGGTCAGCAGAATTGGAGTTAAAACAGGCGGTAAGGAGGTGTCACACATTGCTTTCTCACGGTCTGTCAATTGTCTCTGAAGTGTGATCTGAACTTCCTTCAGATGACGCGACTTAAAAACAATTTGAAAAAAAAAATACCATTAGTCATGTAGGTCTTTCAATCCCCATCATTAGGGTACATATATTCCCATTTGAATGTTCTCATATCAGCCTTGTATCGATGAATTATAAGATTCTTGTCTATAAGAAAATATATAGGATCGGAGATGACCAAAAGATACTAATAAACATAGCATGTCACTGAATGGACAAGACCGCGCAAGTAGAATGTCCAAAAATATGCGTGCAGCAATATGTCCTGGAGCATATATGCAATAGTAGAATATCCTGATATAAATAATGGCATCAAAGTGCTTTTGAAGCTCTGAAGAACGATCAGGAACTTTTATCAGACAATAAATCCTGGAGTATGCATGAAGTAATAAATGGCAAAATATCTTAGAACATGTATGCAGATAGTCAATAGCATCAAGGTGCAGCAGTATAACCTGGAGCATGCGTGAAGCAATGCAAATATGTCCTGCAGCATATATGCAACATGGTGCTTGAAGACACCCTTGTGTCTAGAGTGATAAAAACCTGGGTTGGATTTTCCTACACAACTAACACAATCCCTCCTAAGGCCAGGTTCACATTGCTGTGCTGCAGTTTGGCTGCCGTGCGGGTGTACCCATGGTTTATGTGCGTTTTACCTACGGTTTTAGTCCATTTCTATTAGGGCCCACGTTTTTCTGACACATTTTCTGAAAATGCACCAAAGGAGCAGCATGCAGGAGTTTTGTTGTGCTTTCAGAAGAGGCAACACAACCCATGTATCAGGTACACCCCAGGACCAAACCGCAGTGCAGCAGTGTGAACTCAGCAAATGGGAGTATTCTCCACTCCTATACAAATGGATGTATACAGTCATTTACATCTGTCATCATCTGTACATGAAGGGCGAAAAAAGGCTTGGCTGTAAGATCATTCATGCACAAATTTAAAAGGGAGCCAGTCAGAAGTTGCAAGCTCCACAACTGTCACTTTTTACTTTACAAATCCTAGACTGGAACAAATACAAGTATATTGGGTGTCTTGAGCCTTCAAATGCTACCAGCCAGGGTATCTCTCATATGGTCACCTGAGAAGTTCCTTCAAACTCCTTCCTCTGCCCCATGGCATGCTTAGCATTCAAATCTATTGTATCCTAATTTGTGACATTTATAAGAAAAAGTACGAAGGAAACAAAAGGTTTTTGCCCACAGCAATCAGGTCCTAGCTTTAATTTCCCAATTTGCAAAAAAAGAAAATGAAAGCAAAAATCTGGATCTGGGCTGAGCAGACTCCAGAATACACCCAGCCAATGTTCCTCTCCATGCTATTGCCGTCTATAGAAGCAAATGTTCACTGGCTACCCCAACATCCCCATTAGCTTCTAGTCTTCCCAGGCTGATCTCTGCCATCATGATTTCCAGCCCTAATTTTGGTTTTCCTGGTTTCCAAAGGACATTCTAAAAGTAGAGAAAAAGAACCAAAAAAAGGAATAAGATGGATTCATCTGCCATTAGTGAAAATGGCCTCCAAGAGAGGAACGGGGAGGTAAAAAAAAAAAAAAAGTATGCAAAGAATAAAAGCCTGCAATTATCTATAAGTATCTGTCTGTAGACTGTCATTACTAAACATTTCTTAGCCTCTGTTCACACCACTGCGGCTTTGAAATCATGCTACTCAATTTCAAAAATGCACATCAGTGCGATATGCACTGCCAATTTCATTGCGACTTCATACAAGAGAAATCTATGCACGTTGCAATGAAATCCGCAAAAAGTAGTGCAGGAACCTGAGTCATGGCAACATGAATGGTTCCATTGTTGACGATGGGGTGCGATTTGTCATGCGATTTGGAACTGTCAAATCACATGACCAATCGCACCTGTGTGAACGAAAGGTACCTTTGTTTCAACCCAATCTGATAGGCTGTAGGATGGATAGGGGCTGGTACGCATTACATGACCCCCTCGGGGGTAGCGGGAGAAGAATCTCTTGACTTTCCAAGCAGAATGTTGATATTTACGTACAAAGAAGCAAGCTGTATGTAGGCAACAGTTGGCACTCTGAGGACACAGGCTTGGTTTAGTGTCTGTGGTGAGGAGTTGATCTGCAGGTTGCCTGCTCACTATGTTCTCAAGAATATTTATTTCTATTACAGGCACTCTGTCAATCTAAAAACACCAACATAGCGCACACTGTAGCGACTCTGGAAAGATGAGTTACCAAGGTTACATGTGCTCACAGGCTGTCTACCCAGTAACAAAGAATTTCTTTTTTGTAAAAGTGGAAAAGACTTCTAATGAAAAAGAGGAATCATCAGAACATCTTTACATAAACATCAAATTACATCCTCCCAGGCAATTCCCTGGTCTTTCCAAATTCTGATCCAAAAGAATAAACGTTTCCACAGACAGTCCCAGGTCTATGAACTAGCAATAGCTGCTAATATACAGATCTCCTTTTCCTTGATGGATTTTTTTTTTTTTTTTTTTTATTGAAATCAACGTAAACTGATGAAAACAAAGGTCTACACATGTGTTAAAGGCTAAGTTCACTACTTCCAGAAAATAACCCATCCAGTCATAGGGGCTGCAGCAGATATTAAAATAAAATACTGTGCAGCTTTATAAAAAGTTTATATATTTCATTGTCATACCTGTGGGCCATTTGGACCCCCCAGAAGACTGGCCAAAAAAAAAAACTCCAAGTTAGCAATCCCCACATCCCGCCTTGTTGATTGGGTATACAAAAGGTAAAATTTGAACTACTTTCTCCTCAAGTTCACACTGATGTGGATTTTAAATTGTGCAAGTTCAACGGAACTCGCACGATTATCAACTGGCAATACAGTCCGACTTCGGGGGCGATTTGACAGACATCTGAGCGGGTTCATGTACAGATGTCTATTCAAATCGCCCCTGAAGTTGTCAAAAGTAGTACAGGAACTAATTTTGGGAATAGCTGAGGCGCCGCAAAGTCGGCATCGCACCAATTTGAACAGTGCTATTGCCGGCAATAGCTGCTGATTTGGCATGCGATTTGACTTGTCAAATCGGCCCGATGTGAAGGTAGGCCCCGTGTGCAAAACGCAGTGCGAGTTGCAGAATCTGGTGTGGACAAAAAAAAAAGTCATGCACGAGTTTGATGCAAATGAGGTGTAATTTGAGCCATACATTCTGTATGGCTCAAATTGCACTGCTGCATGTGATTTGAACAGGAATGCAAGCAGTCTCTCATTCTTTTTCATATACCATACCTGGATGGAGTCAGGGGTGGGTAGGTTTAAACAGACACCAGTCCATTTAAGCACTTCCGGACCGCCCACCTTCGTTATACATCTGTATTTTGAAGAGGAGTATCGTTATGGCAGCAGCTAGCTGCCATAACCCCGGTATCTTCTTCTTCAGTGGGCAGTCCGCTTCAAGATAAGAGTGGTCTCTGCGGCGGATTCACAGCGAGATCACTTTTATCGGCGGCGGGAGAGGGCCCCCCCCCCTCCCGGTGCTCTCCGCCGCTTACCGGAGCCGTCAGCAGTGCCGTAGGTGATCGGTTCCCTAGCCTGACATGGAGATGAATAAGGGGAAGATGGCCCCCACCCGTCTCCATATCATTGCAGGGCGGAAGTGATGTCAAAACGTCACTTCCACCCATAGCTCTTAAAAGGGCCATTTTTTTTTTTTTTTTTTTGTATTTGACAAATGACAATTTATTTTTTTAATTGAATTTTAGTGTAAATATGAGATCTGAGGTCTTTTTGACCCCAGATCTCATATTTAAGAGGTCCTGCCATGCTTTTTTTTCTATTACAAGGGATGTTTACATTCCTTGCAATAGGAATAAAAGTGACACTTTTTTTTTTTTAAAGAACAGTGTAAAAATAAAAAATAAATGGTAAAATAAATAAGGAAAAAAAAAGCCGGCGCAATTTTGAAGCGTGACATATTGGGTATCAATTTGCTCAGCGTAACATTATCTTTCACAATATAAAAAAAAAAAAAAATAAAAAATTGGGCTAACTTTACTGTTTTTTTTTTTTAATTAAAAAAAAATTGTATTTTCTCAAAAAAAAAAAAAAAAGTGCACTTGTAAGACCGCTGCGCAAATATGGTGTGACAGAAAGTATTGCAATGACCGCCATTTTATTCTCTAGGGTGTTAGAAAAACAAATGTATAATGTTTGGGGGTTTTAAGTAATTTTCTAGCAAAAAAAACAAAACAGTTTTTAACTTGTAAACAAATCTCAGAAAGAGGCTCGGTCCTTAAGTGGTTAATCTGCCTGCTTATAGAACTGCATGGAGCTTCTGATCAAGTCCTCCTGAAAAACTGATAGGTGGACCCACTTACCCTGTGTGAATGGGCCCTAAAGAATATGCAAAGTGTAGTCATCCTTTTTGCCCCTGTACCCTGACCACACACACACAGATCTGTACTCACTGACATTCCTCACATGTAGTGGATGTTTACATTCAACAGCCCATAGAGCCATTACAGGTCTGCCTGTGTCCGCCACACACTGAATGGGCACAGATGTTAAAAAAAAAAAAAAAAAATTCTGTCCTGTTCAGCTCAGATTCAACAGAAGATCTGATCACACCCATGTGAAGAAGTCCTTAGGCCCCATTCATACTAGGCCTGCCGGGAATGTGTTCCCACCCAGTCATACAACACTCATAAGGCATCCCATTCACTTGAACAGACGGCCCGCCACATGACTCCGTACATTTTGGCTGTTTTTGGGGCATCAGTAAGAATGAATGGCACCGCAGTCAATCTTCACACATTTTTGGAACACACAGCTGTGTCTGGGGCCCCGGAGTGCCGGTTTACAAATACCAAATAGCGTGTCTCCGGGTAAAACATTTTTTGTTGTCTTGGATGGAGTGAGGGAGGGTTTTGTATTGCTGTCAGTGTCCCCATTGTGGAGATTCCGCTCTCTATTTGTTCCGGTGTCACCAAGAAAGAAAGTGAAATCCCAAAATTGTGGCAATGTCCCCAGAACTAGAGGGGGGAGGGGACTCCCGCTCCGGGGACACAACTTCTCTCACTTTGAGGGATTTCCACTGACTTCCTGTGGGGTCTATGGGACAGGAAGTGAAGGGAAGTTTACACCAATGGTATATACACAAAAACCTGAATATCCTAAGAGGGATTTTAACTTCCCTACTCCACCCAAAACCAAATGGAGTTCTGGCCACATACAGACGTTAGAGACAAATAAGAATGATTACAGATTATTGTATGGAGTCCCCAATATGGGCCAGAGAAGTCGGTGAGCTCTGCAGAGAGGACGGGGAGTGTCCTCTGTACACCCCAATACTCCGGGTAGGAGTGTGCCGAGTATACACCCCCCTTATGTCTGACACAACTGAAGAACTACAATTGTCAGCCCTTCTATTCCAGGACTTCTACACCAGTATCAGCCCGGGTACACCGCACACTCACCGACCTCCCTAATCCGATACAGGCCCCGCCGCTTCCCGGTACCGCCGTCCTCCTCAGAGTTCACACCGGAAACTACCACACAACTTCTACCAGACTCTGCCCGGACACACACACGCCCACCGTGCTCACTTCTACCCAATCAGGCAGACGCTGCCCTGACATACACACGCCCATCATGCTCACTTTTACCCAATCAAGCAGACGCTACCCCGACCTAGACACGCCCACCGTGCGCACTTCTATCCAATCAGACAGACTCTGCCCGGACAAACACACACACACGCCCACCGTGCTCACGTTCACTCAATCAGGCACCGTGCCCGGACAAAGACACGCCCACCATGCTCACTTCTACCCAACCAGGCCGACCCTGCCCGGACTTAGACACGCCCACCGTGCTCACTTCTACCCAACTTCTGTCCGGGGCACAGACACGCCCACCGTGCTCACTTCTAAACAAATGTTAACCTGCTGGCTAATGTGCCAATAGCACAGTGAGTGGCTCCGGCTGTCTGTCTCAACACACGGTCGAGCTTGTCATTGGCTGCTGCAACATTAGGGGGCGGGGAGATGCCTGGAAGATGACGTGCAGCTCTGAAGTGTCATCAGAGTGATTAGTGTATCCTGGGTAAGATGGAGAAGTTGTGGGCGGGGTTCATTTTCCACTATCAGTATATTCCTCTTTCTTTTATAAGGCATGCTGGAGAGCACACAAGGAAGGAATTAAAGTGTTACTAAAACCACAACAGTAACATCAGTCTGTATATACAGCATAGCATGCTTGTTATGCTCACTATGGAACTTAAGGGGTTAATCCTCCGCATTGTGTAAAAATGCTCTTTGATCCTGTATGCATAGTTGCCAACAGTCCCGATTTTCCCGGGACAATCCAGATTTTGGGACCCTCGTCCTGATTGGAGGCTGTCCCGAATCGGGATTTTCCATAAGGAAAATCGGGAATGTTGTTTTTTTTTTGTTTTTGGAGCAGCGGGCTCCAGCAAAATGGCAGCCGGCGCCGCCGCTCTATCTTCCCCTAGTGCTGAGTGGAGAGAGGAAGGGGGCTCGATCCGTGCAGCCAATGAAGCGGCTTCTTTAGCTGCACGGCCCCTCCCCTCTCCACTGAAGCAAGCAAAAGACACGGCGCCATCGCCGTGTCTTGCTGAAAGTTCCCCAGCCCCGTACTGCGCAAGCGCTGCATCTGCGCAGTACAGGGGGTCCTCCATTGCCGAGGGGAACTTTCTCGGCAGAACACCGGCCGCTCCTGCACTGAGCGGGGGCCGGGCTGCATTGAGGGGGGCTGCACTGAGGGGGGGTCTGCACTAATAGAGGGGGGGCTGCACTAACTGGGGGGGGGGTCTGCACTAATAGAGGGGGGCTGAACTGAGGGGGGGGGTCTGCACTAATTGAGGGGAGGTCTTCACTAATAGAGGGGGGCTGCACTGAGGGGGGTCTGCACTAATGGGGGGGGCTGCACTAATAGAGGAGGGGCTGCACTGAGGGGGGGTCTGCACTAATAGAGGGGGGGTCTGCACTGATGGAGGGGGTCTGTACTGATGGAGGGGGTCTATACAGACTCGGGGGCACCTGATGCAAGGACAGACTCTGCCGGGGGCACCTGATGCAAGGACAGACTCTGCTGGTGGCAGGCGACGTGGCTAGTGACACGCTCAGGGATCTCACTGATTCGGCATTATGGTGAGTTGAATGATTTAATCTTATATTACAATGTAATAATAGAAATAATGCGCTTCAATCATCCTGACACCATAACAACCATGGTGCCGGGATGATTGAAGCGTTAACACCAGATGTTTGGAGTATCTTTATCTGCTGATTGTTAAACTTTCTAGAATACACATATTTCTATTGTGTAGGATCTGGGGCTGCTGTCCCGTCATTTCCCTCTCCCCCTTTCCTTCTCCCCCTTTCCCTCTCCATCCCTCATTCATCTCAGACTCTAACCACACCCTCTTGAGCCATGCCCATTTAAGCCATGCCCACTTTCACGTAAGCCATGCCCATTTTTCGAAGCGCGCCACACTTACAAATTTTTTGCTAAGCCACGCCTACAAACGAATGCCCCACCCCCTAATTATTGTACGGCTCCACCTACAGCCAAAAAAGTGTCCCACATATTTTTTTTTCAATGTTGACAACTATGCTGTATGCATAGAGCCTCCTCTGCCTGCACTGACTATCTGGGGAAGGCCAGCTAACACACAGGAAGGGTAGCCAACCTGCACATGCTCAGTTGTGTCTTTTATGTTGGAGAGAACATTTACTTGTTCTCAGAGATAGCCAGGTGACATGATATTGACATCACACATGTGGGCGTGTATGCAGGCTGTAGTGGAAATCTCCTCCTACCTGAACTCAGCACTGGAGAAACTGTACAGTTTATAATGTAACCATGATATATAGATAAGCCAAAAAGGTATATAGTGGCAGTATTTTAATGTAAAAAGCAGATTTATAAGCTGGGGGGGGGGGACTATTTCCATATTACTGGGTTTAGGAACACTTTACTTTTTCAGTGTTCTGGCACTTTCCTAGCATTGTACAAAGGCAGAATAAAGACACAAGTCCATCCAGTTCAACTAAAGGATAAAAGTACATAAATACATTGAAAATCTCCATATACAGAACACTATACACATAACTGATCTAGAAGAAGGCAAAAACATCTTATAAAGTGTAGTGCAATGTACCCCATGTACAAGTTCGCGGAATACACAAAAAACACGTCATTGCGCTTGCGGTGAGATTCGTTGTTAATGACACCCCAAATATGCGATTTGATGCGTAAAAAACGTGCAGTAAAAAGAGTGTGAAGCTCAGCATCCAAAAAAGTGCGGGAGCTTCCCTTGTCGTGATTTTGGCACACATAGGGCAGCCCATTTAGGTGAACACACGAAAAACACACACACACAAAAAGGGCACTAGCACAATACACAGGTGTGAATGAGGCCTTAAGACTCCATTCACATGGAAACAGAGGATCGTCTGGAACGGCGTGTAGGCAGCCTGTGTTAGTCAATGGATACAGTGGCATGCAGGGGCCCGAATGCAGACTCTGCAATCAGGCCGGGGCACCCGTCCCTGTATACCTGTCAAACTCAGATGTGCAGGTGAATCCGCAGAGCCGCTGCGTCTCCATTAACACAGACTACCTGCACGCTGCTCTTGATGCATATACAACCAGCTCTTGCACTAGAATCACAAAGTGGGCTCATGGGATTGCAAAGCCCTGGCACTTTTATGCTCTGTCAAAACCAGGTACCCGCTCCCCCCCAAAAAAGTGCCAAATGTGACAGTGGAGGGGGAAGGCTGTGAACAAGCGGTGCTTCCCCCTTTTTGGGTGGAGCTCCGCTTTAAAGTGTATTTTTTCCCCCAAAATTACGCTTGCAAAACCACTGCACAAATTCAATGTGACATTAAAAATTGCAACAATCACCATTTTATTCTCTAGGATCTCTGCTGAAATACCATATATAATGTGCGGGAGTCCTAAGTAATTTTCTAGAAAAAAAAACACAGATTTTTTAATATTGCCCCCCCCCCCCCCCGCCCACCTCCATGAATTTTCCATCAAAATCAACAATGCAACCATCAGTCCCTCCTCTCACACCAGGGTACTAGGTGTAATCCTAGACTCGGACTTGTCCTTTCAGCCCCAAATCCAATCATTGTCAAAAGTTTGTAGAATTCACCTCCGTAACATCTCTAAAATTCGCCCCTTTTTACCAAATGAAACCACCAAGCTCCTCATTCACTCCCTTGTTATCTCTCACCTTGACTATTGCAACTCCCTTCTCATTGGCCTGCCTCTCCATAGGCTCCTCCCCTCTTCAGTCTATCATGAATGCTGCTGCCAGACTTATCCACCTTACCGGTGTCTGCCAACCCTCTCCTCCAATTCCAATCTTGTCTCCAAATATCACCCAAACTGTCCTCTCCGCTCTTCTCAAGACCTCCTACTCTGAAGCTCCCTTGTCTCCTGCTCCCATGCTCGTCTCCAGGATTTCTCCAGAGCCTCTCCCATCCTCTGGAATTCGCTACCTCAACCTGTCCGGCTATCCCCTACTCTTGGTACCTTCAGGCCATCCCTGAAAACTCATCTCCTCAGGAAAGCCTATCACGCCTCCAACTAATCTCCTACCACTTCCAACAGCTCATTCCCCACAGTTACAACCTTTTTTACCACCTGCCCCACCCTATTAGATTGTAAGCTCTTCTGAGCAGGGCCCTCTTAATCCTCTTGTATTTTACTTAATTATAACTGTATTATCTCCGTTTTATATTGTAAAGCGCTGCGTAAACAGTTGGCGCTATATAAATCCTGTATAATAATAATATATGAGAAAAGTGTCACAATTGGCCCGGTAGGCAAGTGGTTAAGACGGTTGCTATGGATTTTGTATTGGGCAGTTTCTGGCTCTCCCTTTTGTCTTTTTCAGGTCACCCCTTGTTAGCTGTACCCAGGCAGGATTTTTCTTATCAGCTGTCACTGGGAAGATTTGCCAGTTTCCTTCAGCTCAGATTGGCCCTGGAGTTTTGGAGGGAAAACCTAGCAACCAATCATGGATCTAACTCACCTTTAAAAATTCTCACTTCTGAGGCTCCTGTTGGCAGATGGATCTTCAATCAAGTTGAGCTGTCCCTCCCTCCCTAGTTATGGCTATCCTATGTTGGGGGTTCTGTCACCTACTTTTGTGGGTGGACAGTGTGATTAAATACTTTAATGGACTGGTTACATTTAGCTTGAGTCTTGGTTGCTGAGCTTTTGGTGTTTGGTATTTATTTCAAAGTTTTTGTTTGGCTTATGCCGCGTACACACGATCAGAAATGCCGCCAGCAAAGCTCCGATGAGAGCTTTTTGTCAGAAAATGCGACCGTGTGTATGCTCCATCGGTCTTTTGCTGGCGGAATTTCAGCCAGCAAAAGATTGACAGCATGTTCTCCTGATGGTCGAAAGTTCAGAGAACTTTTGTGTGACTGTGGGTATGCAAGGCAAGTTTGAGCCGAATTCCGTTGGAAAAACCATCCAAGTTTTTTCTGACGGAAATTCCGATCATGTGTACGCGGCATTATTGTTATTAATTTTAACCACAATACATTTTCACCCTTCCTGCCCAGACCAATTTTCAGTTTTCAGCGCTGTAACATTTTGAATGACAATTGCGCGGTCATGCAACACTGTACCCAAATTAAATTATTATAATTCCCCTCCCCCACAAATAGAGCTTTCTTTTGGTTTTTATTTTTTGCGCTTTAAACAAAAGAAGAGCAACAAGTTTGAAAAAAAGCACAAGATTTTTTACTTTTTGCTATAATAAATATCCCAATTTAAAAAAAAAAGTTTTTCCTCAGTTTAGGCCGATATGTATTCTTCTACATATTTTTTGTAAAAATAATAAATCAATAAGCGTATATTGATTGGTTTGCGCAAAATAGGGGATATATTTATGGCATTTTTTTTCATTATTTTTTTTTTTACTATTAACAGCGGTGATCTGCGATTTTTATCGTGACTGTGACATTGTGGCGGACCTATCAGACACTTTTGACACTATTAGTATAAAAATGCACTGATTACTGTATAAATGTCACTGGCAGGGAAGGAGTTAACACTAGATCAAGGGGTTAAATGTGTTACCTAGGGAGTGATTCTAACTGTGGGGGGATGGGACTGACTAGGGGAAGAGACTGTTCGGTGTTCCTATATACTAGGAACACATGATCTGTCTCCTCTCCCCTGACAGGATGTGGATCTGTGTATTTAAACACACAGATCCACGGTCCTGCTCTGTAACAAGCGATTGGGAGTGCCCGGCGGACATGTCGGCCGCTGGGCACGCGCATCGACTCCTCGGCGCGTCCCCTATACCGCCGGGAAGCCGAGGACGTCATATAACGCCCGTCCAGGATGGGAGATCCTATCTGCGAATGTCATATGACAATGGGCGGTTAGGGAAGTGGTTAAATAAAGGTTTATTGATTTACTTGATATGTTTGTAACCCCAAGAAACTTTTTCCAATATTCTTGTCTTGATGCTTATTTCATGAACTGCTTAATGACTGCCCCACGTACATATACTGCAGCAAGGCGGCCCTTAAGCACGAAATCACGTAGCTGTACGTGATTTAATCCTCTGGGGCACGCATACACGCGTGCCACCGGTGACCCGCTCCCACTGTGATTGGACACAGTGGGAGCCAATCAGCAGCTCCGGCCGACCCAATGTCTCCTGTGACCCGCCGATCGTTCCCGATGTAAACAAGACAGATCGCCGTTCAGTGACAGGAGAAGACAGACTGTGTTTTTGCTAAGCAGGAACACAGATCTCTATCTTCTTCCCATTAAAGCACCCCACACACAGTTAGAAAACACTCCCTAGGGACACATTTAACCCTTTGATTGCCCCTGATGTTAACCCCTTCCCAGCCAGTGTCATTAGTACAGTGACAGTGCATATTTTTAGCACTGATCAATGTATTGGTGTCACTGGTCCCAAAACTTTTTTATTTTATTTATGTACAGCGTCGCACGACTGCGCAATTGTCAGTTGAAGTAACGCAGTGCCGTATCTCAGAAAATGGCCTAGTTATGAAGGGCGGTAAATCTTCCGGGGCTGAAGTGGTTAACTTACTTTTCTTATTGTTAACCTACTCCTATTAATCTTAACAATCTTGAAGTTTGTAAAATTACTTTATGAAGATCCCCACACATTTACTTTCTTGAATGATGTGACACATATTCCTTATAGCCTGCGAGTAGGCACTGATGTGTCATTGCACAGAGCCTGTATTTCTTCAGATTAGGCGACCCGTCAGATTTTTTAACGGAAGTGGCGTTCCGACGCCGCCATCTTGCTACACCCCACACTCGTTCACAGTAAGGATACGTTGAGAAGGTGGCAAGCGGACATCTTGTTACACCCACTGGAGTCTTGCATCTCACACTTATTTTTAACAGTAAACTCACCTTATATAGTGAAATTCAGTATTTTTAAATCTGTAAGACAGTTTTGATGTTGATTTTTCAAAGCAGCCGTCTTCTGTCAGATTAGCAAACCTATGAGATCAGCAGGCTTGCTGCTGCTTTTAAAATTCAACATCTAAACAGTCAAACGGATTTTTAAATACTGTCATTCACTATATATGGTGAGTTTACTGGTAAAAATAAGTGTGAAATGCAAGACTCCGGTGGGTGTAAAAATATGTCCACTTGCCGTCTTCTCACTGTATCCTTAAAGTGATTGTAAAGGCTGTTTTTTTTTTTTTTTTAAATAACAAACATGCTATACTTACCTCCTCTGTGCAGCAGGTTTTGCACAGAGCAGCCCAGATCCTCCTCTTGTCGGGTCCCTCTTCTGCTCTCCTGGCCCCTCCCTCCTATTGAGTGCCCCCTCAGCCAGCAGCTTGCTACAGGGGGCACCCGAGCCGAGTCAGAGCTGTCTGTATCCATTCAGACACGGAGCCCCGACCCAGCCTTGCCCCCTTTCTCCCCTGATTGGCTGACAAGTTTTGATTCACAGCTGCGGGAGCCAGTGGCACCACTGCTTAGTTTCAGCCAATCAGGAGGAGTGTCTGGGACAGCTAAAGCACTCGTGGACATTGCTGCAGAGAGAAGGACCTCAGGTAAGTAATTAGGGGGTGCTGGGGAGGCTGCTACCCACAGAAGGTTTTTTATCTTAATGCATAGAATGCATTAAGATAAAAAACCTGCCTTTACAACTTTAAGCTACTTTCACACTGGGGTGGTGAGGGTGTCGGCAGTAAAGCGCCGTTAGTTTTAGCAGCGCTTTACCGTCGTTTTAGCGGCGCTCTTCGACCGCTAGCGGGGTGCTTTGAACCCCTGCTATGGACCGAAGAAGGGGTTAATAGCACCCATATAGCGCCCATGCAGAAGCACTTTGGCAGTGCTGCCCATTCAATTCAATGGGCAGGGTGTTTTAGGAACGGTGTATACACCACTCCTAAACCACCCCATAGATGCTGCTTGCAGGAGTTTTTCTAACGTCCTGCAAGCGAAACGCTCCAGTCTGAAAGCACTCTGGCTTTTACACTGGAGTGACAGGAGAGACCTTTTGCAGGCGCTATTTTTAGCACTAAAACACATGTAAAGCGCCTCAGTGTGAAAGTGGCCTAACTGCAGTAGAGTGCGGGGTGTAGCAAGATGGCCGTGACGGAACATCACTTCCGTTACAAAATCTGATGGGTTGCCTAATCTGACGAAACACCTGCCTTCTGAACTACTGAGGCAATGAGAGGAGGAGTTTCAGGAGGCAGAGTCAGTACAGGAATCATGGCACGCAGGCAGAAGAGTACCATGGTATATGTAATCCTTAACCGCTTTCTGAGCGCCTCACGCAGATATACTGCGGCAGAAGGGCACGTACAGGCAGAATCACGTACCTGCACGTTGCCCTTTAAGAGTTCAAGAGGCGGCTTGCGGGCACCCGCTGGGAGCTCCGTGAGCGTGATCGCGGGTTATGCGGACTCAATGTCCGCGGGGATACCCGCGATCATCTCACGGAGAGGAAGAATGGGGAAATGCTAATGCAAACAAGTATTTCCCCATTCTGCCTAGTGACACTGTCACTGATCACCGCTCCCTGTCGGGAGCGGTGATCAGTGTCGTGTCACACACAGCCCCCCCCCCCCCCCCAGTTGGAATCACTCCCTAGGACACACTTAACCCCTACAGTGCTACCTAGTGGTTAACCCATTCACTGCCAGTCACATTTACACAGTAATCAATGCATTTTTAATTGCACTGATCGCTGTATAAATGTGAATGGTCCCAAAAATCGCGCCAAAAGTGTCCGATCTGCCCGCCAAAAAAATTATTCAAAAAAATGCCATAAACTATCCCTTATTTTGTAAATGCTATACCTTTTGCAAACCAATCCATAAACGCTTATTGAGATTTGTTTTACCAAAAATATGTAGAAGAATATGTATTGGCCTTTTTTTTCATATATTTTTTGGGGATATTCATTACAGCAAAAAGTAAAAAATATTAAGTTTTTTTCAAAATTGTCGCTATTTTTTTGTTTATAGCGCAAAAAATAAAAACCGCAGAGGTGAACAAATACCACCAAAAGAAAGCTCTATTTGTGGGGAAAAAAGGACGTCAATTTTGTTTGGGAGCCATGTCGCATGACCGCGCAATTGTCAGTTAAAGCGACACAGTGCCAAATTGCAAAAAGTGCTCTGGTCTTTGGCCAGCCAAATGGTCTTAAGTGGTTAAAAACTGAAAGCAAACCGCAGAGGAGAAGCTGCAAAGTATGCAGGGAATCGAATTGTAGAAAGAGCTGACCAGCAGACAGACAACATGAAAAGAGATTTTTATATTGGACTGTCAAATATAACTGGTTTGCTATGCTGATGTCATAAAATGAAAGTGTACGCTGTGACTAGAAAATTGAAAAAAAAAACAAAATTTGGGGTTTTCACCAGAAGAGGAAGAGAGGAAAAACCTTCTGATGCAGACACTAGTTCTGATGACAACAAGGGATTTCCTCACTTAGGATGGCTTTTCTTTCACTTCCTTTTTTGGCCATGGGACAGAAAGTGAAGGGAATCTCCTCAATGGGACACAGAGGGCAAAAAAAAAACTGGTAGAGATTATAACTAGAGATGTGCAAGACAGAAAAATTTGTTTTGTTTTGGATTTGTTCGTTAAGTTAACCTCTTCGCGCCCGCGCTGTAGCCGAAAGACGGCTGCAACGCGGACGCTAATTTCCGGGAGGCCGTCCCTGGACCTCCTCCTGTTTAATTCCGCAATGCGCGCTCCTGCGGGCGCGCATCGGGGAAGTTCTGTGCTGGCCGTGTTTCTTGGACACAGCCAGTCACAGATCGCTGAAAACGGCCAATCACAGCGGCTGTTTTCAGCGCGATCGGCGGTGCCAATGAGAGTTGATCTCATAAGTAAACATATGAGATCATCTCTCGTCGCCGGCTCTCCCTCCTCACAGAGACAGCGTGTGAGGAGGGAGAGCGAACCGCTGCAGCGGTAAGTGTACAAAAAAAAAAAAAAAAAAAGAAAAAAAAGTGTCCCCACTGCCATCTGCCCCTGCCATCTGTCCCCAATGTCATGTCTCTGCCATCTGTCCCCACTGCCATCTGTCCCCACTGCCACATATTAGTGCCATCTGTCATCACTGCCACCTATCAGTGTCAGGCGCCATCTGTAATCAGTGTCACGTGTCATCAGTGCCACGTATCAGTGCCATCTGTCATCAGTGTCACGTGTCATCAGTGCCACGTATTAGTGACATCTGTCATCAGTGCCACGTATTAGTGCCATCTGTCATCAGTCCCACATGTCATCAATGCTACATATTAGTGCCATCTGTCATCAGTGTCATCAGTGCCACGTATTAGTGCCATCTGGCAGTGCCACGTATTAGTGCCATCTGTCATCAGTGCCACATATTAGTGCCATCTGTCATCAGTGCCACATCAGTGTCATCAGTGCCACCAGTGCCACGTATCAGTGCCATCTGTCATCAGTGCCACATCAGTGTCATCAGTGCCACGTATCAGTGCCATCTGTCATCAGTGCCACTTCAGTGTCACGTGTCATTGTCCTGGTGCTCCAGGGCCTTCAAAAGTGTAATAGGTTAGTTAGATGTGTAATTTATGTACCTAGAACCCCTGACGGTGCTCCTTGCATGTTGGGCCTCTCTATGTGGCCAGGCTGTGAAAAAGTCCCACACATGTGGTAATGTAATACTCAGGAGGAGTAGCAGAATGTATTTTGGGGTGTTATTTGTGGTATACACATGCCATGTGAGAGAAATAACCTATTACAATGACAATTTTGTGTGTGGGGGGGGGGGAATCTTCATTTTGCAAAGAATTGTGGGAAAAAAATGACAACATCAAAAACCTCACCATGCATCTTACTAAATCCCTTGGAATGTCTACTTTCAAAAAAGGGGTCATTTGG
This sequence comes from Aquarana catesbeiana, assembly GCF_042186555.1. Classification (NCBI taxonomy): domain Eukaryota; kingdom Metazoa; phylum Chordata; class Amphibia; order Anura; family Ranidae; genus Aquarana; species Aquarana catesbeiana. Next base: position 73,531,084 of record NC_133336.1, read on the forward strand.
GGGGTATTTGTACTTTCCTGACTTGTTCGGGTCGCAAGAAATGAGTACATCAGGTGTGATCAATTTTTTATGATTTGCACCATAGTTTGTAGACTCTCTACTTTTACAAAGACCAAATAATATCCACTAATTTGGGTTATTTGTACCAAAGATATGTAGCAGTATAAATTGTGGCCAAAATTTATGAAGCAAAATTAATAATTTGCAACATTTTATCACAGAAACTATGAAAAAAGCGTTTTTGTTTTTTTTTCAAAATTTTCGGTCTTTTTTCATTTAAAGCGCAAAAAATAAAAAACCCAGAGGTGATCAAATACCACCAAAAGAAAGCTCTATTTGCATGAAAAAAAGGACAAAAAATTAATTTGGATACAGTATTACATGACTGAGTAGTTGTCATTCAAAGTGTGAGAGCTCTGAAAGCTGAAAATTGGTCTAGGCAGGAGGGGGGTTTAAGTGCCCAGTTGTCAAGTGGTTAATCATTTTGTTTTGCCATAGTCGTCATGTTAAAAGGATTTGTTTTCAGAATTTATTTCTTATATTCGTATTTCTTTTGTATGATCATTATTTTCTAATCGAATTTGAAAACCAATTTAAAATGGAAACATATTGCAATAAATACAGTAAGGCATAAAAGTGAAATAAGATGATGAGTCCTACTTAGGCTGCTAGACTAGAAAATAATAGAATACAATAAAACAGAATAGAATAAAATAGAATAGAAAATAAAAGAATAGAATAGAAAATAAAGGAATAGAATAGAATAAAAAAATAGAATAGAGAATAAAGGAACATAATAGAATAAAAAAATAGAATAGAAAATAAAGTAATAGAATAAAACAGAATAGAATAGAAAGTATTCTATTTTATTCTTTTCTGTTCTATTCTTTTATTTTCCAATTTATTTTGTGCTATTCTATTCTTTTATTTTCTATTCACTTCTATTCTTTTCTATTCTATTCTGTTCTATAAAGCAGCCTAAGTAGGAATCATCATCTTATTTCACTTTTATACCTTACTGTATTTATTGCAACATGTTTCTATTTCAAATTCAAATTTATTTTCGAATTCGGATGAATTGTTTCATTATAATTAATTTTGGATTAGTTGAAATTCGTAACTATTGTGATTCAGGGATTCGATTACATCGGAATCTCCGAATAATGAAAATTTTGTCCGAACTTCGATTTGAAACAAAACGAATTGCACATGTCTAATTATAACCCTCCACCCAGAATGCAATTGTGATGAGCTGTATTTTTCATTCAGAAGTTGTGGGCTTTCCATAAACTAGCAGATTATCAGTTTCTAGGTGTAAGGAGAAGATACCTGTGGCAGACTTACCACAGATGTAAATGTATGATATACGGTGCCTTGAAAAAGTATTCATACCCCTTGAAATTTCCACATTTTGTTACAACCAAAAACGTAATTGTATTTTATTGGGATTTTATGTGATAGACCAACACAAAGTGGCACATAATTGTGAAGTGGAAGGGAAATGATAAATGGCTTATAAATGTTTTTTAAAAGTAAATATCTGAAAAGTGTGGGGTACATTTGTATTCAGCCCCCCTGAGTCAATACTTTGTAGAACCACCTTTCCCTGCAATTACAGCTGCAAGTCTTTTTGGGGATGTTTCTACCAGCTTTGCACATCTAGAGAGTGACATTTTTGCCAATTCTTCTTTGCAAAATAGCTCAAGCTCTGTCAGATTGGATGGAGAGCGTCTGTGAACAGCAATTTTCAAGTCTTGCCACAGATTCTCAATTGGATTTAGGTCTGGACTTTGACTGGGCCATTCTAACACATGAATATGCTTTGATCTAAACCATTCCATTGTAGCTCTGGCTGTATGTTTAGGGTCGTTGTCCTGCTGGAAGGTGAACCTCCGCCCCAGTCTCAAGTCTTTTGCAGACTCTAATGCCCCATAGACACGGTCGGATTTTCCGATGGAAAATGTGCAATTGGAGCGTGTTGTCGGAAAATCCGACCGTGTGTGGGCTCCATCGGACTTTTTCCATCGGAATTTCCGACACACAAAGTTTGAGAGCTTGCTATTAAATTTTCCGACAACAAAATCCATTGTCGGAAATTCTGATCGTGTGTACACAAATCCGATGCACAAAGTGCCACGCATGCTCAGAACAAATTAAGAGACGAAAGCTATTGGCTACTGCCCCGTTTATAGTCCCGACGTACGTGTTTTACGTCACCGCGTTCACAACGATCAGATTTTCCGACAACTTTGTGCGACCGTGTGTATGCAAAACAAATTTGAGCCAACATCCGTCGGAAAAAATATATGGATTTTGTTGTCGGATTTTCCCATCAATGTCCAACGTGTGTACGGGGCATTACAGGTTTTCTTCTAAGATTGCCCTGTATTTGGCTCCATCCATCTTCCCATCAACTATGACCAGCTTCCCTGTCCCTGCTGGGGATGGTGTGTTCAGGGTGATGTGCAGTGTTAGTTTTCCACCCCTCATAGCGTTTTGCTTTTAGGCCATAAAGTTCAATTCTAGTCTCATCTGACCAGAGCACCTTCTTCCACATGTTTGCTGTGTCCTTCACATGGCTTCTCGCAAACTGCAAACAAGACTTCTTATGGCTTTCTTTGAACAATGGCTTTTTTCTTGCCACTCTTCCATAAAGGCCAGATTTGTGGAGTGCACGACTAATAGTTGTCCTGTGGACAGATTCTCCCACCTGAGCTGTGGATCTCTGCAGCTCAT